>NC_080416.1:36413043-36723854 GCF_030265065.1 Corythoichthys intestinalis | reverse complement strand
TTTTGTTTGAGCGCAATCCTCAAACTTAGGTCAAAAAAGCCATTTAAGCCTTTTCACAGTGAGATCTATGCGATATGGCCGAGAAATGTAATTTTGATGTTAACTCCCAAACCGCTGCGCAGAAGTCAACCAAACTTCACCCAATAGTGTATTGTATCACAATCTAGTAGTTACATTTGAAAATTTTGTTCTAGGACATTTTGTTTGAACGCAATCATCAAACTTAATTAAAAAAGTCATTTAAGCCTTTTCACAGTGAGATCTATGCGATATGGCCGAGAAATGTAATTTTGATGTTAACTCCCAAACCGCTGCGCAGAAGTCAACCAAACTTCACCCAATAGTGTATTGTATCACAATCTAGTAGTTACATTTGAAATTTTTGTTCTAGGAAATTTTGTTTGAGCGCAATCATCAAACTTAATTAAAAAAGTCATTTAAGCCTTTTCACAGTGAGATCTATGCGATATGGCCGAGAAATGTAATTTTGATGTTAACTCCCAAACCGCTGCGCAGAAGTCAACCAAACTTCACCCATTAGTGTATTTTATCACAATCTAGTAGTTACATGTGGAAATTTGGTTCTAGGACATTTGATTTGAGCGCAATCCTCAAACTTAGGTCAAAAAAGCCATTTAAGCCTTTTCACAGTGAGATCTATGCGATATGGCCGAGAAATGTAATTTTGATGTTAACTCCCAAACCGCTGCTCAGAAGTCAACCAAACTTCACCCAATAGTGTATTGTATCACAATCTAGTAGTTACATTTAAAAATTTTGTTCTAGAACATTTTGTTTGAACGCAATCATCAAACTTAATTAAAAAAGTCATTTAAGCCTTTTCACAGTGAGATCTATGCGATATGGCCGAGAAATGTAATTTTGATGTTAACTCCCAAACCGCTGCGCAGAAGTCAACCAAACTTCACCCATTAGTGTATTGTATCACAATCTAGTAGTTACATGTGGAAATTTGGTTATAGGACATTTGATTTGAGCGCAATCCTCAAACTTAGGTCAAAAAAGCCATTTAAGCCTTTTCACAGTGAGATCTATGCGATATGGCCGAGAAATGTAATTTTGATGTTAACTCCCAAACCGCTGCGCAGAAGTCAACCAAACTTCACCCAATAGTGTATTGTATCACAATCTAGTAGTTACATTTGAAAATTTTGTTCTAGGAAATTTTGTTTGAGCGCAATCATCAAACTTAATTAAAAAAGCCATTTAAGCCTTTTCACAGTGAGATCTATGCGATATGGCCGAGAAATGTAATTTTGATGTTAACTCCCAAACCGCTGCGCAGAAGTCAACCAAACTTCACCCAATAGTGTATTGTATCACAATCTAGTAGTTACATTTGAAAATTTTGTTCTAGGAAATTTTGTTTGAGCGCAATCATCAAACTTAATTAAAAAAGTCATTTAAGCCTTTTCACAGTGAGATCTATGCGATATGGCCGAGAAATGTAATTTTTATGTTAACTCCCAAACCGCTGCGCAGAAGTCAACCAAACTTCACCCATTAGTGTATTTTATCACAATCTAGTAGTTACATGTGGAAATTTGGTTCTAGGACATTTGATTTGAGCGCAATCCTCAAACTTAGGTCAAAAAAGCCATTTAAGCCTTTTCACAGTGAGATCTATGCGATATGGCCGAGAAATGTAATTTTGATGTTAACTCCCAAACCGCTGCGCAGAAGTCAACCAAACTTCACCCAATAGTGTATTGTATCACATTCTAGTAGTTACATTTGAAAATTTCGTTCTAGGACATTTGGTTTGAGCGCAATCCTCAAACTTAGGTCAAAAAAGCCATTTAAGCCTTTTCACAGTGAGATCTATGCGATATGGCCGAGAAATGTAATTTTGATGTTAACTCCCAAACCGCTGCGCAGAAGTCAACCAAACTTCACCCAATAGTGTATTGTATCACAATCTAGTAGTTACATTTGAAAATTTTGTTCTAGGACATTTTGTTTGAACGCAATCATCAAACTTAATTAAAAAAGTCATTTAAGCCTTTTCACAGTGAGATCTATGCGATATGGCCGAGAAATGTAATTTTGATGTTAACTCCCAAACCGCTGCGCAGAAGTCAACCAAACTTCACCCAATAGTGTATTGTATCACAATCTAGTAGTTACATTTGAAAATTTTGTTCTAGGACATTTTGTTTGAGCGCAATCCTCAAACTTAGGTCAAAAAAGCCATTTAAGCCTTTTCACAGTGAGATCTATGCGATATGGCCGAGAAATGTAATTTTGATGTTAACTCCCAAACCGCTGCGCAGAAGTCAACCAAACTTCACCCAATAGTGTATTGTATCACAATCTAGTAGTTACATTTGAAAATTTTGTTCTAGGACATTTTGTTTGAACGCAATCATCAAACTTAATTAAAAAAGTCATTTAAGCCTTTTCACAGTGAGATCTATGCGATATGGCCGAGAAATGTAATTTTGATGTTAACTCCCAAACCGCTGCGCAGAAGTCAACCAAACTTCACCCAATAGTGTATTGTATCACAATCTAGTAGTTACATTTGAAAATTTTGTTCTAGGAAATTTTGTTTGAGCGCAATCATCAAACTTAATTAAAAAAGTCATTTAAGCCTTTTCACAGTGAGATCTATGCGATATGGCCGAGAAATGTAATTTTGATGTTAACTCCCAAACCGCTGCGCAGCAGTCAACCAAACTTCACCCATTAGTGTATTTTATCACAATCTAGTAGTTACATGTGGAAATTTGGTTCTAGGACATTTGATTTGAGCGCAATCCTCAAACTTAGGTCAAAAAAGCCATTTAAGCCTTTTCACAGTGAGATCTATGCGATATGGCCGAGAAATGTAATTTTGATGTTAACTCCCAAACCGCTGCGCAGAAGTCAACCAAACTTCACCCAATAGTGTATTGTATCACAATCTAGTAGTTACATTTAAAAATTTTGTTCTAGGACATTTTGTTTGAACGCAATCATCAAACTTAATTAAAAAAGTCATTTAAGCCTTTTCACAGTGAGATCTATGCGATATGGCCGAGAAATGTAATTTTGATGTTAACTCCCAAACCGCTGCGCAGAAGTCAACCAAACTTCACCCATTAGTGTATTGTATCACAATCTAGTAGTTACGTGTGGAAATTTGGTTATAGGACATTTGATTTGAGCGCAATCCTCAAACTTAGGTCAAAAAAGCCATTTAAGCCTTTTCACAGTGAGATCTATGCGATATGGCCGAGAAATGTAATTTTGATGTTAACTCCCAAACCGCTGCGCAGAAGTCAACCAAACTTCACCCAATAGTGTATTGTATCACAATCTAGTAGTTACATTTGAAAATTTTGTTCTAGGAAATTTTGTTTGAGCGCAATCATCAAACTTAATTAAAAAAGTCATTTAAGCCTTTTCACAGTGAGATCTATGCGATATGGCCGAGAAATGTAATTTTTATGTTAACTCCCAAACCGCTGCGCAGAAGTCAACCAAACTTCACCCATTAGTGTATTTTATCACAATCTAGTAGTTACATGTGGAAATTTGGTTCTAGGACATTTGATTTGAGCGCAATCCTCAAACTTAGGTCAAAAAAGCCATTTAAGCCTTTTCACAGTGAGATCTATGCGATATGGCCGAGAAATGTAATTTTGATGTTAACTCCCAAACCGCTGCGCAGAAGTCAACCAAACTTCACCCAATAGTGTATTGTATCACATTCTAGTAGTTACATTTGAAAATTTCGTTCTAGGACATTTGGTTTGAGCGCAATCCTCAAACTTAGGTCAAAAAAGCCATTTAAGCCTTTTCACAGTGAGATCTATGCGATATGGCCGAGAAATGTAATTTTGATGTTAACTCCCAAACCGCTGCGCAGAAGTCAACCAAACTTCACCCAATAGTGTATTGTATCACAATCTAGTAGTTACATTTGAAAATTTTGTTCTAGGACATTTTGTTTGAACGCAATCATCAAACTTAATTAAAAAAGTCATTTAAGCCTTTTCACAGTGAGATCTATGCGATATGGCCGAGAAATGTAATTTTGATGTTAACTCCCAAACCGCTGCGCAGAAGTCAACCAAACTTCACCCAATAGTGTATTGTATCACAATCTAGTAGTTACATTTGAAAATTTTGTTCTAGGACATTTTGTTTGAGCGCAATCCTCAAACTTAGGTCAAAAAAGCCATTTAAGCCTTTTCACAGTGAGATCTATGCGATATGGCCGAGAAATGTAATTTTGATGTTAACTCCCAAACCGCTGCGCAGAAGTCAACCAAACTTCACCCAATAGTGTATTGTATCACAATCTAGTAGTTACATTTGAAAATTTTGTTCTAGGACATTTTGTTTGAACGCAATCATCAAACTTAATTAAAAAAGTCATTTAAGCCTTTTCACAGTGAGATCTATGCGATATGGCCGAGAAATGTAATTTTGATGTTA
This sequence comes from Corythoichthys intestinalis, assembly GCF_030265065.1. Taxonomy (NCBI): domain Eukaryota; kingdom Metazoa; phylum Chordata; class Actinopteri; order Syngnathiformes; family Syngnathidae; genus Corythoichthys; species Corythoichthys intestinalis. The sequence goes on along the minus strand of NC_080416.1, from coordinate 36,719,408 downwards.
ACTCCCAAACCGCTGCGCAGAAGTCAACCAAACTTCACCCAATAGTGTATTGTATCACAATCTAGTAGTTACATTTGAAATTTTTGTTCTAGGAAATTTTGTTTGAGCGCAATCATCAAACTTAATTAAAAAAGTCATTTAAGCCTTTTCACAGTGAGATCTATGCGATATGGCCGAGAAATGTAATTTTGATGTTAACTCCCAAACCGCTGCGCAGAAGTCAACCAAACTTCACCCATTAGTGTATTTTATCACAATCTAGTAGTTACATGTGGAAATTTGGTTCTAGGACATTTGATTTGAGCGCAATCCTCAAACTTAGGTCAAAAAAGCCATTTAAGCCTTTTCACAGTGAGATCTATGCGATATGGCCGAGAAATGTAATTTTGATGTTAACTCCCAAACCGCTGCTCAGAAGTCAACCAAACTTCACCCAATAGTGTATTGTATCACAATCTAGTAGTTACATTTAAAAATTTTGTTCTAGGACATTTTGTTTGAACGCAATCATCAAACTTAATTAAAAAAGTCATTTAAGCCTTTTCACAGTGAGATCTATGCGATATGGCCGAGAAATGTAATTTTGATGTTAACTCCCAAACCGCTGCGCAGAAGTCAACCAAACTTCACCCATTAGTGTATTGTATCACAATCTAGTAGTTACATGTGGAAATTTGGTTATAGGACATTTGATTTGAGCGCAATCCTCAAACTTAGGTCAAAAAAGCCATTTAAGCCTTTTCACAGTGAGATCTATGCGATATGGCCGAGAAATGTAATTTTGATGTTAACTCCCAAACCGCTGCGCAGAAGTCAACCAAACTTCACCCAATAGTGTATTGTATCACAATCTAGTAGTTACATTTGAAAATTTTGTTCTAGGAAATTTTGTTTGAGCGCAATCATCAAACTTAATTAAAAAAGCCATTTAAGCCTTTTCACAGTGAGATCTATGCGATATGGCCGAGAAATGTAATTTTGATGTTAACTCCCAAACCGCTGCGCAGAAGTCAACCAAACTTCACCCAATAGTGTATTGTATCACAATCTAGTAGTTACATTTGAAAATTTTGTTCTAGGAAATTTTGTTTGAGCGCAATCATCAAACTTAATTAAAAAAGTCATTTAAGCCTTTTCACAGTGAGATCTATGCGATATGGCCGAGAAATGTAATTTTTATGTTAACTCCCAAACCGCTGCGCAGAAGCCAACCAAACTTCACCCATTAGTGTATTTTATCACAATCTAGTAGTTACATGTGGAAATTTGGTTCTAGGACATTTGATTTGAGCGCAATCCTCAAACTTAGGTCAAAAAAGCCATTTAAGCCTTTTCACAGTGAGATCTATGCGATATGGCCGAGAAATGTAATTTTGATGTTAACTCCCAAACCGCTGCGCAGAAGTCAACCAAACTTCACCCAATAGTGTATTGTATCACATTCTAGTAGTTACATTTGAAAATTTCGTTCTAGGACATTTGGTTTGAGCGCAATCCTCAAACTTAGGTCAAAAAAGCCATTTAAGCCTTTTCACAGTGAGATCTATGCGATATGGCCGAGAAATGTAATTTTGATGTTAACTCCCAAACCGCTGCGCAGAAGTCAACCAAACTTCACCCAATAGTGTATTGTATCACAATCTAGTAGTTACATTTGAAAATTTTGTTCTAGGACATTTTGTTTGAACGCAATCATCAAACTTAATTAAAAAAGTCATTTAAGCCTTTTCACAGTGAGATCTATGCGATATGGCCGAGAAATGTAATTTTGATGTTAACTCCCAAACCGCTGCGCAGAAGTCAACCAAACTTCACCCAATAGTGTATTGTATCACAATCTAGTAGTTACATTTGAAAATTTTGTTCTAGGACATTTTGTTTGAGCGCAATCCTCAAACTTAGGTCAAAAAAGCCATTTAAGCCTTTTCACAGTGAGATCTATGCGATATGGCCGAGAAATGTAATTTTGATGTTAACTCCCAAACCGCTGCGCAGAAGTCAACCAAACTTCACCCAATAGTGTATTGTATCACAATCTAGTAGTTACATTTGAAAATTTTGTTCTAGGACATTTTGTTTGAACGCAATCATCAAACTTAATTAAAAAAGCCATTTAAGCCTTTTCACAGTGAGATCTATGCGATATGGCCGAGAAATGTAATTTTGATGTTAACTCCCAAACCGCTGCGCAGAAGTCAACCAAACTTCACCCAATAGTGTATTGTATCACAATCTAGTAGTTACATTTGAAAATTTTGTTCTAGGACATTTTGTTTGAACGCAATCATCAAACTTAATTAAAAAAGTCATTTAAGCCTTTTCACAGTGAGATCTATGCGATATGGCCGAGAAATGTAATTTTGATGTTAACTCCCAAACCGCTGCGCAGAAGTCAACCAAACTTCACCCAATAGTGTATTGTATCACAATCTAGTAGTTACATTTGAAAATTTTGTTCTAGGACATTTTGTTTGAGCGCAATCCTCAAACTTAGGTCAAAAAAGCCATTTAAGCCTTTTCACAGTGAGATCTATGCGATATGGCCGAGAAATGTAATTTTGATGTTAACTCCCAAACCGCTGCGCAGAAGTCAACCAAACTTCACCCATTAGTGTATTGTATCACAATCTAGTAGTTACATGTGGAAATTTGGTTCTAGGACATTTGATTTGAGCGCAATCATCAAACTTAGGTCAAAAAAGCCATTTAAGCCTTTTCACAGTGAGATCTATGCGATATGGCCGAGAAATGTAATTTTGATGTTAACTCCCAAACCGCTGCGCAGAAGTCAACCAAACTTCACCCAATAGTGTATTGTATCACAATCTAGTAGTTACATTTGAAAATTTTGTTCTAGGAAATTTTGTTTGAGCGCAATCATCAAACTTAATTAAAAAAGTCATTTAAGCCTTTTCACAGTGAGATCTATGCGATATGGCCGAGAAATGTAATTTTGATGTTAACTCCCAAACCGCTGCGCAGAAGTCAACCAAACTTCACCCATTAGTGTATTGTATCACAATCTAGTAGTTACATGTGGAAATTTGGTTCTAGGACATTTGATTTGAGCGCAATCCTCAAACTTAGGTCAAAAAAGCCATTTAAGCCTTTTCACAGTGAGATCTATGCGATATGGCCGAGAAATGTAATTTTGATGTTAACTCCCAAACCGCTGCGCAGAAGTCAACCAAACTTCACCCAATAGTGTATTGTATCACATTCTAGTAGTTACTTTTTAAAATTTCGTTCTAGGACATTTGGTTTGAGCGCAATTATTAAACTTAGGTCAAAAAAGCCATTTAAGCCTTTTCACAGTGAGATCTATGCGATATGGCCGAGAAATGTAATTTTGATGTTAACTCCCAAACCGCTGCGCAGAAGTCAACCAAACTTCACCCATTAGTGTATTGTATCACAATCTAGTAGTTACATGTGGAAATTTGGTTCTAGGACATTTGATTTGAGCGCAATCCTCAAACTTAGGTCAAAAAAGCCATTTAAGCCTTTTCACAGTGAGATCTATGCGATATGGCCGAGAAATGTAATTTTGATGTTAACTCCCAAACCGCTGCGCAGAAGTCAACCAAACTTCACCCAATAGTGTATTGTATCACAATCTAGTAGTTACATTTGAAAATTTTGTTCTAGGACATTTTGTTTGAATGCAATCATCAAACTTAATTAAAAAAGTCATTTAAGCCTTTTCACAGTGAGATCTATGCGATATGGCCGAGAAATGTAATTTTGATGTTAACTCCCAAACAGCTGCGCAGAAGTCAACCAAACTTCACCCATTAGTGTATTGTATCACAATCTAGTAGTTACATGTGGAAATTTGGTTATAGGACATTTGATCTGAGCGCAATCCTCAAACTTAGGTTAAAAAAGCCATTTAAGCCTTTTCACAGTGAGATCTACGCGATATGGCCGAGAAATGTAATTTTGATGTTAACTCCCAAACCGCTGCGCAGAAGTCACATAAACTTCACCCAATAGTGTATTTTATCACAATCTAGTAGTTACATTTGGAAATTTAGTTCTAGGACATTTGATTTGAGCGCAATCTTCAAACTTAATTAAAAAAAGTCATTTAAGCCTTTTCACAGTGAGATCTATGCGATATGGCCGAGAAATGTAATTTAGATGTTCACTCCCAAACCGCTGCGCAGAAGTCAACCAAACTTCACCCATTAGTGTATTGTATCACAATCTAGTAGTTACATGTGGAAATTTGGTTCTAGGACATTTGATTTGAGCGCAATCCTCAAACTTAGGTCAAAAAAGCCATTTAAGCCTTTTCACAGTGAGATCTATGCGATATGGCCGAGAAATGTAATTTTGATGTTAACTCCCAAACCGCTGCGCAGAAGTCAACCAAACTTCACCCAATAGTGTATTGTATCACATTCTAGTAGTTACATTTGAAAATTTCGTTCTAGGACATTTGGTTTGAGCGCAATCCTCAAACTTAGGTCAAAAAAGCCATTTAAGCCTTTTCACAGTGAGATCTATGCGATATGGCCGAGAAATGTAATTTTGATGTTAACTCCCAAACCGCTGCGCAGAAGTCAACCAAACTTCACCCAATAGTGTATTGTATCACAATCTAGTAGTTACATTTGAAAATTTTGTTCTAGGACATTTTGTTTGAACGCAATCATCAAACTTAATTAAAAAAGTCATTTAAGCCTTTTCACAGTGAGATCTATGCGATATGGCCGAGAAATGTAATTTTGATGTTAACTCCCAAACCGCTGCGCAGAAGTCAACCAAACTTCACCCAATAGTGTATTGTATCACAATCTAGTAGTTACATTTGAAAATTTTGTTCTAGGACATTTTGTTTGAGCGCAATCCTCAAACTTAGGTCAAAAAAGCCATTTAAGCCTTTTCACAGTGAGATCTATGCGATATGGCCGAGAAATGTAATTTTGATGTTAACTCCCAAACCGCTGCGCAGAAGTCAACCAAACTTCACCCAATAGTGTATTGTATCACAATCTAGTAGTTACATTTGAAAATTTTGTTCTAGGACATTTTGTTTGAACGCAATCATCAAACTTAATTAAAAAAGTCATTTAAGCCTTTTCACAGTGAGATCTATGCGATATGGCCGAGAAATGTAATTTTGATGTTAACTCCCAAACCGCTGCGCAGAAGTCAACCAAACTTCACCCAATAGTGTATTGTATCACAATCTAGTAGTTACATTTGAAAATTTTGTTCTAGGAAATTTTGTTTGAGCGCAATCATCAAACTTAATTAAAAAAGTCATTTAAGCCTTTTCACAGTGAGATCTATGCGATATGGCCGAGAAATGTAATTTTGATGTTAACTCCCAAACCGCTGCGCAGAAGTCAACCAAACTTCACCCATTAGTGTATTTTATCACAATCTAGTAGTTACATGTGGAAATTTGGTTCTAGGACATTTGATTTGAGCGCAATCTTCAAACTTAGGTCAAAAAAGCCATTTAAGCCTTTTCACAGTGAGATCTATGCGATATGGCCGAGAAATGTAATTTTGATGTTAACTCCCAAACCGCTGCTCAGAAGTCAACCAAACTTCACCCAATAGTGTATTGTATCACAATCTAGTAGTTACATTTAAAAATTTTGTTCTAGGACATTTTGTTTGAACGCAATCATCAAACTTAATTAAAAAAGTCATTTAAGCCTTTTCACAGTGAGATCTATGCGATATGGCCGAGAAATGTAATTTTGATGTTAACTCCCAAACCGCTGCGCAGAAGTCAACCAAACTTCACCCATTAGTGTATTGTATCACAATCTAGTAGTTACATGTGGAAATTTGGTTATAGGACATTTGATTTGAGCGCAATCCTCAAACTTAGGTCAAAAAAGCCATTTAAGCCTTTTCACAGTGAGATCTATGCGATATGGCCGAGAAATGTAATTTTGATGTTAACTCCCAAACCGCTGCGCAGAAGTCAACCAAACTTCACCCAATAGTGTATTGTATCACAATCTAGTAGTTACATTTGAAAATTTTGTTCTAGGAAATTTTGTTTGAGCGCAATCATCAAACTTAATTAAAAAAGCCATTTAAGCCTTTTCACAGTGAGATCTATGCGATATGGCCGAGAAATGTAATTTTGATGTTAACTCCCAAACCGCTGCGCAGAAGTCAACCAAACTTCACCCAATAGTGTATTGTATCACAATCTAGTAGTTACATTTGAAAATTTTGTTCTAGGACATTTTGTTTGAACGCAATCATCAAACTTAATTAAAAAAGTCATTTAAGCCTTTTCACAGTGAGATCTATGCGATATGGCCGAGAAATGTAATTTTGATGTTAACTCCCAAACCGCTGCGCAGAAGTCAACCAAACTTCACCCAATAGTGTATTGTATCACAATCTAGTAGTTACATTTGAAAATTTTGTTCTAGGACATTTTGTTTGAGCGCAATCCTCAAACTTAGGTCAAAAAAGCCATTTAAGCCTTTTCACAGTGAGATCTATGCGATATGGCCGAGAAATGTAATTTTGATGTTAACTCCCAAACCGCTGCGCAGAAGTCAACCAAACTTCACCCATTAGTGTATTGTATCACAATCTAGTAGTTACATGTGGAAATTTGGTTCTAGGACATTTGATTTGAGCGCAATCATCAAACTTAGGTCAAAAAAGCCATTTAAGCCTTTTCACAGTGAGATCTATGCGATATGGCCGAGAAATGTAATTTTGATGTTAACTCCCAAACCGCTGCGCAGAAGTCAACCAAACTTCACCCAATAGTGTATTGTATCACAATCTAGTAGTTACATTTGAAAATTTTGTTCTAGGAAATTTTGTTTGAGCGCAATCATCAAACTTAATTAAAAAAGTCATTTAAGCCTTTTCACAGTGAGATCTATGCGATATGGCCGAGAAATGTAATTTTGATGTTAACTCCCAAACCGCTGCGCAGAAGTCAACCAAACTTCACCCATTAGTGTATTGTATCACAATCTAGTAGTTACATGTGGAAATTTGGTTCTAGGACATTTGATTTGAGCGCAATCCTCAAACTTAGGTCAAAAAAGCCATTTAAGCCTTTTCACAGTGAGATCTATGCGATATGGCCGAGAAATGTAATTTTGATGTTAACTCCCAAACCGCTGCGCAGAAGTCAACCAAACTTCACCCAATAGTGTATTGTATCACATTCTAGTAGTTACTTTTTAAAATTTCGTTCTAGGACATTTGGTTTGAGCGCAATTATTAAACTTAGGTCAAAAAAGCCATTTAAGCCTTTTCACAGTGAGATCTATGCGATATGGCCGAGAAATGTAATTTTGATGTTAACTCCCAAACCGCTGCGCAGAAGTCAACCAAACTTCACCCATTAGTGTATTGTATCACAATCTAGTAGTTACATGTGGAAATTTGGTTCTAGGACATTTGATTTGAGCGCAATCCTCAAACTTAGGTCAAAAAAGCCATTTAAGCCTTTTCACAGTGAGATCTATGCGATATGGCCGAGAAATGTAATTTTGATGTTAACTCCCAAACCGCTGCGCAGAAGTCAACCAAACTTCACCCAATAGTGTATTGTATCACAATCTAGTAGTTACATTTGAAAATTTTGTTCTAGGACATTTTGTTTGAATGCAATCATCAAACTTAATTAAAAAAGTCATTTAAGCCTTTTCACAGTGAGATCTATGCGATATGGCCGAGAAATGTAATTTTGATGTTAACTCCCAAACAGCTGCGCAGAAGTCAACCAAACTTCACCCATTAGTGTATTGTATCACAATCTAGTAGTTACATGTGGAAATTTGGTTATAGGACATTTGATTTGAGCGCAATCCTCAAACTTAGGTCAAAAAAGCCATTTAAGCCTTTTCACAGTGAGATCTACGCGATATGGCCGAGAAATGTAATTTTGATGTTAACTCCCAAACCGCTGCGCAGAAGTCACATAAACTTCACCCAATAGTGTATTTTATCACAATCTAGTAGTTACATTTGGAAATTTAGTTCTAGGACATTTGATTTGAGCGCAATCTTCAAACTTAATTAAAAAAAGTCATTTAAGCCTTTTCACAGTGAGATCTATGCGATATGGCCGAGAAATGTAATTTTGATGTTCACTCCCAAACCGCTGCGCAGAAGTCAACCAAACTTCACCCATTAGTGTATTGTATCACAATCTAGTAGTTACATGTGGAAATTTGGTTATAGGACATTTGATTTGAGCGCAATCCTCAAACTTAGGTCAAAAAAGCCATTTAAGCCTTTTCACAGTGAGATCTATGCGATATGGCCGAGAAATGTAATTTTGATGTTAACTCCCAAACCGCTGCGCAGAAGTCAACCAAACTTCACCCAATAGTGTATTGTATCACATTCTAGTAGTTACATTTTAAAATTTCGTTCAAGGACATTTGGTTTGAGCGCAATTATTAAACTTAATTAAAAAAGTCATTTAAGCCTTTTCACAGTGAGATCTATGCGATATGGCCGAGAAATGTAATTTTGATGTTAACTCCCAAACCGCTGCGCAGAAGTCAACCAAACTTCACCCAATAGTGTATTGTATCACAATCTAGTAGTTACATTTGAAAATTTTGTTCTAGGAAATTTTGTTTGAGCGCAATCATCAAACTTAATTAAAAAAGTCATTTAAGCCTTTTCACAGTGAGATCTATGCGATATGGCCGAGAAATGTAATTTTGATGTTAACTCCCAAACCGCTGCGCAGAAGTCAACCAAACTTCACCCAATAGTGTATTGTATCACAATCTAGTAGTTACATTTGAAAATTTTGTTCTAGGACATTTTGTTTGAGCGCAATCCTCAAACTTAGGTCAAAAAAGCCATTTAAGCCTTTTCACAGTGAGATCTATGCGATATGGCCGAGAAATGTAATTTTGATGTTAACTCCCAAACCGCTGCGCAGAAGTCAACCAAACTTCACCCATTAGTGTATTGTATCACAATCTAGTAGTTACATGTGGAAATTTGGTTCTAGGACATTTGATTTGAGCGCAATCATCAAACTTAGGTCAAAAAAGCCATTTAAGCCTTTTCACAGTGAGATCTATGCGATATGGCCGAGAAATGTAATTTTGATGTTAACTCCCAAACCGCTGCGCAGAAGTCAACCAAATTTCACCCAATAGTGTATTGTATCACATTCTAGTAGTTACATTTGAAAATTTCGTTCTAGGACATTTGGTTTGAGCGCAATTATTAAACTTAGGTCAAAAAAGCCATTTAAGCCTTTTCACAGTGAGATCTATGCGATATGGCCGAGAAATGTAATTTTGATGTTAACTCCCAAACCGCTGCGCAGAAGTAAACCAAACTTCACCCATTAGTGTATTGTATCACAATCTAGTAGTTACATGTGGAAATTTGGTTCTAGGACATTTGATTTTAGCGCAATCCTCAAACTTAGGTCAAAAAAGCCATTTAAGCCTTTTCACAGTGAGATCTATGCGATATGGCCGAGAAATGTAATTTTGATGTTAACTCCCAAACCGCTGCGCAGAAGTCAACCAAACTTCACCCAATAGTGTATTGTATCACAATCTAGTAGTTACATTTGAAAATTTTGTTCTAGGAAATTTTGTTTGAGCGCAATCATCAAACTTAATTAAAAAAGTCATTTAAGCCTTTTCACAGTGAGATCTATGCGATATGGCCGAGAAATGTAATTTTGATGTTAACTCCCAAACCGCTGCGCAGAAGTCAACCAAACTTCACCCATTAGTGTATTGTATCACAATCTAGTAGTTACATGTGGAAATTTGGTTCTAGGACATTTGATTTGAGCGCAATCCTCAAACTTAGGTCAAAAAAGCCATTTAAGCCTTTTCACAGTGAGATCTATGCGATATGGCCGAGAAATGTAATTTTGATGTTAACTCCCAAACCGCTGCGCAGAAGTCAACCAAACTTCACCCAATAGTGTATTGTATCACATTCTAGTAGTTACTTTTTAAAATTTCGTTCTAGGACATTTGGTTTGAGCCCAATTATTAAACTTAGGTCAAAAAAGCCATTTAAGCCTTTTCACAGTGAGATCTATGCGATATGGCCGAGAAATGTAATTTTGATGTTAACTCCCAAACCGCTGCGCAGAAGTCAACCAAACTTCACCCATTAGTGTATTGTATCACAATCTAGTAGTTACATGTGGAAATTTGGTTCTAGGACATTTGATTTGAGCGCAATCCTCAAACTTAGGTCAAAAAAGCCATTTAAGCCTTTTCACAGTGAGATCTATGCGATATGGCCGAGAAATGTAATTTTGATGTTAACTCCCAAACCGCTGCGCAGAAGTCAACCAAACTTCACCCAATAGTGTATTGTATCACAATCTAGTAGTTACATTTGAAAATTTTGTTCTAGGACATTTTGTTTGAATGCAATCATCAAACTTAATTAAAAAAGTCATTTAAGCCTTTTCACAGTGAGATCTATGCGATATGGCCGAGAAATGTAATTTTGATGTTAACTCCCAAACAGCTGCGCAGAAGTCAACCAAACTTCACCCATTAGTGTATTGTATCACAATCTAGTAGTTACATGTGGAAATTTGGTTATAGGACATTTGATTTGAGCGCAATCCTCAAACTTAGGTCAAAAAAGCCATTTAAGCCTTTTCACAGTGAGATCTATGCGATATGGCCGAGAAATGTAATTTTGATGTTAACTCCCAAACCGCTGCGCAGAAGTCACATAAACTTCACCCAATAGTGTATTTTATCACAATCTAGTAGTTACATTTGGAAATTTAGTTCTAGGACATTTGATTTGAGCGCAATCTTCAAACTTAATTAAAAAAAGTCATTTAAGCCTTTTCACAGTGAGATCTATGCGATATGGCCGAGAAATGTAATTTTGATGTTCACTCCCAAACCGCTGCGCAGAAGTCAACCAAACTTCACCCATTAGTGTATTGTATCACAATCTAGTAGTTACATGTGGAAATTTGGTTATAGGACATTTGATTTGAGCGCAATCCTCAAACTTAGGTCAAAAAAGCCATTTAAGCCTTTTCACAGTGAGATCTATGCGATATGGCCGAGAAATGTAATTTTGATGTTAACTCCCAAACCGCTGCGCAGAAGTCAACCAAACTTCACCCAATAGTGTATTGTATCACATTCTAGTAGTTACATTTTAAAATTTCGTTCAAGGACATTTGGTTTGAGCGCAATTATTAAACTTAGGTCAAAAAAGCCATTTATGCCTTTTCACAGTGAGATCTATGCGATATGGCCGAGAAATGTAATTTTGATGTTAACTCCCAAACCGCTGCGCAGAAGTAAACCAAACTTCACCCATTAATGTATTGTATCACAATCTAGTAGTTACATGTGGAAATTTGGTTCTAGGACATTTGATTTTAGCGCAATCCTCAAACTTAGGTCAAAAAAGCCATTTAAGCCTTTTCACAGTGAGATCTATGCGATATGGCCGAGAAATGTAATTTTGATGTTAACTCCCAAACCGCTGCGCAGAAGTCAACCAAACTTCACCCAATAGTGTATTGTATCACAATCTAGTAGTTACATTTGAAAATTTTGTTCTAGGAAATTTTGTTTGAGCGCAATCATCAAACTTAATTAAAAAAGTCAATTAAGCCTTTTCACAGTGAGATCTATGCGATATGGCCGAGAAATGTAATTTTGATGTTAACTCCCAAACCGCTGCGCAGAAGTCAACCAAACTTCACCCATTAGTGTATTGTATCACAATCTAGTAGTTACATGTGGAAATTTGGTTCTAGGACATTTGATTTGAGCGCAATCCTCAAACTTAGGTCAAAAAAGCCATTTAAGCCTTTTCACAGTGAGATCTATGCGATATGGCCGAGAAATGTAATTTTGATGTTAACTCCCAAACCGCTGCGCAAAAGTCAACCAAACTTCACCCAATAGTGTATTGTATCACATTCTAGTAGTTACATTTTAAAATTTCGTTCTAGGACATTTGGTTTGAGCGCAATTATTAAACTTAGGTCAAAAAAGCCATTTAAGCCTTTTCACAGTGAGATCTATGCGATATGGCCGAGAAATGTAATTTTGATGTTAACTCCCAAACCGCTGCGCAGAAGTAAACCAAACTTCACCCATTAGTGTATTGTATCACAATCTAGTAGTTACATGTGGAAATTTGGTTCTAGGACATTTGATTTGAGCGCAATCCTCAAACTTAGGTCAAAAAAGCCATTTAAGCCTTTTCACAGTGAGATCTATGCGATATGGCCGAGAAATGTAATTTTGATGTTAACTCCCAAACCGCTGCGCAGAAGTCAACCAAACTTCACCCAATAGTGTATTGTATCACAATCTAGTAGTTACATTTGAAAATTTTGTTCTAGGACATTTTGTTTGAATGCAATCATCAAACTTAATTAAAAAAGTCATTTAAGCCTTTTCACAGTGAGATCTATGCGATATGGCCGAGAAATGTAATTTTGATGTTAACTCCCAAACCGCTGCACAGAAGTCAACCAAACTTCACCCATTAGTGTATTGTATCACAATCTAGTAGTTACATGTGGAAATTTGGTTCTAGGACATTTGATTTGAGCGCAATCCTCAAACTTAGGTCAAAAAAGCCATTTAAGCCTTTTCACAGTGAGATCTATGCGATATGGCCGAGAAATGTAATTTTGATGTTAACTCCCAAACCGCTGCGCAGAAGTCACATAAACTTCACCCAATAGTGTATTTTATCACAATCTAGTAGTTACATTTGGAAATTTAGTTCTAGGACATTTGATTTGAGCGCAATCTTCAAACTTAATTAAAAAAAGTCATTTAAGCCTTTTCACAGTGAGATCTATGCGATATGGCCGAGAAATGTAATTTTGATGTTCACTCCCAAACCGCTGCGCAGAAGTCAACCAAACTTCACCCATTAGTGTATTGTATCACAATCTAGTAGTTACATGTGGAAATTTGGTTATAGGACATTTGATTTGAGCGCAATCCTCCAACTTAGGTCAAAAAAGCCATTTAAGCCTTTTCACAGTGAGATCTATGCGATATGGCCGAGAAATGTAATTTTGATGTTAACTCCCAAACCGCTGCGCAGAAGTCAACCAAACTTCACCCATTAGTGTATTGTATCACAATCTAGTAGTTACATTTGAAAATTTCGTTCTAGGACATTTGGTTTGAGCGCAATCTTTAAACTTAGGTCAAAAAAGCCATTTAAGCCTTTTCACAGTGAGATCTATGCGATATGGCCGAGAAATGTAATTTTGATGTTAACTCCCAAACCGCTGCGCAGAAGTCAACCAAACTTCACCCAATAGTGTATTGTATCACATTCTAGTAGTTACTTTTTAAAATTTCGTTCTAGGACATTTGGTTTGAGCGCAATTATTAAACTTAGGTCAAAAAAGCCATTTAAGCCTTTTCACAGTGAGATCTATGCGATATGGCCGAGAAATGTAATTTTGATGTTAACTCCCAAACCGCTGCGCAGAAGTCAACCAAACTTCACCCATTAGTGTATTGTATCACAATCTAGTAGTTACATGTGGAAATTTGGTTCTAGGACATTTGATTTGAGCGCAATCCTCAAACTTAGGTCAAAAAAGCCATTTAAGCCTTTTCACAGTGAGATCTATGCGATATGGCCGAGAAATGTAATTTTGATGTTAACTCCCAAACCGCTGCGCAGAAGTCAACCAAACTTCACCCAATAGTGTATTGTATCACAATCTAGTAGTTACATTTGAAAATTTTGTTCTAGGACATTTTGTTTGAATGCAATCATCAAACTTAATTAAAAAAGTCATTTAAGCCTTTTCACAGTGAGATCTATGCGATATGGCCGAGAAATGTAATTTTGATGTTAACTCCCAAACAGCTGCGCAGAAGTCAACCAAACTTCACCCATTAGTGTATTGTATCACAATCTAGTAGTTACATGTGGAAATTTGGTTATAGGACATTTGATTTGAGCGCAATCCTCAAACTTAGGTCAAAAAAGCCATTTAAGCCTTTTCACAGTGAGATCTATGCGATATGGCCGAGAAATGTAATTTTGATGTTAACTCCCAAACCGCTGCGCAGAAGTCACATAAACTTCACCCAATAGTGTATTTTATCACAATCTAGTAGTTACATTTGGAAATTTAGTTCTAGGACATTTGATTTGAGCGCAATCTTCAAACTTAATTAAAAAAAGTCATTTAAGCCTTTTCACAGTGAGATCTATGCGATATGGCCGAGAAATGTAATTTTGATGTTCACTCCCAAACCGCTGCGCAGAAGTCAACCAAACTTCACCCATTAGTGTATTGTATCACAATCTAGTAGTTACATGTGGAAATTTGGTTATAGGACATTTGATTTGAGCGCAATCCTCAAACTTAGGTCAAAAAAGCCATTTAAGCCTTTTCACAGTGAGATCTATGCGATATGGCCGAGAAATGTAATTTTGATGTTAACTCCCAAACCGCTGCGCAGAAGTCAACCAAACTTCACCCAATAGTGTATTGTATCACATTCTAGTAGTTACATTTTAAAATTTCGTTCAAGGACATTTGGTTTGAGCGCAATTATTAAACTTAGGTCAAAAAAGCCATTTATGCCTTTTCACAGTGAGATCTATGCGATATGGCCGAGAAATGTAATTTTGATGTTAACTCCCAAACCGCTGCGCAGAAGTATACCAAACTTCACCCATTAGTGTATTGTATCACAATCTAGTAGTTACATGTGGAAATTTGGTTCTAGGACATTTGATTTTAGCGCAATCCTCAAACTTAGGTCAAAAAAGCCATTTAAGCCTTTTCACAGTGAGATCTATGCGATATGGCCGAGAAATGTAATTTTGATGTTAACTCCCAAACCGCTGCGCAGAAGTCAACCAAACTTCACCCAATAGTGTATTGTATCACAATCTAGTAGTTACATTTGAAAATTTTGTTCTAGGAAATTTTGTTTGAGCGCAATCATCAAACTTAATTAAAAAAGTCATTTAAGCCTTTTCACAGTGAGATCTATGCGATATGGCCGAGAAATGTAATTTTGATGTTAACTCCCAAACCGCTGCGCAGAAGTCAACCAAACTTCACCCATTAGTGTATTGTATCACAATCTAGTAGTTACATGTGGAAATTTGGTTCTAGGACATTTGATTTGAGCGCAATCCTCAAACTTAGGTCAAAAAAGCCATTTAAGCCTTTTCACAGTGAGATCTATGCGATATGGCCGAGAAATGTAATTTTGATGTTAACTCCCAAACCGCTGCGCAAAAGTCAACCAAACTTCACCCAATAGTGTATTGTATCACATTCTAGTAGTTACATTTTAAAATTTCGTTCTAGGACATTTGGTTTGAGCGCAATTATTAAACTTAGGTCAAAAAAGCCATTTAAGCCTTTTCACAGTGAGATCTATGCGATATGGCCGAGAAATGTAATTTTGATGTTAACTCCCAAACCGCTGCGCAGAAGTAAACCAAACTTCACCCATTAGTGTATTGTATCACAATCTAGTAGTTACATGTGGAAATTTGGTTCTAGGACATTTGATTTGAGCGCAATCCTCAAACTTAGGTCAAAAAAGCCATTTAAGCCTTTTCACAGTGAGATCTATGCGATATGGCCGAGAAATGTAATTTTGATGTTAACTCCCAAACCGCTGCGCAGAAGTCAACCAAACTTCACCCAATAGTGTATTGTATCACAATCTAGTAGTTACATTTGAAAATTTTGTTCTAGGACATTTTGTTTGAATGCAATCATCAAACTTAATTAAAAAAGTCATTTAAGCCTTTTCACAGTGAGATCTATGCGATATGGCCGAGAAATGTAATTTTGATGTTAACTCCCAAACCGCTGCGCAGAAGTCAACCAAACTTCACCCATTAGTGTATTGTATCACAATCTAGTAGTTACATGTGGAAATTTGGTTCTAGGACATTTGATTTGAGCGCAATCCTCAAACTTAGGTCAAAAAAGCCATTTAAGCCTTTTCACAGTGAGATCTATGCGATATGGCCGAGAAATGTAATTTTGATGTTAACTCCCAAACCGCTGCGCAGAAGTCACATAAACTTCACCCAATAGTGTATTTTATCACAATCTAGTAGTTACATTTGGAAATTTAGTTCTAGGACATTTGATTTGAGCGCAATCTTCAAACTTAATTAAAAAAAGTCATTTAAGCCTTTTCACAGTGAGATCTATGCGATATGGCCGAGAAATGTAATTTTGATGTTCACTCCCAAACCGCTGCGCAGAAGTCAACCAAACTTCACCCATTAGTGTATTGTATCACAATCTAGTAGTTACATGTGGAAATTTGGTTATAGGACATTTGATTTGAGCGCAATCCTCCAACTTAGGTCAAAAAAGCCATTTAAGCCTTTTCACAGTGAGATCTATGCGATATGGCCGAGAAATGTAATTTTGATGTTAACTCCCAAACCGCTGCGCAGAAGTCAACCAAACTTCACCCATTAGTGTATTGTATCACAATCTAGTAGTTACATTTGAAAATTTCGTTCTAGGACATTTGGTTTGAGCGCAATCTTTAAACTTAGGTCATAAAAGCCATTTAAGCCTTTTCACAGTGAGATCTATGCGATATGGCCGAGAAATGTAATTTTGATGTTAACTCCCAAACCGCTGCGCAGAAGTCAACCAAACTTCACCCAATAGTGTATTGTATCACAATCTAGTAGTTACATTTGAAAATTTTGTTCTAGGACATTTTGTTTGAATGCAATCATCAAACTTAATTTAAAAAGTCATTTAAGCCTTTTCACAGTGAGATCTATGCGATATGGCCGAGAAATGTAATTTTGATGTTAACTCCCAAACCGCTGCGCAGAAGTCAACCAAACTTCACCCATTAGTGTATTGTATCACAATCTAGTAGTTACATGTGGAAATTTGGTTCTAGGACATTTGATTTGAGCGCAATCCTCAAACTTAGGTCAAAAAAGCCATTTAAGCCTTTTCACAGTGAGATCTATGCGATATGGCCGAGAAATGTAATTTTGATGTTAACTCCCAAACCGCTGCGCAGAAGTCAACCAAACTTCACCCAATAGTGTATTGTATCACATTCTGGTAGTTACATTTGAAAATTTCGTTCTAGGACATTTGGTTTGAGCGCAATCCTCAAACTTAGGTCAAAAAAGCCATTTAAGCCTTTTCACAGTGAGATCTATGCGATATGGCCGAGAAATGTAATTTTGATGTTAACTCCCAAACCGCTGCGCAGAAGTCAACCAAACTTCACCCAATAGTGTATTGTATCACAATCTAGTAGTTACATTTGAAAATTTTGTTCTAGGACATTTTGTTTGAACGCAATCATCAAACTTAATTAAAAAAGTCATTTAAGCCTTTTCACAGTGAGATCTATGCGATATGGCCGAGAAATGTAATTTTGATGTTAACTCCCAAACCGCTGCGCAGAAGTCAACCAAACTTCACCCAATAGTGTATTGTATCACAATCTAGTAGTTACATTTGAAAATTTTGTTCTAGGACATTTTGTTTGAGCGCAATCCTCAAACTTAGGTCAAAAAAGCCATTTAAGCCTTTTCACAGTGAGATCTATGCGATATGGCCGAGAAATGTAATTTTGATGTTAACTCCCAAACCGCTGCGCAGAAGTCAACCAAACTTCACCCAATAGTGTATTGTATCACAATCTAGTAGTTACATTTGAAAATTTTGTTCTAGGACATTTTGTTTGAACGCAATCATCAAACTTAATTAAAAAAGTCATTTAAGCCTTTTCACAGTGAGATCTATGCGATATGGCCGAGAAATGTAATTTTGATGTTAACTCCCAAACCGCTGCGCAGAAGTCAACCAAACTTCACCCAATAGTGTATTGTATCACATTCTAGTAGTTACATTTGAAAATTTTGTTCTAGGAAATTTTGTTTGAGCGCAATCATCAAACTTAATTAAAAAAGTCATTTAAGCCTTTTCACAGTGAGATCTATGCGATATGGCCGAGAAATGTAATTTTGATGTTAACTCCCAAACCGCTGCGCAGAAGTCAACCAAACTTCACCCATTAGTGTATTTTGTCACAATCTAGTAGTTACATGTGGAAATTTGGTTCTAGGACATTTGATTTGAGCGCAATCCTCAAACTTAGGTCAAAAAAGTCATTTAAGCCTTTTCACAGTGAGATCTATGCGATATGGCCGAGAAATGTAATTTTGATGTTAACTCCCAAACCGCTGCGCAGAAGTCAACCAAACTTCACCCAATAGTGTATTGTATCACTATCTAGTAGTTACATTTAAAAATTTTGTTCTAGGACATTTTGTTTGAACGCAATCATCAAACTTAATTAAAAAAGTCATTTAAGCCTTTTCACAGTGAGATCTATGCGATATGGCCGAGAAATGTAATTTTGATGTTAACTCCCAAACCGCTGCGCAGAAGTCAACCAAACTTCACCCATTTGTGTATTGTATCACAATCTAGTAGTTACATGTGGAAATTTGGTTATAGGACATTTGATTTGAGCGCAATCCTCAAACTTAGGTCAAAAAAGCCATTTAAGCCTTTTCACAGTGAGATCTATGCGATATGGCCGAGAAATGTAATTTTGATGTTAACTCCCAAACCGCTGCGCAGAAGTCAACCAAACTTCACCCAATAGTGTATTGTATCACAATCTAGTAGTTACATTTGAAAATTTTGTTCTAGGAAATTTTGTTTGAGCGCAATCATCAAACTTAATTAAAAAAGTCATTTAAGCCTTTTCACAGTGAGATCTATGCGATATGGCCGAGAAATGTAATTTTGATGTTAACTCCCAAACCGCTGCGCAGAAGTCAACCAAACTTCACCCATTAGTGTATTTTATCACAATCTAGTAGTTACATGTGGAAATTTGGTTCTAGGACATTTGATTTGAGCGCAATCCTCAAACTTATGTCAAAAAAGCCATTTAAGCCTTTTCACAGTGAGATCTATGCGATATGGCCGAGAAATGTAATTTTGATGTTAACTCCCAAACCGCTGCGCAGAAGTCAACCAAACTTCACCCAATAGTGTATTGTATCACATTCTAGTAGTTACATTTGAAAATTTTGTTCTAGGACATTTTGTTTGAACGCAATCATCAAACTTAATTAAAAAAGTCATTTAAGCCTTTTCACAGTGAGATCTATGCGATATGGCCGAGAAATGTAATTTTGATGTTAACTCCCAAACCGCTGCGCAGAAGTCAACCAAACTTCACCCAATAGTGTATTGTATCACAATCTAGTAGTTACATTTGAAAATTTTGTTCTAGGAAATTTTGTTTGAGCGCAATCATCAAACTTAATTAAAAAAGTCATTTAAGCCTTTTCACAGTGAGATCTATGCGATATGGCCGAGAAATGTAATTTTGATGTTAACTCCCAAACCGCTGCGCAGAAGTCAACCAAACTTCACCCATTAGTGTATTTTATCACAATCTAGTAGTTACATGTGGAAATTTGGTTCTAGGACATTTGATTTGAGCGCAATCCTCAAACTTAGGTCAAAAAAGCCATTTAAGCCTTTTCACAGTGAGATCTATGCGATATGGCCGAGAAATGTAATTTTGATGTTAACTCCCAAACCGCTGCGCAGAAGTCAACCAAACTTCACCTAATAGTGTATTGTATCACAATCTAGTAGTTACATTTAAAAATTTTGTTCTAGGACATTTTGTTTGAACGCAATCATCAAACTTAATTAAAAAAGTCATTTAAGCCTTTTCACAGTGAGATCTATGCGATATGGCCGAGAAATGTAATTTTGATGTTAACTCCCAAACCGCTGCGCAGAAGTCAACCAAACTTCACCCATTAGTGTATTGTATCACAATCTAGTAGTTACATGTGGAAATTTGGTTATAGGACATTTGATTTGAGCGCAATCCTCAAACTTAGGTCAAAAAAGCCATTTAAGCCTTTTCACAGTGAGATCTATGCGATATGGCCGAGAAATGTAATTTTGATGTTAACTCCCAAACCGCTGCGCAGAAGTCAACCAAACTTCACCCAATAGTGTATTGTATCACAATCTAGTAGTTACATTTGAAAATTTTGTTCTAGGAAATTTTGTTTGAGCGCAATCATCAAACTTAATTAAAAAAGTCATTTAAGCCTTTTCACAGTGAGATCTATGCGATATGGCCGAGAAATGTAATTTTGATGTTAACTCCCAAACCGCTGCGCAGAAGTCAACCAAACTTCACCCATTAGTGTATTTTATCACAATCTAGTAGTTACATGTGGAAATTTGGTTCTAGGACATTTGATTTGAGCGCAATCCTCAAACTTAGGTCAAAAAAGCCATTTAAGCCTTTTCACAGTGAGATCTATGCGATATGGCCGAGAAATGTAATTTTGATGTTAACTCCCAAACCGCTGCGCAGAAGTCAACCAAACTTCACCCAATAGTGTATTGTATCACATTCTAGTAGTTACATTTGAAAATTTTGTTCTAGGACATTTTGTTTGAACGCAATCATCAAACTTAATTAAAAAAGTCATTTAAGACTTTTCACAGTGAGATCTATGCGATATGGCCGAGAAATGTAATTTTGATGTTAACTCCCAAACCGCTGCGCAGAAGTCAACCAAACTTCACCCAATAGTGTATTGTATCACAATCTAGTAGTTACATTTGAAAATTTTGTTCTAGGAAATTTTGTTTGAGCGCAATCATCAAACTTAATTAAAAAAGTCATTTAAGCCTTTTCACAGTGAGATCTATGCGATATGGCCGAGAAATGTAATTTTGATGTTAACTCCCAAACCGCTGCGCAGCAGTCAACCAAACTTCACCCATTAGTGTATTTTATCACAATCTAGTAGTTACATGTGGAAATTTGGTTCTAGGACATTTGATTTGAGCGCAATCCTCAAACTTAGGTCAAAAAAGCCATTTAAGCCTTTTCACAGTGAGATCTATGCGATATGGCCGAGAAATGTAATTTTGATGTTAACTCCCAAACCGCTGCGCAGAAGTCAACCAAACTTCACCCAATAGTGTATTGTATCACAATCTAGTAGTTACATTTAAAAATTTTGTTCTAGGACATTTTGTTTGAACGCAATCATCAAACTTAATTAAAAAAGTCATTTAAGCCTTTTCACAGTGAGATCTATGCGATATGGCCGAGAAATGTAATTTTGATGTTAACTCCCAAACCGCTGCGCAGAAGTCAACCAAACTTCACCCAATAGTGTATTGTATCACAATCTAGTAGTTACATTTGAAAATTTTGTTCTAGGACATTTTGTTTGAACGCAATCATCAAACTTAATTAAAAAAGTCATTTAAGCCTTTTCACAGTGAGATCTATGCGATATGGCCGAGAAATGTAATTTTGATGTTAACTCCCAAACCGCTGCGCAGAAGTCAACCAAACTTCACCCAATAGTGTATTGTATCACAATCTAGTAGTTACATTTGAAAATTTTGTTCTAGGACATTTTGTTTGAGCGCAATCCTCAAACTTAGGTCAAAAAAGCCATTTAAGCCTTTTCACAGTGAGATCTATGCGATATGGCCGAGAAATGTAATTTTGATGTTAACTCCCAAACCGCTGCGCAGAAGTCAACCAAACTTCACCCATTAGTGTATTGTATCACAATCTAGTAGTTACATGTGGAAATTTGGTTCTAGGACATTTGATTTGAGCGCAATCATCAAACTTAGGTCAAAAAAGCCATTTAAGCCTTTTCACAGTGAGATCTATGCGATATGGCCGAGAAATGTAATTTTGATGTTAACTCCCAAACCGCTGCGCAGAAGTCAACCAAACTTCACCCAATAGTGTATTGTATCACAATCTAGTAGTTACATTTGAAAATTTTGTTCTAGGAAATTTTGTTTGAGCGCAATCATCAAACTTAATTAAAAAAGTCATTTAAGCCTTTTCACAGTGAGATCTATGCGATATGGCCGAGAAATGTAATTTTGATGTTAACTCCCAAACCGCTGCGCAGAAGTCAACCAAACTTCACCCATTAGTGTATTGTATCACAATCTAGTAGTTACATGTGGAAATTTGGTTCTAGGACATTTGATTTGAGCGCAATCCTCAAACTTAGGTCAAAAAAGCCATTTAAGCCTTTTCACAGTGAGATCTATGCGATATGGCCGAGAAATGTAATTTTGATGTTAACTCCCAAACCGCTGCGCAGAAGTCAACCAAACTTCACCCAATAGTGTATTGTATCACATTCTAGTAGTTACTTTTTAAAATTTCGTTCTAGGACATTTGGTTTGAGCGCAATTATTAAACTTAGGTCAAAAAAGCCATTTAAGCCTTTTCACAGTGAGATCTATGCGATATGGCCGAGAAATGTAATTTTGATGTTAACTCCCAAACCGCTGCGCAGAAGTCAACCAAACTTCACCCATTAGTGTATTGTATCACAATCTAGTAGTTACATGTGGAAATTTGGTTCTAGGACATTTGATTTGAGCGCAATCCTCAAACTTAGGTCAAAAAAGCCATTTAAGCCTTTTCACAGTGAGATCTATGCGATATGGCCGAGAAATGTAATTTTGATGTTAACTCCCAAACCGCTGCGCAGAAGTCAACCAAACTTCACCCAATAGTGTATTGTATCACAATCTAGTAGTTACATTTGAAAATTTTGTTCTAGGACATTTTGTTTGAATGCAATCATCAAACTTATTTAAAAAAGTCATTTAAGCCTTTTCACAGTGAGATCTATGCGATATGGCCGAGAAATGTAATTTTGATGTTAACTCCCAAACAGCTGCGCAGAAGTCAACCAAACTTCACCCATTAGTGTATTGTATCACAATCTAGTAGTTACATGTGGAAATTTGGTTATAGGACATTTGATTTGAGCGCAATCCTCAAACTTAGGTCAAAAAAGCCATTTAAGCCTTTTCACAGTGAGATCTACGCGATATGGCCGAGAAATGTAATTTTGATGTTAACTCCCAAACCGCTGCGCAGAAGTCACATAAACTTCACCCAATAGTGTATTTTATCACAATCTAGTAGTTACATTTGGAAATTTAGTTCTAGGACATTTGATTTGAGCGCAATCTTCAAACTTAATTAAAAAAAGTCATTTAAGCCTTTTCACAGTGAGATCTATGCGATATGGCCGAGAAATGTAATTTTGATGTTCACTCCCAAACCGCTGCGCAGAAGTCAACCAAACTTCACCCATTAGTGTATTGTATCACAATCTAGTAGTTACATGTGGAAATTTGGTTATAGGACATTTGATTTGAGCGCAATCCTCAAACTTAGGTCAAAAAAGCCATTTAAGCCTTTTCACAGTGAGATCTATGCGATATGGCCGAGAAATGTAATTTTGATGTTAACTCCCAAACCGCTGCGCAGAAGTCAACCAAACTTCACCCAATAGTGTATTGTATCACAATCTAGTAGTTACATTTGAAAATTTTGTTCTAGGACATTTTGTTTGAACGCAATCATCAAACTTAATTAAAAAAGTCATTTAAGCCTTTTCACAGTGAGATCTATGCGATATGGCCGAGAAATGTAATTTTGATGTTAACTCCCAAACCGCTGCGCAGAAGTCAACCAAACTTCACCCAATAGTGTATTGTATCACAATCTAGTAGTTACATTTGAAAATTTTGTTCTAGGAAATTTTGTTTGAGCGCAATCATCAAACTTAATTAAAAAAGTCATTTAAGCCTTTTCACAGTGAGATCTATGCGATATGGCCGAGAAATGTAATTTTGATGTTAACTCCCAAACCGCTGCGCAGAAGTCAACCAAACTTCACCCATTAGTGTATTTTATCACAATCTAGTAGTTACATGTGGAAATTTGGTTCTAGGACATTTGATTTGAGCGCAATCCTCAAACTTAGGTCAAAAAAGCCATTTAAGCCTTTTCACAGTGAGATCTATGCGATATGGCCGAGAAATGTAATTTTGATGTTAACTCCCAAACCGCTGCGCAGAAGTCAACCAAACTTCACCCAATAGTGTATTGTATCACAATCTAGTAGTTACATTTGAAAATTTTGTTCTAGGAAATTTTGTTTGAGCGCAATCATCAAACTTAATTAAAAAAGTCATTTAAGCCTTTTCACAGTGAGATCTATGCGATATGGCCGAGAAATGTAATTTTTATGTTAACTCCCAAACCGCTGCGCAGAAGTCAACCAAACTTCACCCATTAGTGTATTTTATCACAATCTAGTAGTTACATGTGGAAATTTGGTTCTAGGACATTTGATTTGAGCGCAATCCTCAAACTTAGGTCAAAAAAGCCATTTAAGCCTTTTCACAGTGAGATCTATGCGATATGGCCGAGAAATGTAATTTTGATGTTAACTCCCAAACCGCTGCGCAGAAGTCAACCAAACTTCACCCAATAGTGTATTGTATCACATTCTAGTAGTTACATTTGAAAATTTCGTTCTAGGACATTTGGTTTGAGCGCAATCCTCAAACTTAGGTCAAAAAAGCCATTTAAGCCTTTTCACAGTGAGATCTATGCGATATGGCCGAGAAATGTAATTTTGATGTTAACTCCCAAACCGCTGCGCAGAAGTCAACCAAACTTCACCCAATAGTGTATTGTATCACAATCTAGTAGTTACATTTGAAAATTTTGTTCTAGGACATTTTGTTTGAACGCAATCATCAAACTTAATTAAAAAAGTCATTTAAGCCTTTTCACAGTGAGATCTATGCGATATGGCCGAGAAATGTAATTTTGATGTTAACTCCCAAACCGCTGCGCAGAAGTCAACCAAACTTCACCCAATAGTGTATTGTATCACAATCTAGTAGTTACATTTGAAAATTTTGTTCTAGGACATTTTGTTTGAGCGCAATCCTCAAACTTAGGTCAAAAAAGCCATTTAAGCCTTTTCACAGTGAGATCTATGCGATATGGCCGAGAAATGTAATTTTGATGTTAACTCCCAAACCGCTGCGCAGAAGTCAACCAAACTTCACCCAATAGTGTATTGTATCACAATCTAGTAGTTACATTTGAAAATTTTGTTCTAGGACATTTTGTTTGAACGCAATCATCAAACTTAATTAAAAAAGTCATTTAAGCCTTTTCACAGTGAGATCTATGCGATATGGCCGAGAAATGTAATTTTGATGTTAACTCCCAAACCGCTGCGCAGAAGTCAACCAAACTTCACCCAATAGTGTATTGTATCACAATCTAGTAGTTACATTTGAAAATTTTGTTCTAGGAAATTTTGTTTGAGCGCAATCATCAAACTTAATTAAAAAAGTCATTTAAGCCTTTTCACAGTGAGATCTATGCGATATGGCCGAGAAATGTAATTTTGATGTTAACTCCCAAACCGCTGCGCAGAAGTCAACCAAACTTCACCCATTAGTGTATTTTGTCACAATCTAGTAGTTACATGTGGAAATTTGGTTCTAGGACATTTGATTTGAGCGCAATCCTCAAACTTAGGTCAAAAAAGTCATTTAAGCCTTTTCACAGTGAGATCTATGCGATATGGCCGAGAAATGTAATTTTGATGTTAACTCCCAAACCGCTGCGCAGAAGTCAACCAAACTTCACCCAATAGTGTATTGTATCACTATCTAGTAGTTACATTTAAAAATTTTGTTCTAGGACATTTTGTTTGAACGCAATCATCAAACTTAATTAAAAAAGTCATTTAAGCCTTTTCACAGTGAGATCTATGCGATATGGCCGAGAAATGTAATTTTGATGTTAACTCCCAAACCGCTGCGCAGAAGTCAACCAAACTTCACCCATTTGTGTATTGTATCACAATCTAGTAGTTACATGTGGAAATTTGGTTATAGGACATTTGATTTGAGCGCAATCCTCAAACTTAGGTCAAAAAAGCCATTTAAGCCTTTTCACAGTGAGATCTATGCGATATGGCCGAGAAATGTAATTTTGATGTTAACTCCCAAACCGCTGCGCAGAAGTCAACCAAACTTCACCCAATAGTGTATTGTATCACAATCTAGTAGTTACATTTGAAAATTTTGTTCTAGGAAATTTTGTTTGAGCGCAATCATCAAACTTAATTAAAAAAGTCATTTAAGCCTTTTCACAGTGAGATCTATGCGATATGGCCGAGAAATGTAATTTTGATGTTAACTCCCAAACCGCTGCGCAGAAGTCAACCAAACTTCACCCATTAGTGTATTTTATCACAATCTAGTAGTTACATGTGGAAATTTGGTTCTAGGACATTTGATTTGAGCGCAATCCTCAAACTTATGTCAAAAAAGCCATTTAAGCCTTTTCACAGTGAGATCTATGCGATATGGCCGAGAAATGTAATTTTGATGTTAACTCCCAAACCGCTGCGCAGAAGTCAACCAAACTTCACCCAATAGTGTATTGTATCACATTCTAGTAGTTACATTTGAAAATTTTGTTCTAGGACATTTTGTTTGAACGCAATCATCAAACTTAATTAAAAAAGTCATTTAAGCCTTTTCACAGTGAGATCTATGCGATATGGCCGAGAAATGTAATTTTGATGTTAACTCCCAAACCGCTGCGCAGAAGTCAACCAAACTTCACCCAATAGTGTATTGTATCACAATCTAGTAGTTACATTTGAAAATTTTGTTCTAGGAAATTTTGTTTGAGCGCAATCATCAAACTTAATTAAAAAAGTCATTTAAGCCTTTTCACAGTGAGATCTATGCGATATGGCCGAGAAATGTAATTTTGATGTTAACTCCCAAACCGCTGCGCAGAAGTCAACCAAACTTCACCCATTAGTGTATTTTATCACAATCTAGTAGTTACATGTGGAAATTTGGTTCTAGGACATTTGATTTGAGCGCAATCCTCAAACTTAGGTCAAAAAAGCCATTTAAGCCTTTTCACAGTGAGATCTATGCGATATGGCCGAGAAATGTAATTTTGATGTTAACTCCCAAACCGCTGCGCAGAAGTCAACCAAACTTCACCTAATAGTGTATTGTATCACAATCTAGTAGTTACATTTAAAAATTTTGTTCTAGGACATTTTGTTTGAACGCAATCATCAAACTTAATTAAAAAAGTCATTTAAGCCTTTTCACAGTGAGATCTATGCGATATGGCCGAGAAATGTAATTTTGATGTTAACTCCCAAACCGCTGCGCAGAAGTCAACCAAACTTCACCCATTAGTGTATTGTATCACAATCTAGTAGTTACATGTGGAAATTAGGTTATAGGACATTTGATTTGAGCGCAATCCTCAAACTTAGGTCAAAAAAGCCATTTAAGCCTTTTCACAGTGAGATCTATGCGATATGGCCGAGAAATGTAATTTTGATGTTAACTCCCAAACCGCTGCGCAGAAGTCAACCAAACTTCACCCAATAGTGTATTGTATCACAATCTAGTAGTTACATTTGAAAATTTTGTTCTAGGAAATTTTGTTTGAGCGCAATCATCAAACTTAATTAAAAAAGTCATTTAAGCCTTTTCACAGTGAGATCTATGCGATATGGCCGAGAAATGTAATTTTGATGTTAACTCCCAAACCGCTGCGCAGAAGTCAACCAAACTTCACCCATTAGTGTATTTTATCACAATCTAGTAGTTACATGTGGAAATTTGGTTCTAGGACATTTGATTTGAGCGCAATCCTCAAACTTAGGTCAAAAAAGCCATTTAAGCCTTTTCACAGTGAGATCTATGCGATATGGCCGAGAAATGTAATTTTGATGTTAACTCCCAAACCGCTGCGCAGAAGTCAACCAAACTTCACCCAATAGTGTATTGTATCACATTCTAGTAGTTACATTTGAAAATTTTGTTCTAGGACATTTTGTTTGAACGCAATCATCAAACTTAATTAAAAAAGTCATTTAAGCCTTTTCACAGTGAGATCTATGCGATATGGCCGAGAAATGTAATTTTGATGTTAACTCCCAAACCGCTGCGCAGAAGTCAACCAAACTTCACCCAATAGTGTATTGTATCACAATCTAGTAGTTACATTTGAAAATTTTGTTCTAGGAAATTTTGTTTGAGCGCAATCATCAAACTTAATTAAAAAAGTCATTTAAGCCTTTTCACAGTGAGATCTATGCGATATGGCCGAGAAATGTAATTTTGATGTTAACTCCCAAACCGCTGCGCAGCAGTCAACCAAACTTCACCCATTAGTGTATTTTATCACAATCTAGTAGTTACATGTGGAAATTTGGTTCTAGGACATTTGATTTGAGCGCAATCCTCAAACTTAGGTCAAAAAAGCCATTTAAGCCTTTTCACAGTGAGATCTATGCGATATGGCCGAGAAATGTAATTTTGATGTTAACTCCCAAACCGCTGCGCAGAAGTCAACCAAACTTCACCCAATAGTGTATTGTATCACAATCTAGTAGTTACATTTAAAAATTTTGTTCTAGGACATTTTGTTTGAACGCAATCATCAAACTTAATTAAAAAAGTCATTTAAGCCTTTTCACAGTGAGATCTATGCGATATGGCCGAGAAATGTAATTTTGATGTTAACTCCCAAACCGCTGCGCAGAAGTCAACCAAACTTCACCCATTAGTGTATTGTATCACAATCTAGTAGTTACGTGTGGAAATTTGGTTATAGGACATTTGATTTGAGCGCAATCCTCAAACTTAGGTCAAAAAAGCCATTTAAGCCTTTTCACAGTGAGATCTATGCGATATGGCCGAGAAATGTAATTTTGATGTTAACTCCCAAACCGCTGCGCAGAAGTCAACCAAACTTCACCCAATAGTGTATTGTATCACAATCTAGTAGTTACATTTGAAAATTTTGTTCTAGGAAATTTTGTTTGAGCGCAATCATCAAACTTAATTAAAAAAGTCATTTAAGCCTTTTCACAGTGAGATCTATGCGATATGGCCGAGAAATGTAATTTTTATGTTAACTCCCAAACCGCTGCGCAGAAGTCAACCAAACTTCACCCATTAGTGTATTTTATCACAATCTAGTAGTTACATGTGGAAATTTGGTTCTAGGACATTTGATTTGAGCGCAATCCTCAAACTTAGGTCAAAAAAGCCATTTAAGCCTTTTCACAGTGAGATCTATGCGATATGGCCGAGAAATGTAATTTTGATGTTAACTCCCAAACCGCTGCGCAGAAGTCAACCAAACTTCACCCAATAGTGTATTGTATCACATTCTAGTAGTTACATTTGAAAATTTCGTTCTAGGACATTTGGTTTGAGCGCAATCCTCAAACTTAGGTCAAAAAAGCCATTTAAGCCTTTTCACAGTGAGATCTATGCGATATGGCCGAGAAATGTAATTTTGATGTTAACTCCCAAACCGCTGCGCAGAAGTCAACCAAACTTCACCCAATAGTGTATTGTATCACAATCTAGTAGTTACATTTGAAAATTTTGTTCTAGGACATTTTGTTTGAACGCAATCATCAAACTTAATTAAAAAAGTCATTTAAGCCTTTTCACAGTGAGATCTATGCGATATGGCCGAGAAATGTAATTTTGATGTTAACTCCCAAACCGCTGCGCAGAAGTCAACCAAACTTCACCCAATAGTGTATTGTATCACAATCTAGTAGTTACATTTGAAAATTTTGTTCTAGGACATTTTGTTTGAGCGCAATCCTCAAACTTAGGTCAAAAAAGCCATTTAAGCCTTTTCACAGTGAGATCTATGCGATATGGCCGAGAAATGTAATTTTGATGTTAACTCCCAAACCGCTGCGCAGAAGTCAACCAAACTTCACCCAATAGTGTATTGTATCACAATCTAGTAGTTACATTTGAAAATTTTGTTCTAGGACATTTTGTTTGAACGCAATCATCAAACTTAATTAAAAAAGTCATTTAAGCCTTTTCACAGTGAGATCTATGCGATATGGCCGAGAAATGTAATTTTGATGTTAACTCCCAAACCGCTGCGCAGAAGTCAACCAAACTTCACCCAATAGTGTATTGTATCACAATCTAGTAGTTACATTTGAAAATTTTGTTCTAGGACATTTTGTTTGAGCGCAATCCTCAAACTTAGGTCAAAAAAGCCATTTAAGCCTTTTCACAGTGAGATCTATGCGATATGGCCGAGAAATGTAATTTTGATGTTAACTCCCAAACCGCTGCGCAGAAGTCAACCAAACTTCACCCAATAGTGTATTGTATCACAATCTAGTAGTTACATTTGAAAATTTTGTTCTAGGACATTTTGTTTGAACGCAATCATCAAACTTAATTAAAAAAGTCATTTAAGCCTTTTCACAGTGAGATCTATGCGATATGGCCGAGAAATGTAATTTTGATGTTAACTCCCAAACCGCTGCGCAGAAGTCAACCAAACTTCACCCAATAGTGTATTGTATCACAATCTAGTAGTTACATTTGAAAATTTTGTTCTAGGAAATTTTGTTTGAGCGCAATCATCAAACTTAATTAAAAAAGTCATTTAAGCCTTTTCACAGTGAGATCTATGCGATATGGCCGAGAAATGTAATTTTGATGTTAACTCCCAAACCGCTGCGCAGAAGTCAACCAAACTTCACCCATTAGTGTATTTTATCACAATCTAGTAGTTACATGTGGAAATTTGGTTCTAGGACATTTGATTTGAGCGCAATCTTCAAACTTAGGTCAAAAAAGCCATTTAAGCCTTTTCACAGTGAGATCTATGCGATATGGCCGAGAAATGTAATTTTGATGTTAACTCCCAAACCGCTGCTCAGAAGTCAACCAAACTTCACCCAATAGTGTATTGTATCACAATCTAGTAGTTACATTTAAAAATTTTGTTCTAGGACATTTTGTTTGAACGCAATCATCAAACTTAATTAAAAAAGTCATTTAAGCCTTTTCACAGTGAGATCTATGCGATATGGCCGAGAAATGTAATTTTGATGTTAACTCCCAAACCGCTGCGCAGAAGTCAACCAAACTTCACCCATTAGTGTATTTTATCACAATCTAGTAGTTACATGTGGAAATTTGGTTCTAGGACATTTGATTTGAGCGCAATCTTCAAACTTAGGTCAAAAAAGCCATTTAAGCCTTTTCACAGTGAGATCTATGCGATATGGCCGAGAAATGTAATTTTGATGTTAACTCCCAAACCGCTGCTCAGAAGTCAACCAAACTTCACCCAATAGTGTATTGTATCACAATCTAGTAGTTACATTTAAAAATTTTGTTCTAGGACATTTTGTTTGAACGCAATCATCAAACTTAATTAAAAAAGTCATTTAAGCCTTTTCACAGTGAGATCTATGCGATATGGCCGAGAAATGTAATTTTGATGTTAACTCCCAAACCGCTGCGCAGAAGTCAACCAAACTTCACCCATTAGTGTATTGTATCACAATCTAGTAGTTACATGTGGAAATTTGGTTATAGGACATTTGATTTGAGCGCAATCCTCAAACTTAGGTCAAAAAAGCCATTTAAGCCTTTTCACAGTGAGATCTATGCGATATGGCCGAGAAATGTAATTTTGATGTTAACTCCCAAACCGCTGCGCAGAAGTCAACCAAACTTCACCCAATAGTGTATTGTATCACAATCTAGTAGTTACATTTGAAAATTTTGTTCTAGGAAATTTTGTTTGAGCGCAATCATCAAACTTAATTAAAAAAGCCATTTAAGCCTTTTCACAGTGAGATCTATGCGATATGGCCGAGAAATGTAATTTTGATGTTAACTCCCAAACCGCTGCGCAGAAGTCAACCAAACTTCACCCAATAGTGTATTGTATCACAATCTAGTAGTTACATTTGAAAATTTTGTTCTAGGACATTTTGTTTGAACGCAATCATCAAACTTAATTAAAAAAGTCATTTAAGCCTTTTCACAGTGAGAT
This sequence comes from Corythoichthys intestinalis, assembly GCF_030265065.1. Classification (NCBI taxonomy): domain Eukaryota; kingdom Metazoa; phylum Chordata; class Actinopteri; order Syngnathiformes; family Syngnathidae; genus Corythoichthys; species Corythoichthys intestinalis. Next base: position 36,687,633 of record NC_080416.1, on the reverse strand, counting down.
CTATGCGATATGGCCGAGAAATGTAATTTTGATGTTAACTCCCAAACCGCTGCGCAGAAGTCAACCAAACTTCACCCAATAGTGTATTGTATCACAATCTAGTAGTTACATTTGAAAATTTTGTTCTAGGACATTTTGTTTGAGCGCAATCCTCAAACTTAGGTCAAAAAAGCCATTTAAGCCTTTTCACAGTGAGATCTATGCGATATGGCCGAGAAATGTAATTTTGATGTTAACTCCCAAACCGCTGCGCAGAAGTCAACCAAACTTCACCCATTAGTGTATTGTATCACAATCTAGTAGTTACATGTGGAAATTTGGTTCTAGGACATTTGATTTGAGCGCAATCATCAAACTTAGGTCAAAAAAGCCATTTAAGCCTTTTCACAGTGAGATCTATGCGATATGGCCGAGAAATGTAATTTTGATGTTAACTCCCAAACCGCTGCGCAGAAGTCAACCAAACTTCACCCAATAGTGTATTGTATCACAATCTAGTAGTTACATTTGAAAATTTTGTTCTAGGAAATTTTGTTTGAGCGCAATCATCAAACTTAATTAAAAAAGTCATTTAAGCCTTTTCACAGTGAGATCTATGCGATATGGCCGAGAAATGTAATTTTGATGTTAACTCCCAAACCGCTGCGCAGAAGTCAACCAAACTTCACCCATTAGTGTATTGTATCACAATCTAGTAGTTACATGTGGAAATTTGGTTCTAGGACATTTGATTTGAGCGCAATCCTCAAACTTAGGTCAAAAAAGCCATTTAAGCCTTTTCACAGTGAGATCTATGCGATATGGCCGAGAAATGTAATTTTGATGTTAACTCCCAAACCGCTGCGCAGAAGTCAACCAAACTTCACCCAATAGTGTATTGTATCACATTCTAGTAGTTACTTTTTAAAATTTCGTTCTAGGACATTTGGTTTGAGCGCAATTATTAAACTTAGGTCAAAAAAGCCATTTAAGCCTTTTCACAGTGAGATCTATGCGATATGGCCGAGAAATGTAATTTTGATGTTAACTCCCAAACCGCTGCGCAGAAGTCAACCAAACTTCACCCAATAGTGTATTGTATCACATTCTAGTAGTTACATTTGAAAATTTTGTTCTAGGACATTTTGTTTGAACGCAATCATCAAACTTAATTAAAAAAGTCATTTAAGCCTTTTCACAGTGAGATCTATGCGATATGGCCGAGAAATGTAATTTTGATGTTAACTCCCAAACCGCTGCGCAGAAGTCAACCAAACTTCACCCAATAGTGTATTGTATCACAATCTAGTAGTTACATTTGAAAATTTTGTTCTAGGAAATTTTGTTTGAGCGCAATCATCAAACTTAATTAAAAAAGTCATTTAAGCCTTTTCACAGTGAGATCTATGCGATATGGCCGAGAAATGTAATTTTGATGTTAACTCCCAAACCGCTGCGCAGAAGTCAACCAAACTTCACCCATTAGTGTATTTTATCACAATCTAGTAGTTACATGTGGAAATTTGGTTCTAGGACATTTGATTTGAGCGCAATCCTCAAACTTAGGTCAAAAAAGCCATTTAAGCCTTTTCACAGTGAGATCTATGCGATATGGCCGAGAAATGTAATTTTGATGTTAACTCCCAAACCGCTGCGCAGAAGTCAACCAAACTTCACCTAATAGTGTATTGTATCACAATCTAGTAGTTACATTTAAAAATTTTGTTCTAGGACATTTTGTTTGAACGCAATCATCAAACTTAATTAAAAAAGTCATTTAAGCCTTTTCACAGTGAGATCTATGCGATATGGCCGAGAAATGTAATTTTGATGTTAACTCCCAAACCGCTGCGCAGAAGTCAACCAAACTTCACCCATTAGTGTATTGTATCACAATCTAGTAGTTACATGTGGAAATTTGGTTATAGGACATTTGATTTGAGCGCAATCCTCAAACTTAGGTCAAAAAAGCCATTTAAGCCTTTTCACAGTGAGATCTATGCGATATGGCCGAGAAATGTAATTTTGATGTTAACTCCCAAACCGCTGCGCAGAAGTCAACCAAACTTCACCCAATAGTGTATTGTATCACAATCTAGTAGTTACATTTGAAAATTTTGTTCTAGGAAATTTTGTTTGAGCGCAATCATCAAACTTAATTAAAAAAGTCATTTAAGCCTTTTCACAGTGAGATCTATGCGATATGGCCGAGAAATGTAATTTTGATGTTAACTCCCAAACCGCTGCGCAGAAGTCAACCAAACTTCACCCATTAGTGTATTTTATCACAATCTAGTAGTTACATGTGGAAATTTGGTTCTAGGACATTTGATTTGAGCGCAATCCTCAAACTTAGGTCAAAAAAGCCATTTAAGCCTTTTCACAGTGAGATCTATGCGATATGGCCGAGAAATGTAATTTTGATGTTAACTCCCAAACCGCTGCGCAGAAGTCAACCAAACTTCACCCAATAGTGTATTGTATCACATTCTAGTAGTTACATTTGAAAATTTTGTTCTAGGACATTTTGTTTGAACGCAATCATCAAACTTAATTAAAAAAGTCATTTAAGCCTTTTCACAGTGAGATCTATGCGATATGGCCGAGAAATGTAATTTTGATGTTAACTCCCAAACCGCTGCGCAGAAGTCAACCAAACTTCACCCAATAGTGTATTGTATCACAATCTAGTAGTTACATTTGAAAATTTTGTTCTAGGAAATTTTGTTTGAGCGCAATCATCAAACTTAATTAAAAAAGTCATTTAAGCCTTTTCACAGTGAGATCTATGCGATATGGCCGAGAAATGTAATTTTGATGTTAACTCCCAAACCGCTGCGCAGCAGTCAACCAAACTTCACCCATTAGTGTATTTTATCACAATCTAGTAGTTACATGTGGAAATTTGGTTCTAGGACATTTGATTTGAGCGCAATCCTCAAACTTAGGTCAAAAAAGCCATTTAAGCCTTTTCACAGTGAGATCTATGCGATATGGCCGAGAAATGTAATTTTGATGTTAACTCCCAAACCGCTGCGCAGAAGTCAACCAAACTTCACCCAATAGTGTATTGTATCACAATCTAGTAGTTACATTTAAAAATTTTGTTCTAGGACATTTTGTTTGAACGCAATCATCAAACTTAATTAAAAAAGTCATTTAAGCCTTTTCACAGTGAGATCTATGCGATATGGCCGAGAAATGTAATTTTGATGTTAACTCCCAAACCGCTGCGCAGAAGTCAACCAAACTTCACCCATTAGTGTATTGTATCACAATCTAGTAGTTACGTGTGGAAATTTGGTTATAGGACATTTGATTTGAGCGCAATCCTCAAACTTAGGTCAAAAAAGCCATTTAAGCCTTTTCACAGTGAGATCTATGCGATATGGCCGAGAAATGTAATTTTGATGTTAACTCCCAAACCGCTGCGCAGAAGTCAACCAAACTTCACCCAATAGTGTATTGTATCACAATCTAGTAGTTACATTTGAAAATTTTGTTCTAGGAAATTTTGTTTGAGCGCAATCATCAAACTTAATTAAAAAAGTCATTTAAGCCTTTTCACAGTGAGATCTATGCGATATGGCCGAGAAATGTAATTTTTATGTTAACTCCCAAACCGCTGCGCAGAAGTCAACCAAACTTCACCCATTAGTGTATTTTATCACAATCTAGTAGTTACATGTGGAAATTTGGTTCTAGGACATTTGATTTGAGCGCAATCCTCAAACTTAGGTCAAAAAAGCCATTTAAGCCTTTTCACAGTGAGATCTATGCGATATGGCCGAGAAATGTAATTTTGATGTTAACTCCCAAACCGCTGCGCAGAAGTCAACCAAACTTCACCCAATAGTGTATTGTATCACATTCTAGTAGTTACATTTGAAAATTTCGTTCTAGGACATTTGGTTTGAGCGCAATCCTCAAACTTAGGTCAAAAAAGCCATTTAAGCCTTTTCACAGTGAGATCTATGCGATATGGCCGAGAAATGTAATTTTGATGTTAACTCCCAAACCGCTGCGCAGAAGTCAACCAAACTTCACCCAATAGTGTATTGTATCACAATCTAGTAGTTACATTTGAAAATTTTGTTCTAGGACATTTTGTTTGAACGCAATCATCAAACTTAATTAAAAAAGTCATTTAAGCCTTTTCACAGTGAGATCTATGCGATATGGCCGAGAAATGTAATTTTGATGTTAACTCCCAAACCGCTGCGCAGAAGTCAACCAAACTTCACCCAATAGTGTATTGTATCACAATCTAGTAGTTACATTTGAAAATTTTGTTCTAGGACATTTTGTTTGAGCGCAATCCTCAAACTTAGGTCAAAAAAGCCATTTAAGCCTTTTCACAGTGAGATCTATGCGATATGGCCGAGAAATGTAATTTTGATGTTAACTCCCAAACCGCTGCGCAGAAGTCAACCAAACTTCACCCAATAGTGTATTGTATCACAATCTAGTAGTTACATTTGAAAATTTTGTTCTAGGACATTTTGTTTGAACGCAATCATCAAACTTAATTAAAAAAGTCATTTAAGCCTTTTCACAGTGAGATCTATGCGATATGGCCGAGAAATGTAATTTTGATGTTAACTCCCAAACCGCTGCGCAGAAGTCAACCAAACTTCACCCAATAGTGTATTGTATCACAATCTAGTAGTTACATTTGAAAATTTTGTTCTAGGACATTTTGTTTGAGCGCAATCCTCAAACTTAGGTCAAAAAAGCCATTTAAGCCTTTTCACAGTGAGATCTATGCGATATGGCCGAGAAATGTAATTTTGATGTTAACTCCCAAACCGCTGCGCAGAAGTCAACCAAACTTCACCCAATAGTGTATTGTATCACAATCTAGTAGTTACATTTGAAAATTTTGTTCTAGGACATTTTGTTTGAACGCAATCATCAAACTTAATTAAAAAAGTCATTTAAGCCTTTTCACAGTGAGATCTATGCGATATGGCCGAGAAATGTAATTTTGATGTTAACTCCCAAACCGCTGCGCAGAAGTCAACCAAACTTCACCCAATAGTGTATTGTATCACAATCTAGTAGTTACATTTGAAAATTTTGTTCTAGGAAATTTTGTTTGAGCGCAATCATCAAACTTAATTAAAAAAGTCATTTAAGCCTTTTCACAGTGAGATCTATGCGATATGGCCGAGAAATGTAATTTTGATGTTAACTCCCAAACCGCTGCGCAGAAGTCAACCAAACTTCACCCATTAGTGTATTTTATCACAATCTAGTAGTTACATGTGGAAATTTGGTTCTAGGACATTTGATTTGAGCGCAATCTTCAAACTTAGGTCAAAAAAGCCATTTAAGCCTTTTCACAGTGAGATCTATGCGATATGGCCGAGAAATGTAATTTTGATGTTAACTCCCAAACCGCTGCTCAGAAGTCAACCAAACTTCACCCAATAGTGTATTGTATCACAATCTAGTAGTTACATTTAAAAATTTTGTTCTAGGACATTTTGTTTGAACGCAATCATCAAACTTAATTAAAAAAGTCATTTAAGCCTTTTCACAGTGAGATCTATGCGATATGGCCGAGAAATGTAATTTTGATGTTAACTCCCAAACCGCTGCGCAGAAGTCAACCAAACTTCACCCATTAGTGTATTTTATCACAATCTAGTAGTTACATGTGGAAATTTGGTTCTAGGACATTTGATTTGAGCGCAATCTTCAAACTTAGGTCAAAAAAGCCATTTAAGCCTTTTCACAGTGAGATCTATGCGATATGGCCGAGAAATGTAATTTTGATGTTAACTCCCAAACCGCTGCTCAGAAGTCAACCAAACTTCACCCAATAGTGTATTGTATCACAATCTAGTAGTTACATTTAAAAATTTTGTTCTAGGACATTTTGTTTGAACGCAATCATCAAACTTAATTAAAAAAGTCATTTAAGCCTTTTCACAGTGAGATCTATGCGATATGGCCGAGAAATGTAATTTTGATGTTAACTCCCAAACCGCTGCGCAGAAGTCAACCAAACTTCACCCATTAGTGTATTGTATCACAATCTAGTAGTTACATGTGGAAATTTGGTTATAGGACATTTGATTTGAGCGCAATCCTCAAACTTAGGTCAAAAAAGCCATTTAAGCCTTTTCACAGTGAGATCTATGCGATATGGCCGAGAAATGTAATTTTGATGTTAACTCCCAAACCGCTGCGCAGAAGTCAACCAAACTTCACCCAATAGTGTATTGTATCACAATCTAGTAGTTACATTTGAAAATTTTGTTCTAGGAAATTTTGTTTGAGCGCAATCATCAAACTTAATTAAAAAAGCCATTTAAGCCTTTTCACAGTGAGATCTATGCGATATGGCCGAGAAATGTAATTTTGATGTTAACTCCCAAACCGCTGCGCAGAAGTCAACCAAACTTCACCCAATAGTGTATTGTATCACAATCTAGTAGTTACATTTGAAAATTTTGTTCTAGGACATTTTGTTTGAACGCAATCATCAAACTTAATTAAAAAAGTCATTTAAGCCTTTTCACAGTGAGATCTATGCGATATGGCCGAGAAATGTAATTTTGATGTTAACTCCCAAACCGCTGCGCAGAAGTCAACCAAACTTCACCCAATAGTGTATTGTATCACAATCTAGTAGTTACATTTGAAAATTTTGTTCTAGGACATTTTGTTTGAGCGCAATCCTCAAACTTAGGTCAAAAAAGCCATTTAAGCCTTTTCACAGTGAGATCTATGCGATATGGCCGAGAAATGTAATTTTGATGTTAACTCCCAAACCGCTGCGCAGAAGTCAACCAAACTTCACCCATTAGTGTATTGTATCACAATCTAGTAGTTACATGTGGAAATTTGGTTCTAGGACATTTGATTTGAGCGCAATCATCAAACTTAGGTCAAAAAAGCCATTTAAGCCTTTTCACAGTGAGATCTATGCGATATGGCCGAGAAATGTAATTTTGATGTTAACTCCCAAACCGCTGCGCAGAAGTCAACCAAACTTCACCCAATAGTGTATTGTATCACAATCTAGTAGTTACATTTGAAAATTTTGTTCTAGGAAATTTTGTTTGAGCGCAATCATCAAACTTAATTAAAAAAGTCATTTAAGCCTTTTCACAGTGAGATCTATGCGATATGGCCGAGAAATGTAATTTTGATGTTAACTCCCAAACCGCTGCGCAGAAGTCAACCAAACTTCACCCATTAGTGTATTGTATCACAATCTAGTAGTTACATGTGGAAATTTGGTTCTAGGACATTTGATTTGAGCGCAATCCTCAAACTTAGGTCAAAAAAGCCATTTAAGCCTTTTCACAGTGAGATCTATGCGATATGGCCGAGAAATGTAATTTTGATGTTAACTCCCAAACCGCTGCGCAGAAGTCAACCAAACTTCACCCAATAGTGTATTGTATCACATTCTAGTAGTTACTTTTTAAAATTTCGTTCTAGGACATTTGGTTTGAGCGCAATTATTAAACTTAGGTCAAAAAAGCCATTTAAGCCTTTTCACAGTGAGATCTATGCGATATGGCCGAGAAATGTAATTTTGATGTTAACTCCCAAACCGCTGCGCAGAAGTCAACCAAACTTCACCCATTAGTGTATTGTATCACAATCTAGTAGTTACATGTGGAAATTTGGTTCTAGGACATTTGATTTGAGCGCAATCCTCAAACTTAGGTCAAAAAAGCCATTTAAGCCTTTTCACAGTGAGATCTATGCGATATGGCCGAGAAATGTAATTTTGATGTTAACTCCCAAACCGCTGCGCAGAAGTCAACCAAACTTCACCCAATAGTGTATTGTATCACAATCTAGTAGTTACATTTGAAAATTTTGTTCTAGGACATTTTGTTTGAATGCAATCATCAAACTTAATTAAAAAAGTCATTTAAGCCTTTTCACAGTGAGATCTATGCGATATGGCCGAGAAATGTAATTTTGATGTTAACTCCCAAACAGCTGCGCAGAAGTCAACCAAACTTCACCCATTAGTGTATTGTATCACAATCTAGTAGTTACATGTGGAAATTTGGTTATAGGACATTTGATTTGAGCGCAATCCTCAAACTTAGGTCAAAAAAGCCATTTAAGCCTTTTCACAGTGAGATCTACGCGATATGGCCGAGAAATGTAATTTTGATGTTAACTCCCAAACCGCTGCGCAGAAGTCACATAAACTTCACCCAATAGTGTATTTTATCACAATCTAGTAGTTACATTTGGAAATTTAGTTCTAGGACATTTGATTTGAGCGCAATCTTCAAACTTAATTAAAAAAAGTCATTTAAGCCTTTTCACAGTGAGATCTATGCGATATGGCCGAGAAATGTAATTTTGATGTTCACTCCCAAACCGCTGCGCAGAAGTCAACCAAACTTCACCCATTAGTGTATTGTATCACAATCTAGTAGTTACATGTGGAAATTTGGTTATAGGACATTTGATTTGAGCGCAATCCTCAAACTTAGGTCAAAAAAGCCATTTAAGCCTTTTCACAGTGAGATCTATGCGATATGGCCGAGAAATGTAATTTTGATGTTAACTCCCAAACCGCTGCGCAGAAGTCAACCAAACTTCACCCAATAGTGTATTGTATCACAATCTAGTAGTTACATTTGAAAATTTTGTTCTAGGACATTTTGTTTGAACGCAATCATCAAACTTAATTAAAAAAGTCATTTAAGCCTTTTCACAGTGAGATCTATGCGATATGGCCGAGAAATGTAATTTTGATGTTAACTCCCAAACCGCTGCGCAGAAGTCAACCAAACTTCACCCAATAGTGTATTGTATCACAATCTAGTAGTTACATTTGAAAATTTTGTTCTAGGAAATTTTGTTTGAGCGCAATCATCAAACTTAATTAAAAAAGTCATTTAAGCCTTTTCACAGTGAGATCTATGCGATATGGCCGAGAAATGTAATTTTGATGTTAACTCCCAAACCGCTGCGCAGAAGTCAACCAAACTTCACCCATTAGTGTATTTTATCACAATCTAGTAGTTACATGTGGAAATTTGGTTCTAGGACATTTGATTTGAGCGCAATCTTCAAACTTAGGTCAAAAAAGCCATTTAAGCCTTTTCACAGTGAGATCTATGCGATATGGCCGAGAAATGTAATTTTGATGTTAACTCCCAAACCGCTGCTCAGAAGTCAACCAAACTTCACCCAATAGTGTATTGTATCACAATCTAGTAGTTACATTTAAAAATTTTGTTCTAGGACATTTTGTTTGAACGCAATCATCAAACTTAATTAAAAAAGTCATTTAAGCCTTTTCACAGTGAGATCTATGCGATATGGCCGAGAAATGTAATTTTGATGTTAACTCCCAAACCGCTGCGCAGAAGTCAACCAAACTTCACCCATTAGTGTATTGTATCACAATCTAGTAGTTACATGTGGAAATTTGGTTATAGGACATTTGATTTGAGCGCAATCCTCAAACTTAGGTCAAAAAAGCCATTTAAGCCTTTTCACAGTGAGATCTATGCGATATGGCCGAGAAATGTAATTTTGATGTTAACTCCCAAACCGCTGCGCAGAAGTCAACCAAACTTCACCCAATAGTGTATTGTATCACAATCTAGTAGTTACATTTGAAAATTTTGTTCTAGGAAATTTTGTTTGAGCGCAATCATCAAACTTAATTAAAAAAGCCATTTAAGCCTTTTCACAGTGAGATCTATGCGATATGGCCGAGAAATGTAATTTTGATGTTAACTCCCAAACCGCTGCGCAGAAGTCAACCAAACTTCACCCAATAGTGTATTGTATCACAATCTAGTAGTTACATTTGAAAATTTTGTTCTAGGACATTTTGTTTGAACGCAATCATCAAACTTAATTAAAAAAGTCATTTAAGCCTTTTCACAGTGAGATCTATGCGATATGGCCGAGAAATGTAATTTTGATGTTAACTCCCAAACAGCTGCGCAGAAGTCAACCAAACTTCACCCATTAGTGTATTGTATCACAATCTAGTAGTTACATGTGGAAATTTGGTTATAGGACATTTGATTTGAGCGCAATCCTCAAACTTAGGTCAAAAAAGCCATTTAAGCCTTTTCACAGTGAGATCTACGCGATATGGCCGAGAAATGTAATTTTGATGTTAACTCCTAAACCGCTGCGCAGAAGTCACATAAACTTCACCCAATAGTGTATTTTATCACAATCTAGTAGTTACATTTGGAAATTTAGTTCTAGGACATTTGATTTGAGCGCAATCTTCAAACTTAATTAAAAAAAGTCATTTAAGCCTTTTCACAGTGAGATCTATGCGATATGGCCGAGAAATGTAATTTTGATGTTCACTCCCAAACCGCTGCGCAGAAGTCAACCAAACTTCACCCATTAGTGTATTGTATCACAATCTAGTAGTTACATGTGGAAATTTGGTTATAGGACATTTGATTTGAGCGCAATCCTCAAACTTAGGTCAAAAAAGCCATTTAAGCCTTTTCACAGTGAGATCTATGCGATATGGCCGAGAAATGTAATTTTGATGTTAACTCCCAAACCGCTGCGCAGAAGTCAACCAAACTTCACCCAATAGTGTATTGTATCACAATCTAGTAGTTACATTTGAAAATTTTGTTCTAGGACATTTTGTTTGAACGCAATCATCAAACTTAATTAAAAAAGTCATTTAAGCCTTTTCACAGTGAGATCTATGCGATATGGCCGAGAAATGTAATTTTGATGTTAACTCCCAAACCGCTGCGCAGAAGTCAACCAAACTTCACCCAATAGTGTATTGTATCACAATCTAGTAGTTACATTTGAAAATTTTGTTCTAGGAAATTTTGTTTGAGCGCAATCATCAAACTTAATTAAAAAAGTCATTTAAGCCTTTTCACAGTGAGATCTATGCGATATGGCCGAGAAATGTAATTTTGATGTTAACTCCCAAACCGCTGCGCAGAAGTCAACCAAACTTCACCCATTAGTGTATTTTATCACAATCTAGTAGTTACATGTGGAAATTTGGTTCTAGGACATTTGATTTGAGCGCAATCTTCAAACGTAGGTCAAAAAAGCCATTTAAGCCTTTTCACAGTGAGATCTATGCGATATGGCCGAGAAATGTAATTTTGATGTTAACTCCCAAACCGCTGCTCAGAAGTCAACCAAACTTCACCCAATAGTGTATTGTATCACAATCTAGTAGTTACATTTAAAAATTTTGTTCTAGGACATTTTGTTTGAACGCAATCATCAAACTTAATTAAAAAAGTCATTTAAGCCTTTTCACAGTGAGATCTATGCGATATGGCCGAGAAATGTAATTTTGATGTTAACTCCCAAACCGCTGCGCAGAAGTCAACCAAACTTCACCCATTAGTGTATTGTATCACAATCTAGTAGTTACATGTGGAAATTTGGTTATAGGACATTTGATTTGAGCGCAATCCTCAAACTTAGGTCAAAAAAGCCATTTAAGCCTTTTCACAGTGAGATCTATGCGATATGGCAGAGAAATGTAATTTTGATGTTAACTCCCAAACCGCTGCGCAGAAGTCAACCAAACTTCACCCAATAGTGTATTGTATCACAATCTAGTAGTTACATTTGAAAATTTTGTTCTAGGAAATTTTGTTTGAGCGCAATCATCAAACTTAATTAAAAAAGTCATTTAAGCCTTTTCACAGTGAGATCTATGCGATATGGCCGAGAAATGTAATTTTGATGTTAACTCCCAAACCGCTGCGCAGAAGTCAACCAAACTTCACCCATTAGTGTATTGTATCACAATCTAGTAGTTACATGTGGAAATTTGGTTCTAGGACATTTGATTTGAGCGCAATCATCAAACTTAGGTCAAAAAAGCCATTTAAGCCTTTTCACAGTGAGATCTATGCGATATGGCCGAGAAATGTAATTTTGATGTTAACTCCCAAACCGCTGCGCAGAAGTCAACCAAACTTCACCCAATAGTGTATTGTATCACAATCTAGTAGTTACATTTGAAAATTTTGTTCTAGGAAATTTTGTTTGAGCGCAATCATCAAACTTAATTAAAAAAGTCATTTAAGCCTTTTCACAGTGAGATCTATGCGATATGGCCGAGAAATGTAATTTTGATGTTAACTCCCAAACCGCTGCGCAGAAGTCAACCAAACTTCACCCATTAGTGTATTGTATCACAATCTAGTAGTTACATGTGGAAATTTGGTTCTAGGACATTTGATTTGAGCGCAATCCTCAAACTTAGGTCAAAAAAGCCATTTAAGCCTTTTCACAGTGAGATCTATGCGATATGGCCGAGAAATGTAATTTTGATGTTAACTCCCAAACCGCTGCGCAGAAGTCAACCAAACTTCACCCAATAGTGTATTGTATCACATTCTAGTAGTTACTTTTTAAAATTTCGTTCTAGGACATTTGGTTTGAGCGCAATTATTAAACTTAGGTCAAAAAAGCCATTTAAGCCTTTTCACAGTGAGATCTATGCGATATGGCCGAGAAATGTAATTTTGATGTTAACTCCCAAACCGCTGCGCAGAAGTCAACCAAACTTCACCCATTAGTGTATTGTATCACAATCTAGTAGTTACATGTGGAAATTTGGTTCTAGGACATTTGATTTGAGCGCAATCCTCAAACTTAGGTCAAAAAAGCCATTTAAGCCTTTTCACAGTGAGATCTATGCGATATGGCCGAGAAATGTAATTTTGATGTTAACTCCCAAACCGCTGCGCAGAAGTCAACCAAACTTCACCCAATAGTGTATTGTATCACAATCTAGTAGTTACATTTGAAAATTTTGTTCTAGGACATTTTGTTTGAATGCAATCATCAAACTTAATTAAAAAAGTCATTTAAGCCTTTTCACAGTGAGATCTATGCGATATGGCCGAGAAATGTAATTTTGATGTTAACTCCCAAACAGCTGCGCAGAAGTCAACCAAACTTCACCCATTAGTGTATTGTATCACAATCTAGTAGTTACATGTGGAAATTTGGTTATAGGACATTTGATTTGAGCGCAATCCTCAAACTTAGGTCAAAAAAGCCATTTAAGCCTTTTCACAGTGAGATCTACGCGATATGGCCGAGAAATGTAATTTTGATGTTAACTCCCAAACCGCTGCGCAGAAGTCACATAAACTTCACCCAATAGTGTATTTTATCACAATCTAGTAGTTACATTTGGAAATTTAGTTCTAGGACATTTGATTTGAGCGCAATCTTCAAACTTAATTAAAAAAAGTCATTTAAGCCTTTTCACAGTGAGATCTATGCGATATGGCCGAGAAATGTAATTTTGATGTTCACTCCCAAACCGCTGCGCAGAAGTCAACCAAACTTCACCCATTAGTGTATTGTATCACAATCTAGTAGTTACATGTGGAAATTTGGTTATAGGACATTTGATTTGAGCGCAATCCTCAAACTTAGGTCAAAAAAGCCATTTAAGCCTTTTCACAGTGAGATCTATGCGATATGGCCGAGAAATGTAATTTTGATGTTAACTCCCAAACCGCTGCGCAGAAGTCAACCAAACTTCACCCAATAGTGTATTGTATCACATTCTAGTAGTTACATTTTAAAATTTCGTTCAAGGACATTTGGTTTGAGCGCAATTATTAAACTTAGGTCAAAAAAGCCATTTATGCCTTTTCACAGTGAGATCTATGCGATATGGCCGAGAAATGTAATTTTGATGTTAACTCCCAAACCGCTGCGCAGAAGTAAACCAAACTTCACCCATTAGTGTATTGTATCACAATCTAGTAGTTACATGTGGAAATTTGGTTCTAGGACATTTGATTTTAGCGCAATCCTCAAACTTAGGTCAAAAAAGCCATTTAAGCCTTTTCACAGTGAGATCTATGCGATATGGCCGAGAAATGTAATTTTGATGTTAACTCCCAAACCGCAGCGCAGAAGTCAACCAAACTTCACCCAATAGTGTATTGTATCACAATCTAGTAGTTACATTTGAAAATTTTGGTCTAGGAAATTTTGTTTGAGCGCAATCATCAAACTTAATTAAAAAAGTCATTTAAGCCTTTTCACAGTGAGATCTATGCGATATGGCCGAGAAATGTAATTTTGATGTTCACTCCCAAACCGCTGCGCAGAAGTCAACCAAACTTCACCCATTAGTGTATTGTATCACAATCTAGTAGTTACATGTGGAAATTTGGTTCTAGGACATTTGATTTGAGCGCAATCCTCAAACTTAGGTCAAAAAAGCCATTTAAGCCTTTTCACAGTGAGATCTATGCGATATGGCCGAGAAATGTAATTTTGATGTTAACTCCCAAACCGCTGCGCAAAAGTCAACCAAACTTCACCCAATAGTGTATTGTATCACATTCTAGTAGTTACATTTTAAAATTTCGTTCTAGGACATTTTGTTTGAACGCAATCATCAAACTTAATTAAAAAAGTCATTTAAGCCTTTTCACAGTGAGATCTATGCGATATGGCCGAGAAATGTAATTTTGATGTTAACTCCCAAACCGCTGCGCAGAAGTCAACCAAACTTCACCCAATAGTGTATTGTATCACAATCTAGTAGTTACATTTGAAAATTTTGTTCTAGGACATTTTGTTTGAGCGCAATCCTCAAACTTAGGTCAAAAAAGCCATTTAAGCCTTTTCACAGTGAGATCTATGCGATATGGCCGAGAAATGTAATTTTGATGTTAACTCCCAAACCGCTGCGCAGAAGTCAACCAAACTTCACCCATTAGTGTATTGTATCACAATCTAGTAGTTACATGTGGAAATTTGGTTCTAGGACATTTGATTTGAGCGCAATCATCAAACTTAGGTCAAAAAAGCCATTTAAGCCTTTTCACAGTGAGATCTATGCGATATGGCCGAGAAATGTAATTTTGATGTTAACTCCCAAACCGCTGCGCAGAAGTCAACCAAACTTCACCCAATAGTGTATTGTATCACAATCTAGTAGTTACATTTGAAAATTTTGTTCTAGGAAATTTTGTTTGAGCGCAATCATCAAACTTAATTAAAAAAGTCATTTAAGCCTTTTCACAGTGAGATCTATGCGATATGGCCGAGAAATGTAATTTTGATGTTAACTCCCAAACCGCTGCGCAGAAGTCAACCAAACTTCACCCATTAGTGTATTGTATCACAATCTAGTAGTTACATGTGGAAATTTGGTTCTAGGACATTTGATTTGAGCGCAATCCTCAAACTTAGGTCAAAAAAGCCATTTAAGCCTTTTCACAGTGAGATCTATGCGATATGGCCGAGAAATGTAATTTTGATGTTAACTCCCAAACCGCTGCGCAGAAGTCAACCAAACTTCACCCAATAGTGTATTGTATCACATTCTAGTAGTTACTTTTTAAAATTTCGTTCTAGGACATTTGGTTTGAGCGCAATTATTAAACTTAGGTCAAAAAAGCCATTTAAGCCTTTTCACAGTGAGATCTATGCGATATGGCCGAGAAATGTAATTTTGATGTTAACTCCCAAACCGCTGCGCAGAAGTCAACCAAACTTCACCCATTAGTGTATTGTATCACAATCTAGTAGTTACATGTGGAAATTTGGTTCTAGGACATTTGATTTGAGCGCAATCCTCAAACTTAGGTCAAAAAAGCCATTTAAGCCTTTTCACAGTGAGATCTATGCGATATGGCCGAGAAATGTAATTTTGATGTTAACTCCCAAACCGCTGCGCAGAAGTCAACCAAACTTCACCCAATAGTGTATTGTATCACAATCTAGTAGTTACATTTGAAAATTTTGTTCTAGGACATTTTGTTTGAATGCAATCATCAAACTTAATTAAAAAAGTCATTTAAGCCTTTTCACAGTGAGATCTATGCGATATGGCCGAGAAATGTAATTTTGATGTTAACTCCCAAACAGCTGCGCAGAAGTCAACCAAACTTCACCCATTAGTGTATTGTATCACAATCTAGTAGTTACATGTGGAAATTTGGTTATAGGACATTTGATTTGAGCGCAATCCTCAAACTTAGGTCAAAAAAGCCATTTAAGCCTTTTCACAGTGAGATCTACGCGATATGGCCGAGAAATGTAATTTTGATGTTAACTCCCAAACCGCTGCGCAGAAGTCACATAAACTTCACCCAATAGTGTATTTTATCACAATCTAGTAGTTACATTTGGAAATTTAGTTCTAGGACATTTGATTTGAGCGCAATCTTCAAACTTAATTAAAAAAAGTCATTTAAGCCTTTTCACAGTGAGATCTATGCGATATGGCCGAGAAATGTAATTTTGATGTTCACTCCCAAACCGCTGCGCAGAAGTCAACCAAACTTCACCCATTAGTGTATTGTATCACAATCTAGTAGTTACATGTGGAAATTTGGTTATAGGACATTTGATTTGAGCGCAATCCTCAAACTTAGGTCAAAAAAGCCATTTAAGCCTTTTCACAGTGAGATCTATGCGATATGGCCGAGAAATGTAATTTTGATGTTAACTCCCAAACCGCTGCGCAGAAGTCAACCAAACTTCACCCAATAGTGTATTGTATCACATTCTAGTAGTTACATTTTAAAATTTCGTTCAAGGACATTTGGTTTGAGCGCAATTATTAAACTTAGGTCAAAAAAGCCATTTATGCCTTTTCACAGTGAGATCTATGCGATATGGCCGAGAAATGTAATTTTGATGTTAACTCCCAAACCGCTGCGCAGAAGTAAACCAAACTTCACCCATTAGTGTATTGTATCACAATCTAGTAGTTACATGTGGAAATTTGGTTCTAGGACATTTGATTTTAGCGCAATCCTCAAACTTAGGTCAAAAAAGCCATTTAAGCCTTTTCACAGTGAGATCTATGCGATATGGCCGAGAAATGTAATTTTGATGTTAACTCCCAAACCGCAGCGCAGAAGTCAACCAAACTTCACCCAATAGTGTATTGTATCACAATCTAGTAGTTACATTTGAAAATTTTGGTCTAGGAAATTTTGTTTGAGCGCAATCATCAAACTTAATTAAAAAAGTCATTTAAGCCTTTTCACAGTGAGATCTATGCGATATGGCCGAGAAATGTAATTTTGATGTTCACTCCCAAACCGCTGCGCAGAAGTCAACCAAACTTCACCCATTAGTGTATTGTATCACAATCTAGTAGTTACATGTGGAAATTTGGTTCTAGGACATTTGATTTGAGCGCAATCCTCAAACTTAGGTCAAAAAAGCCATTTAAGCCTTTTCACAGTGAGATCTATGCGATATGGCCGAGAAATGTAATTTTGATGTTAACTCCCAAACCGCTGCGCAAAAGTCAACCAAACTTCACCCAATAGTGTATTGTATCACATTCTAGTAGTTACATTTTAAAATTTCGTTCTAGGACATTTTGTTTGAACGCAATCATCAAACTTAATTAAAAAAGTCATTTAAGCCTTTTCACAGTGAGATCTATGCGATATGGCCGAGAAATGTAATTTTGATGTTAACTCCCAAACCGCTGCGCAGAAGTCAACCAAACTTCACCCAATAGTGTATTGTATCACAATCTAGTAGTTACATTTGAAAATTTTGTTCTAGGACATTTTGTTTGAGCGCAATCCTCAAACTTAGGTCAAAAAAGCCATTTAAGCCTTTTCACAGTGAGATCTATGCGATATGGCCGAGAAATGTAATTTTGATGTTAACTCCCAAACCGCTGCGCAGAAGTCAACCAAACTTCACCCATTAGTGTATTGTATCACAATCTAGTAGTTACATGTGGAAATTTGGTTCTAGGACATTTGATTTGAGCGCAATCATCAAACTTAGGTCAAAAAAGCCATTTAAGCCTTTTCACAGTGAGATCTATGCGATATGGCCGAGAAATGTAATTTTGATGTTAACTCCCAAACCGCTGCGCAGAAGTCAACCAAACTTCACCCAATAGTGTATTGTATCACAATCTAGTAGTTACATTTGAAAATTTTGTTCTAGGAAATTTTGTTTGAGCGCAATCATCAAACTTAATTAAAAAAGTCATTTAAGCCTTTTCACAGTGAGATCTATGCGATATGGCCGAGAAATGTAATTTTGATGTTAACTCCCAAACCGCTGCGCAGAAGTCAACCAAACTTCACCCATTAGTGTATTGTATCACAATCTAGTAGTTACATGTGGAAATTTGGTTCTAGGACATTTGATTTGAGCGCAATCCTCAAACTTAGGTCAAAAAAGCCATTTAAGCCTTTTCACAGTGAGATCTATGCGATATGGCCGAGAAATGTAATTTTGATGTTAACTCCCAAACCGCTGCGCAGAAGTCAACCAAACTTCACCCAATAGTGTATTGTATCACATTCTAGTAGTTACTTTTTAAAATTTCGTTCTAGGACATTTGGTTTGAGCGCAATTATTAAACTTAGGTCAAAAAAGCCATTTAAGCCTTTTCACAGTGAGATCTATGCGATATGGCCGAGAAATGTAATTTTGATGTTAACTCCCAAACCGCTGCGCAGAAGTCAACCAAACTTCACCCATTAGTGTATTGTATCACAATCTAGTAGTTACATGTGGAAATTTGGTTCTAGGACATTTGATTTGAGCGCAATCCTCAAACTTAGGTCAAAAAAGCCATTTAAGCCTTTTCACAGTGAGATCTATGCGATATGGCCGAGAAATGTAATTTTGATGTTAACTCCCAAACCGCTGCGCAGAAGTCAACCAAACTTCACCCAATAGTGTATTGTATCACAATCTAGTAGTTACATTTGAAAATTTTGTTCTAGGACATTTTGTTTGAATGCAATCATCAAACTTAATTAAAAAAGTCATTTAAGCCTTTTCACAGTGAGATCTATGCGATATGGCCGAGAAATGTAATTTTGATGTTAACTCCCAAACAGCTGCGCAGAAGTCAACCAAACTTCACCCATTAGTGTATTGTATCACAATCTAGTAGTTACATGTGGAAATTTGGTTATAGGACATTTGATTTGAGCGCAATCCTCAAACTTAGGTCAAAAAAGCCATTTAAGCCTTTTCACAGTGAGATCTACGCGATATGGCCGAGAAATGTAATTTTGATGTTAACTCCCAAACCGCTGCGCAGAAGTCACATAAACTTCACCCAATAGTGTATTTTATCACAATCTAGTAGTTACATTTGGAAATTTAGTTCTAGGACATTTGATTTGAGCGCAATCTTCAAACTTAATTAAAAAAAGTCATTTAAGCCTTTTCACAGTGAGATCTATGCGATATGGCCGAGAAATGTAATTTTGATGTTCACTCCCAAACCGCTGCGCAGAAGTCAACCAAACTTCACCCATTAGTGTATTGTATCACAATCTAGTAGTTACATGTGGAAATTTGGTTATAGGACATTTGATTTGAGCGCAATCCTCAAACTTAGGTCAAAAAAGCCATTTAAGCCTTTTCACAGTGAGATCTATGCGATATGGCCGAGAAATGTAATTTTGATGTTAACTCCCAAACCGCTGCGCAGAAGTCAACCAAACTTCACCCAATAGTGTATTGTATCACATTCTAGTAGTTACATTTTAAAATTTCGTTCAAGGACATTTGGTTTGAGCGCAATTATTAAACTTAGGTCAAAAAAGCCATTTATGCCTTTTCACAGTGAGATCTATGCGATATGGCCGAGAAATGTAATTTTGATGTTAACTCCCAAACCGCTGCGCAGAAGTAAACCAAACTTCACCCATTAGTGTATTGTATCACAATCTAGTAGTTACATGTGGAAATTTGGTTCTAGGACATTTGATTTTAGCGCAATCCTCAAACTTAGGTCAAAAAAGCCATTTAAGCCTTTTCACAGTGAGATCTATGCGATATGGCCGAGAAATGTAATTTTGATGTTAACTCCCAAACCGCAGCGCAGAAGTCAACCAAACTTCACCCAATAGTGTATTGTATCACAATCTAGTAGTTACATTTGAAAATTTTGGTCTAGGAAATTTTGTTTGAGCGCAATCATCAAACTTAATTAAAAAAGTCATTTAAGCCTTTTCACAGTGAGATCTATGCGATATGGCCGAGAAATGTAATTTTGATGTTCACTTCCAAACCGCTGCGCAGAAGTCAACCAAACTTCACCCATTAGTGTATTGTATCACAATCTAGTAGTTACATGTGGAAATTTGGTTCTAGGACATTTGATTTGAGCGCAATCCTCAAACTTAGGTCAAAAAAGCCATTTAAGCCTTTTCACAGTGAGATCTATGCGATATGGCCGAGAAATGTAATTTTGATGTTAACTCCCAAACCGCTGCGCAAAAGTCAACCAAACTTCACCCAATAGTGTATTGTATCACATTCTAGTAGTTACATTTTAAAATTTCGTTCTAGGACATTTGGTTTGAGCGCAATTATTAAACTTAGGTCAAAAAAGCCATTTAAGCCTTTTCACAGTGAGATCTATGCGATATGGCCGAGAAATGTAATTTTGATGTTAACTCCCAAACCGCTGCGCAGAAGTAAACCAAACTTCACCCATTAGTGTATTGTATCACAATCTAGTAGTTACATGTGGAAATTTGGTTCTAGGACATTTGATTTGAGCGCAATCCTCAAACTTAGGTCAAAAAAGCCATTTAAGCCTTTTCACAGTGAGATCTATGCGATATGGCCGAGAAATGTAATTTTGATGTTAACTCCCAAACCGCTGCGCAGAAGTCAACCAAACTTCACCCAATAGTGTATTGTATCACAATCTAGTAGTTACATTTGAAAATTTTGTTCTAGGACATTTTGTTTGAATGCAATCATCAAACTTAATTAAAAAAGTCATTTAAGCCTTTTCACAGTGAGATCTATGCGATATGGCCGAGAAATGTAATTTTGATAACTCCCAAACCGCTGCGCAGAAGTCAACCAAACTTCACCCATTAGTGTATTGTATCACAATCTAGTAGTTACATGTGGAAATTTGGTTATAGGACATTTGATTTGAGCGCAATCCTCAAACTTAGGTCAAAAAAGCCATTTAAGCCTTTTCACAGTGAGATCTATGCGATATGGCCGAGAAATGTAATTTTGATGTTAACTCCCAAACCGCTGCGCAGAAGTCAACCAAACTTCACCCAATAGTGTATTGTATCACATTCTAGTAGTTACATTTGAAAATTTCGTTCTAGGACATTTGGTTTGAGCGCAATCCTCAAACTTAGGTCAAAAAAGCCATTTAAGCCTTTTCACAGTGAGATCTATGCGATATGGCCGAGAAATGTAATTTTGATGTTAACTCCCAAACCGCTGCGCAGAAGTCAACCAAACTTCACCCAATAGTGTATTGTATCACAATCTAGTAGTTACATTTGAAAATTTTGTTCTAGGAAATTTTGTTTGAGCGCAATCATCAAACTTAATTAAAAAAGTCATTTAAGCCTTTTCACAGTGAGATCTATGCGATATGGCCGAGAAATGTAATTTTGATGTTAACTCCCAAACCGCTGCGCAGAAGTCAACCAAACTTCACCCATTAGTGTATTTTATCACAATCTAGTAGTTACATGTGGAAATTTGGTTCTAGGACATTTGATTTGAGCGCAATCCTCAAACTTATGTCAAAAAAGCCATTTAAGCCTTTTCACAGTGAGATCTATGCGATATGGCCGAGAAATGTAATTTTGATGTTAACTCCCAAACCGCTGCGCAGAAGTCAACCAAACTTCACCCAATAGTGTATTGTATCACATTCTAGTAGTTACATTTGAAAATTTTGTTCTAGGACATTTTGTTTGAACGCAATCATCAAACTTAATTAAAAAAGTCATTTAAGCCTTTTCACAGTGAGATCTATGCGATATGGCCGAGAAATGTAATTTTGATGTTAACTCCCAAACCGCTGCGCAGAAGTCAACCAAACTTCACCCAATAGTGTATTGTATCACAATCTAGTAGTTACATTTGAAAATTTTGTTCTAGGAAATTTTGTTTGAGCGCAATCATCAAACTTAATTAAAAAAGTCATTTAAGCCTTTTCACAGTGAGATCTATGCGATATGGCCGAGAAATGTAATTTTGATGTTAACTCCCAAACCGCTGCGCAGAAGTCAACCAAACTTCACCCATTAGTGTATTTTATCACAATCTAGTAGTTACATGTGGAAATTTGGTTCTAGGACATTTGATTTGAGCGCAATCCTCAAACTTAGGTCAAAAAAGCCATTTAAGCCTTTTCACAGTGAGATCTATGCGATATGGCCGAGAAATGTAATTTTGATGTTAACTCCCAAACCGCTGCGCAGAAGTCAACCAAACTTCACCCATTAGTGTATTTTATCACAATCTAGTAGTTACATGTGGAAATTTGGTTCTAGGACATTTGATTTGAGCGCAATCCTCAAACTTAGGTCAAAAAAGCCATTTAAGCCTTTTCACAGTGAGATCTATGCGATATGGCCGAGAAATGTAATTTTGATGTTAACTCCCAAACCGCTGCGCAGAAGTCAACCAAACTTCACCCAATAGTGTATTGTATCACATTCTAGTAGTTACATTTGAAAATTTCGTTCTAGGACATTTGGTTTGAGCGCAATCCTCAAACTTAGGTCAAAAAAGCCATTTAAGCCTTTTCACAGTGAGATCTATGCGATATGGCCGAGAAATGTAATTTTGATGTTAACTCCCAAACCGCTGCGCAGAAGTCAACCAAACTTCACCCAATAGTGTATTGTATCACAATCTAGTAGTTACATTTGAAAATTTTGTTCTAGGACATTTTGTTTGAACGCAATCATCAAACTTAATTAAAAAAGTCATTTAAGCCTTTTCACAGTGAGATCTATGCGATATGGCCGAGAAATGTAATTTTGATGTTAACTCCCAAACCGCTGCGCAGAAGTCAACCAAACTTCACCCAATAGTGTATTGTATCACAATCTAGTAGTTACATTTGAAAATTTTGTTCTAGGACATTTTGTTTGAGCGCAATCCTCAAACTTAGGTCAAAAAAGCCATTTAAGCCTTTTCACAGTGAGATCTATGCGATATGGCCGAGAAATGTAATTTTGATGTTAACTCCCAAACCGCTGCGCAGAAGTCAACCAAACTTCACCCAATAGTGTATTGTATCACATTCTAGTAGTTACATTTTAAAATTTCGTTCAAGGACATTTGGTTTGAGCGCAATTATTAAACTTAGGTCAAAAAAGCCATTTAAGCCTTTTCACAGTGAGATCTATGCGATATGGCCGAGAAATGTAATTTTGATGTTAACTCCCAAACCGCTGCGCAGAAGTAAACCAAACTTCACCCATTAGTGTATTGTATCAAAATCTAGTAGTTACATGTGGAAATTTGGTTCTAGGACATTTGATTTGAGCGCAATCCTCAAACTTAGGTCAAAAAAGCCATTTAAGCCTTTTCACAGTGAGATCTATGCGATATGGCCGAGAAATGTAATTTTGATGTTAACTCCCAAACCGCTGCGCAGAAGTCAACCAAATTTCACCCAATAGTGTATTGTATCACATTCTAGTAGTTACATTTGAAAATTTCGTTCTAGGACATTTGGTTTGAGCGCAATTATTAAACTTAGGTCAAAAAAGCCATTTAAGCCTTTTCACAGTGAGATCTATGCGATATGGCCGAGAAATGTAATTTTGATGTTAACTCCCAAACCGCTGCGCAGAAGTAAACCAAACTTCACCCATTAGTGTATTGTATCACAATCTAGTAGTTACATGTGGAAATTTGGTTCTAGGACATTTGATTTTAGCGCAATCCTCAAACTTAGGTCAAAAAAGCCATTTAAGCCTTTTCACAGTGAGATCTATGCGATATGGCCGAGAAATGTAATTTTGATGTTAACTCCCAAACCGCTGCGCAAAAGTCAACCAAACTTCACCCAATAGTGTATTGTATCACAATCTAGTAGTTACATTTGAAAATTTTGTTCTAGGAAATTTTGTTTGAGCGCAATCATCAAACTTAATTAAAAAAGTCATTTAAGCCTTTTCACAGTGAGATCTATGCGATATGGCCGAGAAATGTAATTTTGATGTTAACTCCCAAACCGCTGCGCAGAAGTCAACCAAACTTCACCCAATAGTGTATTGTATCACAATCTAGTAGTTACATTTGAAAATTTTGTTCTAGGACATTTTGTTTGAACGCAATCATCAAACTTAATTAAAAAAGTCATTTAAGCCTTTTCACAGTGAGATCTATGCGATATGGCCGAGAAATGTAATTTTGATGTTAACTCCCAAACCGCTGCGCAGAAGTCAACCAAACTTCACCCAATAGTGTATTGTATCACAATCTAGTAGTTACATTTGAAAATTTTGTTCTAGGACATTTTGTTTGAATGCAATCATCAAACTTAATTAAAAAAGTCATTTAAGCCTTTTCACAGTGAGATCTATGCGATATGGCCGAGAAATGTAATTTTGATGTTAACTCCCAAACCGCTGCGCAGAAGTCACATAAACTTCACCCAATAGTGTATTTTATCACAATCTAGTAGTTACATTTGGAAATTTAGTTCTAGGACATTTGATTTGAGCGCAATCTTCAAACTTAATTAAAAAAAGTCATTTAAGCCTTTTCACAGTGAGATCTATGCGATATGGCCGAGAAATGTAATTTTGATGTTCACTCCCAAACCGCTGCGCAGAAGTCAACCAAACTTCACCCATTAGTGTATTGTATCACAATCTAGTAGTTACATGTGGAAATTTGGTTATAGGACATTTGATTTGAGCGCAATCCTCAAACTTAGGTCAAAAAAGCCATTTAAGCCTTTTCACAGTGAGATCTATGCGATATGGCCGAGAAATGTAATTTTGATGTTAACTCCCAAACCGCTGCGCAGAAGTCAACCAAACTTCACCCAATAGTGTATTGTATCACATTCTAGTAGTTACATTTTAAAATTTCGTTCAAGGACATTTGGTTTGAGCGCAATTATTAAACTTAGGTCAAAAAAGCCATTTATGCCTTTTCACAGTGAGATCTATGCGATATGGCCGAGAAATGTAATTTTGATGTTAACTCCCAAACCGCTGCGCAGAAGTAAACCAAACTTCACCCATTAGTGTATTGTATCACAATCTAGTAGTTACATGTGGAAATTTGGTTCTAGGACATTTGATTTTAGCGCAATCCTCAAACTTAGGTCAAAAAAGCCATTTAAGCCTTTTCACAGTGAGATCTATGCGATATGGCCGAGAAATGTAATTTTGATGTTAACTCCCAAACCGCTGCGCAGAAGTCAACCAAACTTCACCCAATAGTGTATTGTATCACAATCTAGTAGTTACATTTGAAAATTTTGGTCTAGGAAATTTTGTTTGAGCGCAATCATCAAACTTAATTAAAAAAGTCATTTAAGCCTTTTCACAGTGAGATCTATGCGATATGGCCGAGAAATGTAATTTTGATGTTAACTCCCAAACCGCTGCGCAGAAGTCAACCAAACTTCACCCATTAGTGTATTGTATCACAATCTAGTAGTTACATGTGGAAATTTGGTTCTAGGACATTTGATTTGAGCGCAATCCTCAAACTTAGGTCAAAAAAGCCATTTAAGCCTTTTCACAGTGAGATCTATGCGATATGGCCGAGAAATGTAATTTTGATGTTAACTCCCAAACCGCTGCGCAAAAGTCAACCAAACTTCACCCAATAGTGTATTGTATCACATTCTAGTAGTTACATTTTAAAATTTCGTTCTAGGACATTTGGTTTGAGCGCAATTATTAAACTTAGGTCAAAAAAGCCATTTAAGCCTTTTCACAGTGAGATCTATGCGATATGGCCGAGAAATGTAATTTTGATGTTAACTCCCAAACCGCTGCGCAGAAGTAAACCAAACTTCACCCATTAGTGTATTGTATCACAATCTAGTAGTTACATGTGGAAATTTGGTTCTAGGACATTTGATTTGAGCGCAATCCTCAAACTTAGGTCAAAAAAGCCATTTAAGCCTTTTCACAGTGAGATCTATGCGATATGGCCGAGAAATGTAATTTTGATGTTAACTCCCAAACCGCTGCGCAGAAGTCAACCAAACTTCACCCAATAGTGTATTGTATCACAATCTAGTAGTTACATTTAAAAATTTTGTTCTAGGACATTTTGTTTGAACGCAATCATCAAACTTAATTAAAAAAGTCATTTAAGCCTTTTCACAGTGAGATCTATGCGATATGGCCGAGAAATGTAATTTTGATGTTAACTCCCAAACCGCTGCGCAGAAGTCAACCAAACTTCACCCATTAGTGTATTGTATCACAATCTAGTAGTTACGTGTGGAAATTTGGTTATAGGACATTTGATTTGAGCGCAATCCTCAAACTTAGGTCAAAAAAGCCATTTAAGCCTTTTCACAGTGAGATCTATGCGATATGGCCGAGAAATGTAATTTTTATGTTAACTCCCAAACCGCTGCGCAGAAGTCAACCAAACTTCACCCATTAGTGTATTTTATCACAATCTAGTAGTTACATGTGGAAATTTGGTTCTAGGACATTTGATTTGAGCGCAATCCTCAAACTTAGGTCAAAAAAGCCATTTAAGCCTTTTCACAGTGAGATCAATGCGATATGGCCGAGAAATGTAATTTTGATGTTAACTCCCAAACCGCTGCGCAGAAGTCAACCAAACTTCACCCAATAGTGTATTGTATCACATTCTAGTAGTTACATTTGAAAATTTCGTTCTAGGACATTTGGTTTGAGCGCAATCCTCAAACTTAGGTCAAAAAAGCCATTTAAGCCTTTTCACAGTGAGATCTATGCGATATGGCCGAGAAATGTAATTTTGATGTTAACTCCCAAACCGCTGCGCAGAAGTCAACCAAACTTCACCCAATAGTGTATTGTATCACAATCTAGTAGTTACATTTGAAAATTTTGTTCTAGGACATTTTGTTTGAACGCAATCATCAAACTTAATTAAAAAAGTCATTTAAGCCTTTTCACAGTGAGATCTATGCGATATGGCCGAGAAATGTAATTTTGATGTTAACTCCCAAACCGCTGCGCAGAAGTCAACCAAACTTCACCCAATAGTGTATTGTATCACAATCTAGTAGTTACATTTGAAAATTTTGTTCTAGGACATTTTGTTTGAGCGCAATCCTCAAACTTAGGTCAAAAAAGCCATTTAAGCCTTTTCACAGTGAGATCTATGCGATATGGCCGAGAAATGTAATTTTGATGTTAACTCCCAAACCGCTGCGCAGAAGTCAACCAAACTTTACCCAATAGTGTATTGTATCACAATCTAGTAGTTACATTTGAAAATTTTGTTCTAGGACATTTTGTTTGAACGCAATCATCAAACTTAATTAAAAAAGTCATTTAAGCCTTTTCACAGTGAGATCTATGCGATATGGCCGAGAAATGTAATTTTGATGTTAACTCCCAAACCGCTGCGCAGAAGTCAACCAAACTTCACCCAATAGTGTATTGTATCACAATCTAGTAGTTACATTTGAAAATTTTGTTCTAGGAAATTTTGTTTGAGCGCAATCATCAAACTTAATTAAAAAAGTCATTTAAGCCTTTTCACAGTGAGATCTATGCGATATGGCCGAGAAATGTAATTTTGATGTTAACTCCCAAACCGCTGCGCAGAAGTCAACCAAACTTCACCCAATAGTGTATTGTATCACAATCTAGTAGTTACATTTGAAAATTTTGTTCTAGGACATTTTGTTTGAGCGCAATCCTCAAACTTAGGTCAAAAAAGCCATTTAAGCCTTTTCACAGTGAGATCTATGCGATATGGCCGAGAAATGTAATTTTGATGTTAACTCCCAAACCGCTGCGCAGAAGTCAACCAAACTTCACCCATTAGTGTATTGTATCACAATCTAGTAGTTACATGTGGAAATTTGGTTCTAGGACATTTGATTTGAGCGCAATCATCAAACTTAGGTCAAAAAAGCCATTTAAGCCTTTTCACAGTGAGATCTATGCGATATGGCCGAGAAATGTAATTTTGATGTTAACTCCCAAACCGCTGCGCAGAAGTCAACCAAATTTCACCCAATAGTGTATTGTATCACATTCTAGTAGTTACATTTGAAAATTTCGTTCTAGGACATTTGGTTTGAGCGCAATTATTAAACTTAGGTCAAAAAAGCCATTTAAGCCTTTTCACAGTGAGATCTATGCGATATGGCCGAGAAATGTAATTTTGATGTTAACTCCCAAACCGCTGCGCAGAAGTAAACCAAACTTCACCCATTAGTGTATTGTATCACAATCTAGTAGTTACATGTGGAAATTTGGTTCTAGGACATTTGATTTTAGCGCAATCCTCAAACTTAGGTCAAAAAAGCCATTTAAGCCTTTTCACAGTGAGATCTATGCGATATGGCCGAGAAATGTAATTTTGATGTTAACTCCCAAACCGCTGCGCAGAAGTCAACCAAACTTCACCCAATAGTGTATTGTATCACAATCTAGTAGTTACATTTGAAAATTTTGTTCTAGGAAATTTTGTTTGAGCGCAATCATCAAACTTAATTAAAAAAGTCATTTAAGCCTTTTCACAGTGAGATCTATGCGATATGGCCGAGAAATGTAATTTTGATGTTAACTCCCAAACCGCTGCGCAGAAGTCAACCAAACTTCACCCATTAGTGTATTGTATCACAATCTAGTAGTTACATGTGGAAATTTGGTTCTAGGACATTTGATTTGAGCGCAATCCTCAAACTTAGGTCAAAAAAGCCATTTAAGCCTTTTCACAGTGAGATCTATGCGATATGGCCGAGAAATGTAATTTTGATGTTAACTCCCAAACCGCTGCGCAGAAGTCAACCAAACTTCACCCAATAGTGTATTGTATCACATTCTAGTAGTTACTTTTTAAAATTTCGTTCTAGGACATTTGGTTTGAGCGCAATTATTAAACTTAGGTCAAAAAAGCCATTTAAGCCTTTTCACAGTGAGATCTATGCGATATGGCCGAGAAATGTAATTTTGATGTTAACTCCCAAACCGCTGCGCAGAAGTCAACCAAACTTCACCCATTAGTGTATTGTATCACAATCTAGTAGTTACATGTGGAAATTTGGTTCTAGGACATTTGATTTGAGCGCAATCCTCAAACTTAGGTCAAAAAAGCCATTTAAGCCTTTTCACAGTGAGATCTATGCGATATGGCCGAGAAATGTAATTTTGATGTTAACTCCCAAACCGCTGCGCAGAAGTCAACCAAACTTCACCCAATAGTGTATTGTATCACAATCTAGTAGTTACATTTGAAAATTTTGTTCTAGGACATTTTGTTTGAATGCAATCATCAAACTTAATTAAAAAAGTCATTTAAGCCTTTTCACAGTGAGATCTATGCGATATGGCCGAGAAATGTAATTTTGATGTTAACTCCCAAACAGCTGCGCAGAAGTCAACCAAACTTCACCCATTAGTGTATTGTATCACAATCTAGTAGTTACATGTGGAAATTTGGTTATAGGACATTTGATTTGAGCGCAATCCTCAAACTTAGGTCAAAAAAGCCATTTAAGCCTTTTCACAGTGAGATCTATGCGATATGGCCGAGAAATGTAATTTTGATGTTAACTCCCAAACCGCTGCGCAGAAGTCACATAAACTTCACCCAATAGTGTATTTTATCACAATCTAGTAGTTACATTTGGAAATTTAGTTCTAGGACATTTGATTTGAGCGCAATCTTCAAACTTAATTAAAAAAAGTCATTTAAGCCTTTTCACAGTGAGATCTATGCGATATGGCCGAGAAATGTAATTTTGATGTTCACTCCCAAACCGCTGCGCAGAAGTCAACCAAACTTCACCCATTAGTGTATTGTATCACAATCTAGTAGTTACATGTGGAAATTTGGTTATAGGACATTTGATTTGAGCGCAATCCTCAAACTTAGGTCAAAAAAGCCATTTAAGCCTTTTCACAGTGAGATCTATGCGATATGGCCGAGAAATGTAATTTTGATGTTAACTCCCAAACCGCTGCGCAGAAGTCAACCAAACTTCACCCAATAGTGTATTGTATCACATTCTAGTAGTTACATTTTAAAATTTCGTTCAAGGACATTTGGTTTGAGCGCAATTATTAAACTTAGGTCAAAAAAGCCATTTATGCCTTTTCACAGTGAGATCTATGCGATATGGCCGAGAAATGTAATTTTGATGTTAACTCCCAAACCGCTGCGCAGAAGTAAACCAAACTTCACCCATTAATGTATTGTATCACAATCTAGTAGTTACATGTGGAAATTTGGTTCTAGGACATTTGATTTTAGCGCAATCCTCAAACTTAGGTCAAAAAAGCCATTTAAGCCTTTTCACAGTGAGATCTATGCGATATGGCCGAGAAATGTAATTTTGATGTTAACTCCCAAACCGCTGCGCAGAAGTCAACCAAACTTCACCCAATAGTGTATTGTATCACAATCTAGTAGTTACATTTGAAAATTTTGTTCTAGGAAATTTTGTTTGAGCGCAATCATCAAACTTAATTAAAAAAGTCATTTAAGCCTTTTCACAGTGAGATCTATGCGATATGGCCGAGAAATGTAATTTTGATGTTAACTCCCAAACCGCTGCGCAGAAGTCAACCAAACTTCACCCATTAGTGTATTGTATCACAATCTAGTAGTTACATGTGGAAATTTGGTTCTAGGACATTTGATTTGAGCGCAATCCTCAAACTTAGGTCAAAAAAGCCATTTAAGCCTTTTCACAGTGAGATCTATGCGATATGGCCGAGAAATGTAATTTTGATGTTAACTCCCAAACCGCTGCGCAAAAGTCAACCAAACTTCACCCAATAGTGTATTGTATCACATTCTAGTAGTTACATTTTAAAATTTCGTTCTAGGACATTTGGTTTGAGCGCAATTATTAAACTTAGGTCAAAAAAGCCATTTAAGCCTTTTCACAGTGAGATCTATACGATATGGCCGAGAAATGTAATTTTGATGTTAACTCCCAAACCGCTGCGCAGAAGTAAACCAAACTTCACCCATTAGTGTATTGTATCACAATCTAGTAGTTACATGTGGAAATTTGGTTCTAGGACATTTGATTTGAGCGCAATCCTCAAACTTAGGTCAAAAAAGCCATTTAAGCCTTTTCACAGTGAGATCTATGCGATATGGCCGAGAAATGTAATTTTGATGTTAACTCCCAAACCGCTGCGCAGAAGTCAACCAAACTTCACCCAATAGTGTATTGTATCACAATCTAGTAGTTACATTTGAAAATTTTGTTCTAGGACATTTTGTTTGAATGCAATCATCAAACTTAATTAAAAAAGTCATTTAAGCCTTTTCACAGTGAGATCTATGCGATATGGCCGAGAAATGTAATTTTGATGTTAACTCCCAAACCGCTGCGCAGAAGTCAACCAAACTTCACCCATTAGTGTATTGTATCACAATCTAGTAGTTACATGTGGAAATTTGGTTCTAGGACATTTGATTTGAGCGCAATCCTCAAACTTAGGTCAAAAAAGCCATTTAAGCCTTTTCACAGTGAGATCTATGCGATATGGCCGAGAAATGTAATTTTGATGTTAACTCCCAAACCGCTGCGCAGAAGTCACATAAACTTCACCCAATAGTGTATTTTATCACAATCTAGTAGTTACATTTGGAAATTTAGTTCTAGGACATTTGATTTGAGCGCAATCTTCAAACTTAATTAAAAAAAGTCATTTAAGCCTTTTCACAGTGAGATCTATGCGATATGGCCGAGAAATGTAATTTTGATGTTCACTCCCAAACCGCTGCGCAGAAGTCAACCAAACTTCACCCATTAGTGTATTGTATCACAATCTAGTAGTTACATGTGGAAATTTGGTTATAGGACATTTGATTTGAGCGCAATCCTCCAACTTAGGTCAAAAAAGCCATTTAAGCCTTTTCACAGTGAGATCTATGCGATATGGCCGAGAAATGTAATTTTGATGTTAACTCCCAAACCGCTGCGCAGAAGTCAACCAAACTTCACCCATTAGTGTATTGTATCACAATCTAGTAGTTACATTTGAAAATTTCGTTCTAGGACATTTGGTTTGAGCGCAATCTTTAAACTTAGGTCAAAAAAGCCATTTAACCCTTTTCACAGTGAGATCTATGCGATATGGCCGAGAAATGTAATTTTGATGTTAACTCCCAAACCGCTGCGCAGAAGTCAACCAAACTTCACCCAATAGTGTATTGTATCACATTCTAGTAGTTACATTTGAAAATTTCGTTCTAGGACATTTGGTTTGAGCGCAATCCTCAAACTTAGGTCAAAAAAGCCATTTAAGCCTTTTCACAGTGAGATCTATGCGATATGGCCGAGAAATGTAATTTTGATGTTAACTCCCAAACCGCTGCGCAGAAGTCAACCAAACTTCACCCAATAGTGTATTGTATCACAATCTAGTAGTTACATTTGAAAATTTTGTTCTAGGACATTTTGTTTGAGCGCAATCCTCAAACTTAGGTCAAAAAAGCCATTTAAGCCTTTTCACAGTGAGATCTATGCGATATGGCCGAGAAATGTAATTTTGATGTTAACTCCCAAACCGCTGCGCAGAAGTCAACCAAACTTCACCCAATAGTGTATTGTATCACAATCTAGTAGTTACATTTGAAAATTTTGTTCTAGGACATTTTGTTTGAATGCAATCATCAAACTTAATTAAAAAAGTCATTTAAGCCTTTTCACAGTGAGATCTATGCGATATGGCCGAGAAATGTAATTTTGATGTTAACTCCCAAACCGCTGCGCAGAAGTCACATAAACTTCACCCAATAGTGTATTTTATCACAATCTAGTAGTTACATTTGGAAATTTAGTTCTAGGACATTTGATTTGAGCGCAATCTTCAAACTTAATTAAAAAAAGTCATTTAAGCCTTTTCACAGTGAGATCTATGCGATATGGCCGAGAAATGTAATTTTGATGTTCACTCCCAAACCGCTGCGCAGAAGTCAACCAAACTTCACCCATTAGTGTATTGTATCACAATCTAGTAGTTACATGTGGAAATTTGGTTATAGGACATTTGATTTGAGCGCAATCCTCAAACTTAGGTCAAAAAAGCCATTTAAGCCTTTTCACAGTGAGATCTATGCGATATGGCCGAGAAATGTAATTTTGATGTTAACTCCCAAACCGCTGCGCAGAAGTCAACCAAACTTCACCCAATAGTGTATTGTATCACATTCTAGTAGTTACATTTTAAAATTTCGTTCAAGGACATTTGGTTTGAGCGCAATTATTAAACTTAGGTCAAAAAAGCCATTTATGCCTTTTCACAGTGAGATCTATGCGATATGGCCGAGAAATGTAATTTTGATGTTAACTCCCAAACCGCTGCGCAGAAGTAAACCAAACTTCACCCATTAGTGTATTGTATCACAATCTAGTAGTTACATGTGGAAATTTGGTTCTAGGACATTTGATTTTAGCGCAATCCTCAAACTTAGGTCAAAAAAGCCATTTAAGCCTTTTCACAGTGAGATCTATGCGATATGGCCGAGAAATGTAATTTTGATGTTAACTCCCAAACCGCTGCGCAGAAGTCAACCAAACTTCACCCAATAGTGTATTGTATCACAATCTAGTAGTTACATTTGAAAATTTTGGTCTAGGAAATTTTGTTTGAGCGCAATCATCAAACTTAATTAAAAAAGTCATTTAAGCCTTTTCACAGTGAGATCTATGCGATATGGCCGAGAAATGTAATTTTGATGTTAACTCCCAAACCGCTGCGCAGAAGTCAACCAAACTTCACCCATTAGTGTATTGTATCACAATCTAGTAGTTACATGTGGAAATTTGGTTCTAGGACATTTGATTTGAGCGCAATCCTCAAACTTAGGTCAAAAAAGCCATTTAAGCCTTTTCACAGTGAGATCTATGCGATATGGCCGAGAAATGTAATTTTGATGTTAACTCCCAAACCGCTGCGCAAAAGTCAACCAAACTTCACCCAATAGTGTATTGTATCACATTCTAGTAGTTACATTTTAAAATTTCGTTCTAGGACATTTGGTTTGAGCGCAATTATTAAACTTAGGTCAAAAAAGCCATTTAAGCCTTTTCACAGTGAGATCTATGCGATATGGCCGAGAAATGTAATTTTGATGTTAACTCCCAAACCGCTGCGCAGAAGTAAACCAAACTTCACCCATTAGTGTATTGTATCACAATCTAGTAGTTACATGTGGAAATTTGGTTCTAGGACATTTGATTTGAGCGCAATCCTCAAACTTAGGTCAAAAAAGCCATTTAAGCCTTTTCACAGTGAGATCTATGCGATATGGCCGAGAAATGTAATTTTGATGTTAACTCCCAAACCGCTGCGCAGAAGTCAACCAAACTTCACCCAATAGTGTATTGTATCACAATCTAGTAGTTACATTTAAAAATTTTGTTCTAGGACATTTTGTTTGAACGCAATCATCAAACTTAATTAAAAAAGTCATTTAAGCCTTTTCACAGTGAGATCTATGCGATATGGCCGAGAAATGTAATTTTGATGTTAACTCCCAAACCGCTGCGCAGAAGTCAACCGAACTTCACCCATTAGTGTATTGTATCACAATCTAGTAGTTACGTGTGGAAATTTGGTTATAGGACATTTGATTTGAGCGCAATCCTCAAACTTAGGTCAAAAAAGCCATTTAAGCCTTTTCACAGTGAGATCTATGCGATATGGCCGAGAAATGTAATTTTTATGTTAACTCCCAAACCGCTGCGCAGAAGTCAACCAAACTTCACCCATTAGTGTATTTTATCACAATCTAGTAGTTACATGTGGAAATTTGGTTCTAGGACATTTGATTTGAGCGCAATCCTCAAACTTAGGTCAAAAAAGCCATTTAAGCCTTTTCACAGTGAGATCAATGCGATATGGCCGAGAAATGTAATTTTGATGTTAACTCCCAAACCGCTGCGCAGAAGTCAACCAAACTTCACCCAATAGTGTATTGTATCACATTCTAGTAGTTACATTTGAAAATTTCGTTCTAGGACATTTGGTTTGAGCGCAATCCTCAAACTTAGGTCAAAAAAGCCATTTAAGCCTTTTCACAGTGAGATCTATGCGATATGGCCGAGAAATGTAATTTTGATGTTAACTCCCAAACCGCTGCGCAGAAGTCAACCAAACTTCACCCAATAGTGTATTGTATCACAATCTAGTAGTTACATTTGAAAATTTTGTTCTAGGACATTTTGTTTGAACGCAATCATCAAACTTAATTAAAAAAGTCATTTAAGCCTTTTCACAGTGAGATCTATGCGATATGGCCGAGAAATGTAATTTTGATGTTAACTCCCAAACCGCTGCGCAGAAGTCAACCAAACTTCACCCAATAGTGTATTGTATCACAATCTAGTAGTTACATTTGAAAATTTTGTTCTAGGACATTTTGTTTGAGCGCAATCCTCAAACTTAGGTCAAAAAAGCCATTTAAGCCTTTTCACAGTGAGATCTATGCGATATGGCCGAGAAATGTAATTTTGATGTTAACTCCCAAACCGCTGCGCAGAAGTCAACCAAACTTTACCCAATAGTGTATTGTATCACAATCTAGTAGTTACATTTGAAAATTTTGTTCTAGGACATTTTGTTTGAACGCAATCATCAAACTTAATTAAAAAAGTCATTTAAGCCTTTTCACAGTGAGATCTATGCGATATGGCCGAGAAATGTAATTTTGATGTTAACTCCCAAACCGCTGCGCAGAAGTCAACCAAACTTCACCCAATAGTGTATTGTATCACAATCTAGTAGTTACATTTGAAAATTTTGTTCTAGGAAATTTTGTTTGAGCGCAATCATCAAACTTAATTAAAAAAGTCATTTAAGCCTTTTCACAGTGAGATCTATGCGATATGGCCGAGAAATGTAATTTTGATGTTAACTCCCAAACCGCTGCGCAGAAGTCAACCAAACTTCACCCAATAGTGTATTGTATCACAATCTAGTAGTTACATTTGAAAATTTTGTTCTAGGACATTTTGTTTGAGCGCAATCCTCAAACTTAGGTCAAAAAAGCCATTTAAGCCTTTTCACAGTGAGATCTATGCGATATGGCC
Organism: Corythoichthys intestinalis; assembly: GCF_030265065.1. Classification (NCBI taxonomy): domain Eukaryota; kingdom Metazoa; phylum Chordata; class Actinopteri; order Syngnathiformes; family Syngnathidae; genus Corythoichthys; species Corythoichthys intestinalis. The sequence goes on along the minus strand of NC_080416.1, from coordinate 36,651,647 downwards.
GAGAAATGTAATTTTGATGTTAACTCCCAAACCGCTGCGCAGAAGTCAACCAAACTTCACCCATTAGTGTATTGTATCACAATCTAGTAGTTACATGTGGAAATTTGGTTCTAGGACATTTGATTTGAGCGCAATCATCAAACTTAGGTCAAAAAAGCCATTTAAGCCTTTTCACAGTGAGATCTATGCGATATGGCCGAGAAATGTAATTTTGATGTTAACTCCCAAACCGCTGCGCAGAAGTCAACCAAATTTCACCCAATAGTGTATTGTATCACATTCTAGTAGTTACATTTGAAAATTTCGTTCTAGGACATTTGGTTTGAGCGCAATTATTAAACTTAGGTCAAAAAAGCCATTTAAGCCTTTTCACAGTGAGATCTATGCGATATGGCCGAGAAATGTAATTTTGATGTTAACTCCCAAACCGCTGCGCAGAAGTAAACCAAACTTCACCCATTAGTGTATTGTATCACAATCTAGTAGTTACATGTGGAAATTTGGTTCTAGGACATTTGATTTGAGCGCAATCCTCAAACTTAGGTCAAAAAAGCCATTTAAGCCTTTTCACAGTGAGATCTATGCGATATGGCCGAGAAATGTAATTTTGATGTTAACTCCCAAACCGCTGCGCAGAAGTCAACCAAACTTCACCCAATAGTGTATTGTATCACAATCTAGTAGTTACATTTGAAAATTTTGTTCTAGGAAATTTTGTTTGAGCGCAATCATCAAACTTAATTAAAAAAGTCATTTAAGCCTTTTCACAGTGAGATCTATGCGATATGGCCGAGAAATGTAATTTTGATGTTAACTCCCAAACCGCTGCGCAGAAGTCAACCAAACTTCACCCATTAGTGTATTGTATCACAATCTAGTAGTTACATGTGGAAATTTGGTTCTAGGACATTTGATTTGAGCGCAATCCTCAAACTTAGGTCAAAAAAGCCATTTAAGCCTTTTCACAGTGAGATCTATGCGATATGGCCGAGAAATGTAATTTTGATGTTAACTCCCAAACCGCTGCGCAGAAGTCAACCAAACTTCACCCAATAGTGTATTGTATCACATTCTAGTAGTTACTTTTTAAAATTTCGTTCTAGGACATTTGGTTTGAGCGCAATTATTAAACTTAGGTCAAAAAAGCCATTTAAGCCTTTTCACAGTGAGATCTATGCGATATGGCCGAGAAATGTAATTTTGATGTTAACTCCCAAACCGCTGCGCAGAAGTCAACCAAACTTCACCCATTAGTGTATTGTATCACAATCTAGTAGTTACATGTGGAAATTTGGTTCTAGGACATTTGATTTGAGCGCAATCCTCAAACTTAGGTCAAAAAAGCCATTTAAGCCTTTTCACAGTGAGATCTATGCGATATGGCCGAGAAATGTAATTTTGATGTTAACTCCCAAACCGCTGCGCAGAAGTCAACCAAACTTCACCCAATAGTGTATTGTATCACAATCTAGTAGTTACATTTGAAAATTTTGTTCTAGGACATTTTGTTTGAATGCAATCATCAAACTTAATTAAAAAAGTCATTTAAGCCTTTTCACAGTGAGATCTATGCGATATGGCCGAGAAATGTAATTTTGATGTTAACTCCCAAACAGCTGCGCAGAAGTCAACCAAACTTCACCCATTAGTGTATTGTATCACAATCTAGTAGTTACATGTGGAAATTTGGTTATAGGACATTTGATTTGAGCGCAATCCTCAAACTTAGGTCAAAAAAGCCATTTAAGCCTTTTCACAGTGAGATCTATGCGATATGGCCGAGAAATGTAATTTTGATGTTAACTCCCAAACCGCTGCGCAGAAGTCACATAAACTTCACCCAATAGTGTATTTTATCACAATCTAGTAGTTACATTTGGAAATTTAGTTCTAGGACATTTGATTTGAGCGCAATCTTCAAACTTAATTAAAAAAAGTCATTTAAGCCTTTTCACAGTGAGATCTATGCGATATGGCCGAGAAATGTAATTTTGATGTTCACTCCCAAACCGCTGCGCAGAAGTCAACCAAACTTCACCCATTAGTGTATTGTATCACAATCTAGTAGTTACATGTGGAAATTTGGTTATAGGACATTTGATTTGAGCGCAATCCTCAAACTTAGGTCAAAAAAGCCATTTAAGCCTTTTCACAGTGAGATCTATGCGATATGGCCGAGAAATGTAATTTTGATGTTAACTCCCAAACCGCTGCGCAGAAGTCAACCAAACTTCACCCAATAGTGTATTGTATCACATTCTAGTAGTTACATTTTAAAATTTCGTTCAAGGACATTTGGTTTGAGCGCAATTATTAAACTTAGGTCAAAAAAGCCATTTATGCCTTTTCACAGTGAGATCTATGCGATATGGCCGAGAAATGTAATTTTGATGTTAACTCCCAAACCGCTGCGCAGAAGTAAACCAAACTTCACCCATTAATGTATTGTATCACAATCTAGTAGTTACATGTGGAAATTTGGTTCTAGGACATTTGATTTTAGCGCAATCCTCAAACTTAGGTCAAAAAAGCCATTTAAGCCTTTTCACAGTGAGATCTATGCGATATGGCCGAGAAATGTAATTTTGATGTTAACTCCCAAACCGCTGCGCAAAAGTCAACCAAACTTCACCCAATAGTGTATTGTATCACATTCTAGTAGTTACATTTTAAAATTTCGTTCTAGGACATTTGGTTTGAGCGCAATTATTAAACTTAGGTCAAAAAAGCCATTTAAGCCTTTTCACAGTGAGATCTATGCGATATGGCCGAGAAATGTAATTTTGATGTTAACTCCCAAACCGCTGCGCAGAAGTAAACCAAACTTCACCCATTAGTGTATTGTATCACAATCTAGTAGTTACATGTGGAAATTTGGTTCTAGGACATTTGATTTGAGCGCAATCCTCAAACTTAGGTCAAAAAAGCCATTTAAGCCTTTTCACAGTGAGATCTATGCGATATGGCCGAGAAATGTAATTTTGATGTTAACTCCCAAACCGCTGCGCAGAAGTCAACCAAACTTCACCCAATAGTGTATTGTATCACAATCTAGTAGTTACATTTAAAAATTTTGTTCTAGGACATTTTGTTTGAACGCAATCATCAAACTTAATTAAAAAAGTCATTTAAGCCTTTTCACAGTGAGATCTATGCGATATGGCCGAGAAATGTAATTTTGATGTTAACTCCCAAACCGCTGCGCAGAAGTCAACCGAACTTCACCCATTAGTGTATTGTATCACAATCTAGTAGTTACGTGTGGAAATTTGGTTATAGGACATTTGATTTGAGCGCAATCCTCAAACTTAGGTCAAAAAAGCCATTTAAGCCTTTTCACAGTGAGATCTATGCGATATGGCCGAGAAATGTAATTTTTATGTTAACTCCCAAACCGCTGCGCAGAAGTCAACCAAACTTCACCCATTAGTGTATTTTATCACAATCTAGTAGTTACATGTGGAAATTTGGTTCTAGGACATTTGATTTGAGCGCAATCCTCAAACTTAGGTCAAAAAAGCCATTTAAGCCTTTTCACAGTGAGATCAATGCGATATGGCCGAGAAATGTAATTTTGATGTTAACTCCCAAACCGCTGCGCAGAAGTCAACCAAACTTCACCCAATAGTGTATTGTATCACATTCTAGTAGTTACATTTGAAAATTTCGTTCTAGGACATTTGGTTTGAGCGCAATCCTCAAACTTAGGTCAAAAAAGCCATTTAAGCCTTTTCACAGTGAGATCTATGCGATATGGCCGAGAAATGTAATTTTGATGTTAACTCCCAAACCGCTGCGCAGAAGTCAACCAAACTTCACCCAATAGTGTATTGTATCACAATCTAGTAGTTACATTTGAAAATTTTGTTCTAGGACATTTTGTTTGAACGCAATCATCAAACTTAATTAAAAAAGTCATTTAAGCCTTTTCACAGTGAGATCTATGCGATATGGCCGAGAAATGTAATTTTGATGTTAACTCCCAAACCGCTGCGCAGAAGTCAACCAAACTTCACCCAATAGTGTATTGTATCACAATCTAGTAGTTACATTTGAAAATTTTGTTCTAGGACATTTTGTTTGAGCGCAATCCTCAAACTTAGGTCAAAAAAGCCATTTAAGCCTTTTCACAGTGAGATCTATGCGATATGGCCGAGAAATGTAATTTTGATGTTAACTCCCAAACCGCTGCGCAGAAGTCAACCAAACTTTACCCAATAGTGTATTGTATCACAATCTAGTAGTTACATTTGAAAATTTTGTTCTAGGACATTTTGTTTGAACGCAATCATCAAACTTAATTAAAAAAGTCATTTAAGCCTTTTCACAGTGAGATCTATGCGATATGGCCGAGAAATGTAATTTTGATGTTAACTCCCAAACCGCTGCGCAGAAGTCAACCAAACTTCACCCAATAGTGTATTGTATCACAATCTAGTAGTTACATTTGAAAATTTTGTTCTAGGAAATTTTGTTTGAGCGCAATCATCAAACTTAATTAAAAAAGTCATTTAAGCCTTTTCACAGTGAGATCTATGCGATATGGCCGAGAAATGTAATTTTGATGTTAACTCCCAAACCGCTGCGCAGAAGTCAACCAAACTTCACCCAATAGTGTATTGTATCACAATCTAGTAGTTACATTTGAAAATTTTGTTCTAGGACATTTTGTTTGAACGCAATCATCAAACTTAATTAAAAAAGTCATTTAAGCCTTTTCACAGTGAGATCTATGCGATATGGCCGAGAAATGTAATTTTGATGTTAACTCCCAAACCGCTGCGCAGAAGTCAACCAAACTTCACCCATTAGTGTATTGTATCACAATCTAGTAGTTACATGTGGAAATTTGGTTCTAGGACATTTGATTTTAGCGCAATCCTCAAACTTAGGTCAAAAAAGCCATTTAAGCCTTTTCACAGTGAGATCTATGCGATATGGCCGAGAAATGTAATTTTGATGTTAACTCCCAAACCGCTGCGCAGAAGTCAACCAAACTTCACCCAATAGTGTATTGTATCACAATCTAGTAGTTACATTTGAAAATTTTGTTCTAGGAAATTTTGTTTGAGCGCAATCATCAAACTTAATTAAAAAAGTCATTTAAGCCTTTTCACAGTGAGATCTATGCGATATGGCCGAGAAATGTAATTTTGATGTTAACTCCCAAACCGCTGCGCAGAAGTCAACCAAACTTCACCCATTAGTGTATTGTATCACAATCTAGTAGTTACATGTGGAAATTTGGTTCTAGGACATTTGATTTGAGCGCAATCCTCAAACTTAGGTCAAAAAAGCCATTTAAGCCTTTTCACAGTGAGATCTATGCGATATGGCCGAGAAATGTAATTTTGATGTTAACTCCCAAACCGCTGCGCAGAAGTCAACCAAACTTCACCCAATAGTGTATTGTATCACATTCTAGTAGTTACTTTTTAAAATTTCGTTCTAGGACATTTGGTTTGAGCGCAATTATTAAACTTAGGTCAAAAAAGCCATTTAAGCCTTTTCACAGTGAGATCTATGCGATATGGCCGAGAAATGTAATTTTGATGTTAACTCCCAAACCGCTGCGCAGAAGTCAACCAAACTTCACCCATTAGTGTATTGTATCACAATCTAGTAGTTACATGTGGAAATTTGGTTCTAGGACATTTGATTTGAGCGCAATCCTCAAACTTAGGTCAAAAAAGCCATTTAAGCCTTTTCACAGTGAGATCTATGCGATATGGCCGAGAAATGTAATTTTGATGTTAACTCCCAAACCGCTGCGCAGAAGTCAACCAAACTTCACCCAATAGTGTATTGTATCACAATCTAGTAGTTACATTTGAAAATTTTGTTCTAGGACATTTTGTTTGAATGCAATCATCAAACTTAATTAAAAAAGTCATTTAAGCCTTTTCACAGTGAGATCTATGCGATATGGCCGAGAAATGTAATTTTGATGTTAACTCCCAAACAGCTGCGCAGAAGTCAACCAAACTTCACCCATTAGTGTATTGTATCACAATCTAGTAGTTACATGTGGAAATTTGGTTATAGGACATTTGATTTGAGCGCAATCCTCAAACTTAGGTCAAAAAAGCCATTTAAGCCTTTTCACAGTGAGATCTATGCGATATGGCCGAGAAATGTAATTTTGATGTTAACTCCCAAACCGCTGCGCAGAAGTCACATAAACTTCACCCAATAGTGTATTTTATCACAATCTAGTAGTTACATTTGGAAATTTAGTTCTAGGACATTTGATTTGAGCGCAATCTTCAAACTTAATTAAAAAAAGTCATTTAAGCCTTTTCACAGTGAGATCTATGCGATATGGCCGAGAAATGTAATTTTGATGTTCACTCCCAAACCGCTGCGCAGAAGTCAACCAAACTTCACCCATTAGTGTATTGTATCACAATCTAGTAGTTACATGTGGAAATTTGGTTATAGGACATTTGATTTGAGCGCAATCCTCAAACTTAGGTCAAAAAAGCCATTTAAGCCTTTTCACAGTGAGATCTATGCGATATGGCCGAGAAATGTAATTTTGATGTTAACTCCCAAACCGCTGCGCAGAAGTCAACCAAACTTCACCCAATAGTGTATTGTATCACATTCTAGTAGTTACATTTTAAAATTTCGTTCAAGGACATTTGGTTTGAGCGCAATTATTAAACTTAGGTCAAAAAAGCCATTTATGCCTTTTCACAGTGAGATCTATGCGATATGGCCGAGAAATGTAATTTTGATGTTAACTCCCAAACCGCTGCGCAGAAGTAAACCAAACTTCACCCATTAATGTATTGTATCACAATCTAGTAGTTACATGTGGAAATTTGGTTCTAGGACATTTGATTTTAGCGCAATCCTCAAACTTAGGTCAAAAAAGCCATTTAAGCCTTTTCACAGTGAGATCTATGCGATATGGCCGAGAAATGTAATTTTGATGTTAACTCCCAAACCGCTGCGCAGAAGTCAACCAAACTTCACCCAATAGTGTATTGTATCACAATCTAGTAGTTACATTTGAAAATTTTGTTCTAGGAAATTTTGTTTGAGCGCAATCATCAAACTTAATTAAAAAAGTCATTTAAGCCTTTTCACAGTGAGATCTATGCGATATGGCCGAGAAATGTAATTTTGATGTTAACTCCCAAACCGCTGCGCAGAAGTCAACCAAACTTCACCCATTAGTGTATTGTATCACAATCTAGTAGTTACATGTGGAAATTTGGTTCTAGGACATTTGATTTGAGCGCAATCCTCAAACTTAGGTCAAAAAAGCCATTTAAGCCTTTTCACAGTGAGATCTATGCGATATGTCCGAGAAATGTAATTTTGATGTTAACTCCCAAACCGCTGCGCAAAAGTCAACCAAACTTCACCCAATAGTGTATTGTATCACATTCTAGTAGTTACATTTTAAAATTTCGTTCTAGGACATTTGGTTTGAGCGCAATTATTAAACTTAGGTCAAAAAAGCCATTTAAGCCTTTTCACAGTGAGATCTATGCGATATGGCCGAGAAATGTAATTTTGATGTTAACTCCCAAACCGCTGCGCAGAAGTAAACCAAACTTCACCCATTAGTGTATTGTATCACAATCTAGTAGTTACATGTGGAAATTTGGTTCTAGGACATTTGATTTGAGCGCAATCCTCAAACTTAGGTCAAAAAAGCCATTTAAGCCTTTTCACAGTGAGATCTATGCGATATGGCCGAGAAATGTAATTTTGATGTTAACTCCCAAACCGCTGCGCAGAAGTCAACCAAACTTCACCCAATAGTGTATTGTATCACAATCTAGTAGTTACATTTGAAAATTTTGTTCTAGGACATTTTGTTTGAATGCAATCATCAAACTTAATTAAAAAAGTCATTTAAGCCTTTTCACAGTGAGATCTATGCGATATGGCCGAGAAATGTAATTTTGATGTTAACTCCCAAACCGCTGCGCAGAAGTCAACCAAACTTCACCCATTAGTGTATTGTATCACAATCTAGTAGTTACATGTGGAAATTTGGTTCTAGGACATTTGATTTGAGCGCAATCCTCAAACTTAGGTCAAAAAAGCCATTTAAGCCTTTTCACAGTGAGATCTATGCGATATGGCCGAGAAATGTAATTTTGATGTTAACTCCCAAACCGCTGCGCAGAAGTCACATAAACTTCACCCAATAGTGTATTTTATCACAATCTAGTAGTTACATTTGGAAATTTAGTTCTAGGACATTTGATTTGAGCGCAATCTTCAAACTTAATTAAAAAAAGTCATTTAAGCCTTTTCACAGTGAGATCTATGCGATATGGCCGAGAAATGTAATTTTGATGTTCACTCCCAAACCGCTGCGCAGAAGTCAACCAAACTTCACCCATTAGTGTATTGTATCACAATCTAGTAGTTACATGTGGAAATTTGGTTATAGGACATTTGATTTGAGCGCAATCCTCCAACTTAGGTCAAAAAAGCCATTTAAGCCTTTTCACAGTGAGATCTATGCGATATGGCCGAGAAATGTAATTTTGATGTTAACTCCCAAACCGCTGCGCAGAAGTCAACCAAACTTCACCCATTAGTGTATTGTATCACAATCTAGTAGTTACATTTGAAAATTTCGTTCTAGGACATTTGGTTTGAGCGCAATCTTTAAACTTAGGTCAAAAAAGCCATTTAACCCTTTTCACAGTGAGATCTATGCGATATGGCCGAGAAATGTAATTTTGATGTTAACTCCCAAACCGCTGCGCAGAAGTCAACCAAACTTCACCCAATAGTGTATTGTATCACATTCTAGTAGTTACATTTGAAAATTTCGTTCTAGGACATTTGGTTTGAGCGCAATCCTCAAACTTAGGTCAAAAAAGCCATTTAAGCCTTTTCACAGTGAGATCTATGCGATATGGCCGAGAAATGTAATTTTGATGTTAACTCCCAAACCGCTGCGCAGAAGTCAACCAAACTTCACCCAATAGTGTATTGTATCACAATCTAGTAGTTACATTTGAAAATTTTGTTCTAGGACATTTTGTTTGAACGCAATCATCAAACTTAATTAAAAAAGTCATTTAAGCCTTTTCACAGTGAGATCTATGCGATATGGCCGAGAAATGTAATTTTGATGTTAACTCCCAAACCGCTGCGCAGAAGTCAACCAAACTTCACCCAATAGTGTATTGTATCACAATCTAGTAGTTACATTTGAAAATTTTGTTCTAGGACATTTTGTTTGAGCGCAATCCTCAAACTTAGGTCAAAAAAGCCATTTAAGCCTTTTCACAGTGAGATCTATGCGATATGGCCGAGAAATGTAATTTTGATGTTAACTCCCAAACCGCTGCGCAGAAGTCAACCAAACTTTACCCAATAGTGTATTGTATCACAATCTAGTAGTTACATTTGGAAATTTAGTTCTAGGACATTTGATTTGAGCGCAATCTTCAAACTTAATTAAAAAAAGTCATTTAAGCCTTTTCACAGTGAGATCTATGCGATATGGCCGAGAAATGTAATTTTGATGTTCACTCCCAAACCGCTGCGCAGAAGTCAACCAAACTTCACCCAATAGTGTATTGTATCACATTCTAGTAGTTACATTTTAAAATTTCGTTCAAGGACATTTGGTTTGAGCGCAATTATTAAACTTAGGTCAAAAAAGCCATTTATGCCTTTTCACAGTGAGATCTATGCGATATGGCCGAGAAATGTAATTTTGATGTTAACTCCCAAACCGCTGCGCAGAAGTAAACCAAACTTCACCCATTAATGTATTGTATCACAATCTAGTAGTTACATGTGGAAATTTGGTTCTAGGACATTTGATTTTAGCGCAATCCTCAAACTTAGGTCAAAAAAGCCATTTAAGCCTTTTCACAGTGAGATCTATGCGATATGGCCGAGAAATGTAATTTTGATGTTAACTCCCAAACCGCTGCGCAGAAGTCAACCAAACTTCACCCAATAGTGTATTGTATCACAATCTAGTAGTTACATTTGAAAATTTTGTTCTAGGAAATTTTGTTTGAGCGCAATCATCAAACTTAATTAAAAAAGTCATTTAAGCCTTTTCACAGTGAGATCTATGCGATATGGCCGAGAAATGTAATTTTGATGTTAACTCCCAAACCGCTGCGCAGAAGTCAACCAAACTTCACCCATTAGTGTATTGTATCACAATCTAGTAGTTACATGTGGAAATTTGGTTCTAGGACATTTGATTTGAGCGCAATCCTCAAACTTAGGTCAAAAAAGCCATTTAAGCCTTTTCACAGTGAGATCTATGCGATATGGCCGAGAAATGTAATTTTGATGTTAACTCCCAAACCGCTGCGCAAAAGTCAACCAAACTTCACCCAATAGTGTATTGTATCACATTCTAGTAGTTACATTTTAAAATTTCGTTCTAGGACATTTGGTTTGAGCGCAATTATTAAACTTAGGTCAAAAAAGCCATTTAAGCCTTTTCACAGTGAGATCTATGCGATATGGCCGAGAAATGTAATTTTGATGTTAACTCCCAAACCGCTGCGCAGAAGTAAACCAAACTTCACCCATTAGTGTATTGTATCACAATCTAGTAGTTACATGTGGAAATTTGGTTCTAGGACATTTGATTTGAGCGCAATCCTCAAACTTAGGTCAAAAAAGCCATTTAAGCCTTTTCACAGTGAGATCTATGCGATATGGCCGAGAAATGTAATTTTGATGTTAACTCCCAAACCGCTGCGCAGAAGTCAACCAAACTTCACCCAATAGTGTATTGTATCACAATCTAGTAGTTACATTTGAAAATTTTGTTCTAGGACATTTTGTTTGAATGCAATCATCAAACTTAATTAAAAATGTCATTTAAGCCTTTTCACAGTGAGATCTATGCGATATGGCCGAGAAATGTAATTTTGATGTTAACTCCCAAACCGCTGCGCAGAAGTCAACCAAACTTCACCCATTAGTGTATTGTATCACAATCTAGTAGTTACATGTGGAAATTTGGTTCTAGGACATTTGATTTGAGCGCAATCCTCAAACTTAGGTCAAAAAAGCCATTTAAGCCTTTTCACAGTGAGATCTATGCGATATGGCCGAGAAATGTAATTTTGATGTTAACTCCCAAACCGCTGCGCAGAAGTCACATAAACTTCACCCAATAGTGTATTTTATCACAATCTAGTAGTTACATTTGGAAATTTAGTTCTAGGACATTTGATTTGAGCGCAATCTTCAAACTTAATTAAAAAAAGTCATTTAAGCCTTTTCACAGTGAGATCTATGCGATATGGCCGAGAAATGTAATTTTGATGTTCACTCCCAAACCGCTGCGCAGAAGTCAACCAAACTTCACCCATTAGTGTATTGTATCACAATCTAGTAGTTACATGTGGAAATTTGGTTATAGGACATTTGATTTGAGCGCAATCCTCCAACTTAGGTCAAAAAAGCCATTTAAGCCTTTTCACAGTGAGATCTATGCGATATGGCCGAGAAATGTAATTTTGATGTTAACTCCCAAACCGCTGCGCAGAAGTCAACCAAACTTCACCCATTAGTGTATTGTATCACAATCTAGTAGTTACATTTGAAAATTTCGTTCTAGGACATTTGGTTTGAGCGCAATCTTTAAACTTAGGTCAAAAAAGCCATTTAAGCCTTTTCACAGTGAGATCTATGCGATATGGCCGAGAAATGTAATTTTGATGTTAACTCCCAAACCGCTGCGCAGAAGTCAACCAAACTTCACCCAATAGTGTATTGTATCACATTCTAGTAGTTACTTTTTAATATTTCGTTCTAGGACATTTGGTTTGAGCGCAATCCTCAAACTTAGGTCAAAAAAGCCATTTAAGCCTTTTCACAGTGAGATCTATGCGATATGGCCGAGAAATGTAATTTTGATGTTAACTCCCAAACCGCTGCGCAGAAGTCAACCAAACTTCACCCAATAGTGTATTGTATCACAATCTAGTAGTTACATTTGAAAATTTTGTTCTAGGACATTTTGTTTGAACGCAATCATCAAACTTAATTAAAAAAGTCATTTAAGCCTTTTCACAGTGAGATCTATGCGATATGGCCGAGAAATGTAATTTTGATGTTAACTCCCAAACCGCTGCGCAGAAGTCAACCAAACTTCACCCAATAGTGTATTGTATCACAATCTAGTAGTTACATTTGAAAATTTTGTTCTAGGACATTTTGTTTGAGCGCAATCCTCAAACTTAGGTCAAAAAAGCCATTTAAGCCTTTTCACAGTGAGATCTATGCGATATGGCCGAGAAATGTAATTTTGATGTTAACTCCCAAACCGCTGCGCAGAAGTCAACCAAACTTTACCCAATAGTGTATTGTATCACAATCTAGTAGTTACATTTGGAAATTTAGTTCTAGGACATTTGATTTGAGCGCAATCTTCAAACTTAATTAAAAAAAGTCATTTAAGCCTTTTCACAGTGAGATCTATGCGATATGGCCGAGAAATGTAATTTTGATGTTCACTCCCAAACCGCTGCGCAGAAGTCAACCAAACTTCACCCAATAGTGTATTGTATCACATTCTAGTAGTTACATTTTAAAATTTCGTTCAAGGACATTTGGTTTGAGCGCAATTATTAAACTTAGGTCAAAAAAGCCATTTATGCCTTTTCACAGTGAGATCTATGCGATATGGCCGAGAAATGTAATTTTGATGTTAACTCCCAAACCGCTGCGCAGAAGTAAACCAAACTTCACCCATTAATGTATTGTATCACAATCTAGTAGTTACATGTGGAAATTTGGTTCTAGGACATTTGATTTTAGCGCAATCCTCAAACTTAGGTCAAAAAAGCCATTTAAGCCTTTTCACAGTGAGATCTATGCGATATGGCCGAGAAATGTAATTTTGATGTTAACTCCCAAACCGCTGCGCAGAAGTCAACCAAACTTCACCCAATAGTGTATTGTATCACAATCTAGTAGTTACATTTGAAAATTTTGTTCTAGGAAATTTTGTTTGAGCGCAATCATCAAACTTAATTAAAAAAGTCATTTAAGCCTTTTCACAGTGAGATCTATGCGATATGGCCGAGAAATGTAATTTTGATGTTAACTCCCAAACCGCTGCGCAGAAGTCAACCAAACTTCACCCATTAGTGTATTGTATCACAATCTAGTAGTTACATGTGGAAATTTGGTTCTAGGACATTTGATTTGAGCGCAATCCTCAAACTTAGGTCAAAAAAGCCATTTAAGCCTTTTCACAGTGAGATCTATGCGATATGGCCGAGAAATGTAATTTTGATGTTAACTCCCAAACCGCTGCGCAAAAGTCAACCAAACTTCACCCAATAGTGTATTGTATCACATTCTAGTAGTTACATTTTAAAATTTCGTTCTAGGACATTTGGTTTGAGCGCAATTATTAAACTTAGGTCAAAAAAGCCATTTAAGCCTTTTCACAGTGAGATCTATGCGATATGGCCGAGAAATGTAATTTTGATGTTAACTCCCAAACCGCTGCGCAGAAGTAAACCAAACTTCACCCATTAGTGTATTGTATCACAATCTAGTAGTTACATGTGGAAATTTGGTTCTAGGACATTTGATTTGAGCGCAATCCTCAAACTTAGGTCAAAAAAGCCATTTAAGCCTTTTCACAGTGAGATCTATGCGATATGGCCGAGAAATGTAATTTTGATGTTAACTCCCAAACCGCTGCGCAGAAGTCAACCAAACTTCACCCAATAGTGTATTGTATCACAATCTAGTAGTTACATTTGAAAATTTTGTTCTAGGACATTTTGTTTGAATGCAATCATCAAACTTAATTAAAAATGTCATTTAAGCCTTTTCACAGTGAGATCTATGCGATATGGCCGAGAAATGTAATTTTGATGTTAACTCCCAAACCGCTGCGCAGAAGTCAACCAAACTTCACCCATTAGTGTATTGTATCACAATCTAGTAGTTACATGTGGAAATTTGGTTCTAGGACATTTGATTTGAGCGCAATCCTCAAACTTAGGTCAAAAAAGCCATTTAAGCCTTTTCACAGTGAGATCTATGCGATATGGCCGAGAAATGTAATTTTGATGTTAACTCCCAAACCGCTGCGCAGAAGTCACATAAACTTCACCCAATAGTGTATTTTATCACAATCTAGTAGTTACATTTGGAAATTTAGTTCTAGGACATTTGATTTGAGCGCAATCTTCAAACTTAATTAAAAAAAGTCATTTAAGCCTTTTCACAGTGAGATCTATGCGATATGGCCGAGAAATGTAATTTTGATGTTCACTCCCAAACCGCTGCGCAGAAGTCAACCAAACTTCACCCATTAGTGTATTGTATCACAATCTAGTAGTTACATGTGGAAATTTGGTTATAGGACATTTGATTTGAGCGCAATCCTCCAACTTAGGTCAAAAAAGCCATTTAAGCCTTTTCACAGTGAGATCTATGCGATATGGCCGAGAAATGTAATTTTGATGTTAACTCCCAAACCGCTGCGCAGAAGTCAACCAAACTTCACCCATTAGTGTATTGTATCACAATCTAGTAGTTACATTTGAAAATTTCGTTCTAGGACATTTGGTTTGAGCGCAATCTTTAAACTTAGGTCAAAAAAGCCATTTAAGCCTTTTCACAGTGAGATCTATGCGATATGGCCGAGAAATGTAATTTTGATGTTAACTCCCAAACCGCTGCGCAGAAGTCAACCAAACTTCACCCAATAGTGTATTGTATCACATTCTAGTAGTTACTTTTTAATATTTCGTTCTAGGACATTTGGTTTGAGCGCAATTATTAAACTTAGGTCAAAAAAGCCATTTAAGCCTTTTCACAGTGAGATCTATGCGATATGGCCGAGAAATGTAATTTTGATGTTAACTCCCAAACCGCTGCGCAGAAGTCAACCAAACTTCACCCAATAGTGTATTGTATCACAATCTAGTAGTTACATTTGAAAATTTTGTTCTAGGACATTTTGTTTGAATGCAATCATCAAACTTAATTAAAAAAGTCATTTAAGCCTTTTCACAGTGAGATCTATGCGATATGGCCGAGAAATGTAATTTTGATGTTAACTCCCAAACCGCTGCGCAGAAGTCAACCAAACTTCACCCATTAGTGTATTGTATCACAATCTAGTAGTTACATGTGGAAATTTGGTTCTAGGACATTTGATTTTAGCGCAATCCTCAAACTTAGGTCAAAAAAGCCATTTAAGCCTTTTCACAGTGAGATCTATGCGATATGGCCGAGAAATGTAATTTTGATGTTAACTCCCAAACCGCTGCGCAGAAGTCAACCAAACTTCACCCAATAGTGTATTGTATCACAATCTAGTAGTTACATTTGAAAATTTTGTTCTAGGAAATTTTGTTTGAGCGCAATCATCAAACTTAATTAAAAAAGTCATTTAAGCCTTTTCACAGTGAGATCTATGCGATATGGCCGAGAAATGTAATTTTGATGTTAACTCCCAAACCGCTGCGCAGA
The DNA here is from genome assembly GCF_030265065.1 of Corythoichthys intestinalis. Taxonomy (NCBI): domain Eukaryota; kingdom Metazoa; phylum Chordata; class Actinopteri; order Syngnathiformes; family Syngnathidae; genus Corythoichthys; species Corythoichthys intestinalis. The sequence continues at coordinate 36,636,179 of NC_080416.1, read as the reverse complement.
AGTCAACCAAACTTCACCCATTAGTGTATTGTATCACAATCTAGTAGTTACATGTGGAAATTTGGTTCTAGGACATTTGATTTGAGCGCAATCCTCAAACTTAGGTCAAAAAAGCCATTTAAGCCTTTTCACAGTGAGATCTATGCGATATGGCCGAGAAATGTAATTTTGATGTTAACTCCCAAACCGCTGCGCAAAAGTCAACCAAACTTCACCCAATAGTGTATTGTATCACATTCTAGTAGTTACATTTTAAAATTTCGTTCTAGGACATTTGGTTTGAGCGCAATTATTAAACTTAGGTCAAAAAAGCCATTTAAGCCTTTTCACAGTGAGATCTATGCGATATGGCCGAGAAATGTAATTTTGATGTTAACTCCCAAACCGCTGCGCAGAAGTAAACCAAACTTCACCCATTAGGGTATTGTATCACAATCTAGTAGTTACATGTGGAAATTTGGTTCTAGGACATTTGATTTGAGCGCAATCCTCAAACTTAGGTCAAAAAAGCCATTTAAGCCTTTTCACAGTGAGATCTATGCGATATGGCCGAGAAATGTAATTTTGATGTTAACTCCCAAACCGCTGCGCAGAAGTCAACCAAACTTCACCCAATAGTGTATTGTATCACAATCTAGTAGTTACATTTGAAAATTTTGTTCTAGGACATTTTGTTTGAATGCAATCATCAAACTTAATTAAAAAAGTCATTTAAGCCTTTTCACAGTGAGATCTATGCGATATGGCCGAGAAATGTAATTTTGATGTTAACTCCCAAACCGCTGCGCAGAAGTCAACCAAACTTCACCCATTAGTGTATTGTATCACAATCTAGTAGTTACATGTGGAAATTTGGTTCTAGGACATTTGATTTGAGCGCAATCCTCAAACTTAGGTCAAAAAAGCCATTTAAGCCTTTTCACAGTGAGATCTATGCGATATGGCCGAGAAATGTAATTTTGATGTTAACTCCCAAACCGCTGCGCAGAAGTCACATAAACTTCACCCAATAGTGTATTTTATCACAATCTAGTAGTTACATTTGGAAATTTAGTTCTAGGACATTTGATTTGAGCGCAATCTTCAAACTTAATTAAAAAAAGTCATTTAAGCCTTTTCACAGTGAGATCTATGCGATATGGCCGAGAAATGTAATTTTGATGTTCACTCCCAAACCGCTGCGCAGAAGTCAACCAAACTTCACCCATTAGTGTATTGTATCACAATCTAGTAGTTACATGTGGAAATTTGGTTATAGGACATTTGATTTGAGCGCAATCCTCCAACTTAGGTCAAAAAAGCCATTTAAGCCTTTTCACAGTGAGATCTATGCGATATGGCCGAGAAATGTAATTTTGATGTTAACTCCCAAACCGCTGCGCAGAAGTCAACCAAACTTCACCCATTAGTGTATTGTATCACAATCTAGTAGTTACATTTGAAAATTTCGTTCTAGGACATTTGGTTTGAGCGCAATCTTTAAACTTAGGTCATAAAAGCCATTTAAGCCTTTTCACAGTGAGATCTATGCGATATGGCCGAGAAATGTAATTTTGATGTTAACTCCCAAACCGCTGCGCAGAAGTCAACCAAACTTCACCCAATAGTGTATTGTATCACAATCTAGTAGTTACATTTGAAAATTTTGTTCTAGGAAATTTTGTTTGAGCGCAATCATCAAACTTAATTAAAAAAGTCATTTAAGCCTTTTCACAGTGAGATCTATGCGATATGGCCGAGAAATGTAATTTTGATGTTAACTCCCAAACCGCTGCGCAGAAGTCAACCAAACTTCACCCAATAGTGTATTGTATCACAATCTAGTAGTTACATTTGAAAATTTTGTTCTAGGAAATTTTGTTTGAGCGCAATCATCAAACTTAATTAAAAAAGTCATTTAAGCCTTTTCACAGTGAGATCTATGCGATATGGCCGAGAAATGTAATTTTTATGTTAACTCCCAAACCGCTGCGCAGAAGTCAACCAAACTTCACCCATTAGTGTATTTTATCACAATCTAGTAGTTACATGTGGAAATTTGGTTCTAGGACATTTGATTTGAGCGCAATCCTCAAACTTAGGTCAAAAAAGCCATTTAAGCCTTTTCACAGTGAGATCTATGCGATATGGCCGAGAAATGTAATTTTGATGTTAACTCCCAAACCGCTGCGCAGAAGTCAACCAAACTTCACCCAATAGTGTATTGTATCACATTCTAGTAGTTACATTTGAAAATTTCGTTCTAGGACATTTGGTTTGAGCGCAATCCTCAAACTTAGGTCAAAAAAGCCATTTAAGCCTTTTCACAGTGAGATCTATGCGATATGGCCGAGAAATGTAATTTTGATGTTAACTCCCAAACCGCTGCGCAGAAGTCAACCAAACTTCACCCAATAGTGTATTGTATCACAATCTAGTAGTTACATTTGAAAATTTTGTTCTAGGACATTTTGTTTGAACGCAATCATCAAACTTAATTAAAAAAGTCATTTAAGCCTTTTCACAGTGAGATCTATGCGATATGGCCGAGAAATGTAATTTTGATGTTAACTCCCAAACCGCTGCGCAGAAGTCAACCAAACTTCACCCAATAGTGTATTGTATCACAATCTAGTAGTTACATTTGAAAATTTTGTTCTAGGACATTTTGTTTGAGCGCAATCCTCAAACTTAGGTCAAAAAAGCCATTTAAGCCTTTTCACAGTGAGATCTATGCGATATGGCCGAGAAATGTAATTTTGATGTTAACTCCCAAACCGCTGCGCAGAAGTCAACCAAACTTCACCCAATAGTGTATTGTATCACAATCTAGTAGTTACATTTGAAAATTTTGTTCTAGGACATTTTGTTTGAACGCAATCATCAAACTTAATTAAAAAAGTCATTTAAGCCTTTTCACAGTGAGATCTATGCGATATGGCCGAGAAATGTAATTTTGATGTTAACTCCCAAACCGCTGCGCAGAAGTCAACCAAACTTCACCCAATAGTGTATTGTATCACAATCTAGTAGTTACATTTGAAAATTTTGTTCTAGGAAATTTTGTTTGAGCGCAATCATCAAACTTAATTAAAAAAGTCATTTAAGCCTTTTCACAGTGAGATCTATGCGATATGGCCGAGAAATGTAATTTTGATGTTAACTCCCAAACCGCTGCGCAGAAGTCAACCAAACTTCACCCAATAGTGTATTGTATCACAATCTAGTAGTTACATTTGAAAATTTTGTTCTAGGACATTTTGTTTGAACGCAATCATCAAACTTAATTAAAAAAGTCATTTAAGCCTTTTCACAGTGAGATCTATGCGATATGGCCGAGAAATGTAATTTTGATGTTAACTCCCAAACCGCTGCGCAGAAGTAAACCAAACTTCACCCATTAGTGTATTTTGTCACAATCTAGTAGTTACATGTGGAAATTTGGTTCTAGGACATTTGATTTGAGCGCAATCCTCAAACTTAGGTCAAAAAAGTCATTTAAGCCTTTTCACAGTGAGATCTATGCGATATGGCCGAGAAATGTAATTTTGATGTTAACTCCCAAACCGCTGCGCAGAAGTCAACCAAACTTCACCCAATAGTGTATTGTATCACTATCTAGTAGTTACATTTAAAAATTTTGTTCTAGGACATTTTGTTTGAACGCAATCATCAAACTTAATTAAAAAAGTCATTTAAGCCTTTTCACAGTGAGATCTATGCGATATGGCCGAGAAATGTAATTTTGATGTTAACTCCCAAACCGCTGCGCAGAAGTCAACCAAACTTCACCCATTTGTGTATTGTATCACAATCTAGTAGTTACATGTGGAAATTTGGTTATAGGACATTTGATTTGAGCGCAATCCTCAAACTTAGGTCAAAAAAGCCATTTAAGCCTTTTCACAGTGAGATCTATGCGATATGGCCGAGAAATGTAATTTTGATGTTAACTCCCAAACCGCTGCGCAGAAGTCAACCAAACTTCACCCAATAGTGTATTGTATCACAATCTAGTAGTTACATTTGAAAATTTTGTTCTAGGAAATTTTGTTTGAGCGCAATCATCAAACTTAATTAAAAAAGTCATTTAAGCCTTTTCACAGTGAGATCTATGCGATATGGCCGAGAAATGTAATTTTGATGTTAACTCCCAAACCGCTGCGCAGAAGTCAACCAAACTTCACCCATTAGTGTATTTTATCACAATCTAGTAGTTACATGTGGAAATTTGGTTCTAGGACATTTGATTTGAGCGCAATCCTCAAACTTATGTCAAAAAAGCCATTTAAGCCTTTTCACAGTGAGATCTATGCGATATGGCCGAGAAATGTAATTTTGATGTTAACTCCCAAACCGCTGCGCAGAAGTCAACCAAACTTCACCCAATAGTGTATTGTATCACATTCTAGTAGTTACATTTGAAAATTTTGTTCTAGGACATTTTGTTTGAACGCAATCATCAAACTTAATTAAAAAAGTCATTTAAGCCTTTTCACAGTGAGATCTATGCGATATGGCCGAGAAATGTAATTTTGATGTTAACTCCCAAACCGCTGCGCAGAAGTCAACCAAACTTCACCCAATAGTGTATTGTATCACAATCTAGTAGTTACATTTGAAAATTTTGTTCTAGGAAATTTTGTTTGAGCGCAATCATCAAACTTAATTAAAAAAGTCATTTAAGCCTTTTCACAGTGAGATCTATGCGATATGGCCGAGAAATGTAATTTTGATGTTAACTCCCAAACCGCTGCGCAGAAGTCAACCAAACTTCACCCATTAGTGTATTTTATCACAATCTAGTAGTTACATGTGGAAATTTGGTTCTAGGACATTTGATTTGAGCGCAATCCTCAAACTTAGGTCAAAAAAGCCATTTAAGCCTTTTCACAGTGAGATCTATGCGATATGGCCGAGAAATGTAATTTTGATGTTAACTCCCAAACCGCTGCGCAGAAGTCAACCAAACTTCACCTAATAGTGTATTGTATCACAATCTAGTAGTTACATTTAAAAATTTTGTTCTAGGACATTTTGTTTGAACGCAATCATCAAACTTAATTAAAAAAGTCATTTAAGCCTTTTCACAGTGAGATCTATGCGATATGGCCGAGAAATGTAATTTTGATGTTAACTCCCAAACCGCTGCGCAGAAGTCAACCAAACTTCACCCATTAGTGTATTGTATCACAATCTAGTAGTTACATGTGGAAATTTGGTTATAGGACATTTGATTTGAGCGCAATCCTCAAACTTAGGTCAAAAAAGCCATTTAAGCCTTTTCACAGTGAGATCTATGCGATATGGCCGAGAAATGTAATTTTGATGTTAACTCCCAAACCGCTGCGCAGAAGTCAACCAAACTTCACCCAATAGTGTATTGTATCACAATCTAGTAGTTACATTTGAAAATTTTGTTCTAGGAAATTTTGTTTGAGCGCAATCATCAAACTTAATTAAAAAAGTCATTTAAGCCTTTTCACAGTGAGATCTATGCGATATGGCCGAGAAATGTAATTTTGATGTTAACTCCCAAACCGCTGCGCAGAAGTCAACCAAACTTCACCCATTAGTGTATTTTATCACAATCTAGTAGTTATATGTGGAAATTTGGTTCTAGGACATTTGATTTGAGCGCAATCCTCAAACTTAGGTCAAAAAAGCCATTTAAGCCTTTTCACAGTGAGATCTATGCGATATGGCCGAGAAATGTAATTTTGATGTTAACTCCCAAACCGCTGCGCAGAAGTCAACCAAACTTCACCCAATAGTGTATTGTATCACATTCTAGTAGTTACATTTGAAAATTTTGTTCTAGGACATTTTGTTTGAACGCAATCATCAAACTTAATTAAAAAAGTCATTTAAGCCTTTTCACAGTGAGATCTATGCGATATGGCCGAGAAATGTAATTTTGATGTTAACTCCCAAACCGCTGCGCAGCAGTCAACCAAACTTCACCCATTAGTGTATTTTATCACAATCTAGTAGTTACATGTGGAAATTTGGTTCTAGGACATTTGATTTGAGCGCAATCCTCAAACTTAGGTCAAAAAAGCCATTTAAGCCTTTTCACAGTGAGATCTATGCGATATGGCCGAGAAATGTAATTTTGATGTTAACTCCCAAACCGCTGCGCAGAAGTCAACCAAACTTCACCCAATAGTGTATTGTATCACAATCTAGTAGTTACATTTAAAAATTTTGTTCTAGGACATTTTGTTTGAACGCAATCATCAAACTTAATTAAAAAAGTCATTTAAGCCTTTTCACAGTGAGATCTATGCGATATGGCCGAGAAATGTAATTTTGATGTTAACTCCCAAACCGCTGCGCAGAAGTCAACCAAACTTCACCCATTAGTGTATTGTATCACAATCTAGTAGTTACGTGTGGAAATTTGGTTATAGGACATTTGATTTGAGCGCAATCCTCAAACTTAGGTCAAAAAAGCCATTTAAGCCTTTTCACAGTGAGATCTATGCGATATGGCCGAGAAATGTAATTTTGATGTTAACTCCCAAACCGCTGCGCAGAAGTCAACCAAACTTCACCCAATAGTGTATTGTATCACAATCTAGTAGTTACATTTGAAAATTTTGTTCTAGGAAATTTTGTTTGAGCGCAATCATCAAACTTAATTAAAAAAGTCATTTAAGCCTTTTCACAGTGAGATCTATGCGATATGGCCGAGAAATGTAATTTTTATGTTAACTCCCAAACCGCTGCGCAGAAGTCAACCAAACTTCACCCATTAGTGTATTTTATCACAATCTAGTAGTTACATGTGGAAATTTGGTTCTAGGACATTTGATTTGAGCGCAATCCTCAAACTTAGGTCAAAAAAGCCATTTAAGCCTTTTCACAGTGAGATCTATGCGCTATGGCCGAGAAATGTAATTTTGATGTTAACTCCCAAACCGCTGCGCAGAAGTCAACCAAACTTCACCCAATAGTGTATTGTATCACATTCTAGTAGTTACATTTGAAAATTTCGTTCTAGGACATTTGGTTTGAGCGCAATCCTCAAACTTAGGTCAAAAAAGCCATTTAAGCCTTTTCACAGTGAGATCTATGCGATATGGCCGAGAAATGTAATTTTGATGTTAACTCCCAAACCGCTGCGCAGAAGTCAACCAAACTTCACCCAATAGTGTATTGTATCACAATCTAGTAGTTACATTTGAAAATTTTGTTCTAGGACATTTTGTTTGAACGCAATCATCAAACTTAATTAAAAAAGTCATTTAAGCCTTTTCACAGTGAGATCTATGCGATATGGCCGAGAAATGTAATTTTGATGTTAACTCCCAAACCGCTGCGCAGAAGTCAACCAAACTTCACCCAATAGTGTATTGTATCACAATCTAGTAGTTACATTTGAAAATTTTGTTCTAGGACATTTTGTTTGAGCGCAATCCTCAAACTTAGGTCAAAAAAGCCATTTAAGCCTTTTCACAGTGAGATCTATGCGATATGGCCGAGAAATGTAATTTTGATGTTAACTCCCAAACCGCTGCGCAGAAGTCAACCAAACTTCACCCAATAGTGTATTGTATCACAATCTAGTAGTTACATTTGAAAATTTTGTTCTAGGACATTTTGTTTGAACGCAATCATCAAACTTAATTAAAAAAGTCATTTAAGCCTTTTCACAGTGAGATCTATGCGATATGGCCGAGAAATGTAATTTTGATGTTAACTCCCAAACCGCTGCGCAGAAGTCAACCAAACTTCACCCAATAGTGTATTGTATCACAATCTAGTAGTTACATTTGAAAATTTTGTTCTAGGAAATTTTGTTTGAGCGCAATCATCAAACTTAATTAAAAAAGTCATTTAAGCCTTTTCACAGTGAGATCTATGCGATATGGCCGAGAAATGTAATTTTGATGTTAACTCCCAAACCGCTGCGCAGAAGTCAACCAAACTTCACCCATTAGTGTATTTTATCACAATCTAGTAGTTACATGTGGAAATTTGGTTCTAGGACATTTGATTTGAGCGCAATCCTCAAACTTAGGTCAAAAAAGCCATTTAAGCCTTTTCACAGTGAGATCTATGCGATATGGCCGAGAAATGTAATTTTGATGTTAACTCCCAAACCGCTGCTCAGAAGTCAACCAAACTTCACCCAATAGTGTATTGTATCACAATCTAGTAGTTACATTTAAAAATTTTGTTCTAGGACATTTTGTTTGAACGCAATCATCAAACTTAATTAAAAAAGTCATTTAAGCCTTTTCACAGTGAGATCTATGCGATATGGCCGAGAAATGTAATTTTGATGTTAACTCCCAAACCGCTGCGCAGAAGTCAACCAAACTTCACCCATTAGTGTATTGTATCACAATCTAGTAGTTACATGTGGAAATTTGGTTATAGGACATTTGATTTGAGCGCAATCCTCAAACTTAGGTCAAAAAAGCCATTTAAGCCTTTTCACAGTGAGATCTATGCGATATGGCCGAGAAATGTAATTTTGATGTTAACTCCCAAACCGCTGCGCAGAAGTCAACCAAACTTCACCCAATAGTGTATTGTATCACAATCTAGTAGTTACATTTGAAAATTTTGTTCTAGGAAATTTTGTTTGAGCGCAATCATCAAACTTAATTAAAAAAGCCATTTAAGCCTTTTCACAGTGAGATCTATGCGATATGGCCGAGAAATGTAATTTTGATGTTAACTCCCAAACCGCTGCGCAGAAGTCAACCAAACTTCACCCAATAGTGTATTGTATCACAATCTAGTAGTTACATTTGAAAATTTTGTTCTAGGAAATTTTGTTTGAGCGCAATCATCAAACTTAATTAAAAAAGTCATTTAAGCCTTTTCACAGTGAGATCTATGCGATATGGCCGAGAAATGTAATTTTTATGTTAACTCCCAAACCGCTGCGCAGAAGTCAACCAAACTTCACCCATTAGTGTATTTTATCACAATCTAGTAGTTACATGTGGAAATTTGGTTCTAGGACATTTGATTTGAGCGCAATCCTCAAACTTAGGTCAAAAAAGCCATTTAAGCCTTTTCACAGTGAGATCTATGCGCTATGGCCGAGAAATGTAATTTTGATGTTAACTCCCAAACCGCTGCGCAGAAGTCAACCAAACTTCACCCAATAGTGTATTGTATCACATTCTAGTAGTTACATTTGAAAATTTCGTTCTAGGACATTTGGTTTGAGCGCAATCCTCAAACTTAGGTCAAAAAAGCCATTTAAGCCTTTTCACAGTGAGATCTATGCGATATGGCCGAGAAATGTAATTTTGATGTTAACTCCCAAACCGCTGCGCAGAAGTCAACCAAACTTCACCCAATAGTGTATTGTATCACAATCTAGTAGTTACATTTGAAAATTTTGTTCTAGGACATTTTGTTTGAACGCAATCATCAAACTTAATTAAAAAAGTCATTTAAGCCTTTTCACAGTGAGATCTATGCGATATGGCCGAGAAATGTAATTTTGATGTTAACTCCCAAACCGCTGCGCAGAAGTCAACCAAACTTCACCCAATAGTGTATTGTATCACAATCTAGTAGTTACATTTGAAAATTTTGTTCTAGGACATTTTGTTTGAGCGCAATCCTCAAACTTAGGTCAAAAAAGCCATTTAAGCCTTTTCACAGTGAGATCTATGCGATATGGCCGAGAAATGTAATTTTGATGTTAACTCCCAAACCGCTGCGCAGAAGTCAACCAAACTTCACCCAATAGTGTATTGTATCACAATCTAGTAGTTACATTTGAAAATTTTGTTCTAGGACATTTTGTTTGAACGCAATCATCAAACTTAATTAAAAAAGTCATTTAAGCCTTTTCACAGTGAGATCTATGCGATATGGCCGAGAAATGTAATTTTGATGTTAACTCCCAAACCGCTGCGCAGAAGTCAACCAAACTTCACCCAATAGTGTATTGTATCACAATCTAGTAGTTACATTTGAAAATTTTGTTCTAGGAAATTTTGTTTGAGCGCAATCATCAAACTTAATTAAAAAAGTCATTTAAGCCTTTTCACAGTGAGATCTATGCGATATGGCCGAGAAATGTAATTTTGATGTTAACTCCCAAACCGCTGCGCAGAAGTCAACCAAACTTCACCCATTAGTGTATTTTATCACAATCTAGTAGTTACATGTGGAAATTTGGTTCTAGGACATTTGATTTGAGCGCAATCCTCAAACTTAGGTCAAAAAAGCCATTTAAGCCTTTTCACAGTGAGATCTATGCGATATGGCCGAGAAATGTAATTTTGATGTTAACTCCCAAACCGCTGCTCAGAAGTCAACCAAACTTCACCCAATAGTGTATTGTATCACAATCTAGTAGTTACATTTAAAAATTTTGTTCTAGGACATTTTGTTTGAACGCAATCATCAAACTTAATTAAAAAAGTCATTTAAGCCTTTTCACAGTGAGATCTATGCGATATGGCCGAGAAATGTAATTTTGATGTTAACTCCCAAACCGCTGCGCAGAAGTCAACCAAACTTCACCCATTAGTGTATTGTATCACAATCTAGTAGTTACATGTGGAAATTTGGTTATAGGACATTTGATTTGAGCGCAATCCTCAAACTTAGGTCAAAAAAGCCATTTAAGCCTTTTCACAGTGAGATCTATGCGATATGGCCGAGAAATGTAATTTTGATGTTAACTCCCAAACCGCTGCGCAGAAGTCAACCAAACTTCACCCAATAGTGTATTGTATCACAATCTAGTAGTTACATTTGAAAATTTTGTTCTAGGAAATTTTGTTTGAGCGCAATCATCAAACTTAATTAAAAAAGCCATTTAAGCCTTTTCACAGTGAGATCTATGCGATATGGCCGAGAAATGTAATTTTGATGTTAACTCCCAAACCGCTGCGCAGAAGTCAACCAAACTTCACCCAATAATGTATTGTATCACAATCTAGTAGTTACATTTGAAAATTTTGTTCTAGGAAATTTTGTTTGAGCGCAATCATCAAACTTAATTAAAAAAGTCATTTAAGCCTTTTCACAGTGAGATCTATGCGATATGGCCGAGAAATGTAATTTTTATGTTAACTCCCAAACCGCTGCGCAGAAGTCAACCAAACTTCACCCATTAGTGTATTTTATCACAATCTAGTAGTTACATGTGGAAATTTGGTTCTAGGACATTTGATTTGAGCGCAATCCTCAAACTTAGGTCAAAAAAGCCATTTAAGCCTTTTCACAGTGAGATCTATGCGATATGGCCGAGAAATGTAATTTTGATGTTAACTCCCAAACCGCTGCGCAGAAGTCAACCAAACTTCACCCAATAGTGTATTGTATCACATTCTAGTAGTTACATTTGAAAATTTCGTTCTAGGACATTTGGTTTGAGCGCAATCCTCAAACTTAGGTCAAAAAAGCCATTTAAGCCTTTTCACAGTGAGATCTATGCGATATGGCCGAGAAATGTAATTTTGATGTTAACTCCCAAACCGCTGCGCAGAAGTCAACCAAACTTCACCCAATAGTGTATTGTATCACAATCTAGTAGTTACATTTGAAAATTTTGTTCTAGGACATTTTGTTTGAACGCAATCATCAAACTTAATTAAAAAAGTCATTTAAGCCTTTTCACAGTGAGATCTATGCGATATGGCCGAGAAATGTAATTTTGATGTTAACTCCCAAACCGCTGCGCAGAAGTCAACCAAACTTCACCCAATAGTGTATTGTATCACAATCTAGTAGTTACATTTGAAAATTTTGTTCTAGGACATTTTGTTTGAGCGCAATCCTCAAACTTAGGTCAAAAAAGCCATTTAAGCCTTTTCACAGTGAGATCTATGCGATATGGCCGAGAAATGTAATTTTGATGTTAACTCCCAAACCGCTGCGCAGAAGTCAACCAAACTTCACCCAATAGTGTATTGTATCACAATCTAGTAGTTACATTTGAAAATTTTGTTCTAGGACATTTTGTTTGAACGCAATCATCAAACTTAATTAAAAAAGTCATTTAAGCCTTTTCACAGTGAGATCTATGCGATATGGCCGAGAAATGTAATTTTGATGTTAACTCCCAAACCGCTGCGCAGAAGTCAACCAAACTTCACCCAATAGTGTATTGTATCACAATCTAGTAGTTACATTTGAAAATTTTGTTCTAGGAAATTTTGTTTGAGCGCAATCATCAAACTTAATTAAAAAAGTCATTTAAGCCTTTTCACAGTGAGATCTATGCGATATGGCCGAGAAATGTAATTTTGATGTTAACTCCCAAACCGCTGCGCAGAAGTCAACCAAACTTCACCCATTAGTGTATTTTATCACAATCTAGTAGTTACATGTGGAAATTTGGTTCTAGGACATTTGATTTGAGCGCAATCTTCAAACTTAGGTCAAAAAAGCCATTTAAGCCTTTTCACAGTGAGATCTATGCGATATGGCCGAGAAATGTAATTTTGATGTTAACTCCCAAACCGCTGCTCAGAAGTCAACCAAACTTCACCCAATAGTGTATTGTATCACAATCTAGTAGTTACATTTAAAAATTTTGTTCTAGGACATTTTGTTTGAACGCAATCATCAAACTTAATTAAAAAAGTCATTTAAGCCTTTTCACAGTGAGATCTATGCGATATGGCCGAGAAATGTAATTTTGATGTTAACTCCCAAACCGCTGCGCAGAAGTCAACCAAACTTCACCCATTAGTGTATTGTATCACAATCTAGTAGTTACATGTGGAAATTTGGTTATAGGACATTTGATTTGAGCGCAATCCTCAAACTTAGGTCAAAAAAGCCATTTAAGCCTTTTCACAGTGAGATCTATGCGATATGGCCGAGAAATGTAATTTTGATGTTAACTCCCAAACCGCTGCGCAGAAGTCAACCAAACTTCACCCAATAGTGTATTGTATCACAATCTAGTAGTTACATTTGAAACTTTTGTTCTAGGAAATTTTGTTTGAGCGCAATCATCAAACTTAATTAAAAAAGCCATTTAAGCCTTTTCACAGTGAGATCTATGCGATATGGCCGAGAAATGTAATTTTGATGTTAACTCCCAAACCGCTGCGCAGAAGTCAACCAAACTTCACCCAATAGTGTATTGTATCACAATCTAGTAGTTACATTTGAAAATTTTGTTCTAGGACATTTTGTTTGAACGCAATCATCAAACTTAATTAAAAAAGTCATTTAAGCCTTTTCACAGTGAGATCTATGCGATATGGCCGAGAAATGTAATTTTGATGTTAACTCCCAAACCGCTGCGCAGAAGTCAACCAAACTTCACCCAATAGTGTATTGTATCACAATCTAGTAGTTACATTTGAAAATTTTGTTCTAGGACATTTTGTTTGAGCGCAATCCTCAAACTTAGGTCAAAAAAGCCATTTAAGCCTTTTCACAGTGAGATCTATGCGATATGGCCGAGAAATGTAATTTTGATGTTAACTCCCAAACCGCTGCGCAGAAGTCAACCAAACTTCACCCATTAGTGTATTGTATCACAATCTAGTAGTTACATGTGGAAATTTGGTTCTAGGACATTTGATTTGAGCGCAATCATCAAACTTAGGTCAAAAAAGCCATTTAAGCCTTTTCACAGTGAGATCTATGCGATATGGCCGAGAAATGTAATTTTGATGTTAACTCCCAAACCGCTGCGCAGAAGTCAACCAAACTTCACCCAATAGTGTATTGTATCACAATCTAGTAGTTACATTTGAAAATTTTGTTCTAGGAAATTTTGTTTGAGCGCAATCATCAAACTTAATTAAAAAAGTCATTTAAGCCTTTTCACAGTGAGATCTATGCGATATGGCCGAGAAATGTAATTTTGATGTTAACTCGCAAACCGCTGCGCAGAAGTCAACCAAACTTCACCCATTAGTGTATTGTATCACAATCTAGTAGTTACATGTGGAAATTTGGTTCTAGGACATTTGATTTGAGCGCAATCCTCAAACTTAGGTCAAAAAAGCCATTTAAGCCTTTTCACAGTGAGATCTCTGCGATATGGCCGAGAAATGTAATTTTGATGTTAACTCCCAAACCGCTGCGCAGAAGTCAACCAAACTTCACCCAATAGTGTATTGTATCACATTCTAGTAGTTACTTTTTAAAATTTCGTTCTAGGACATTTGGTTTGAGCGCAATTATTAAACTTAGGTCAAAAAAGCCATTTAAGCCTTTTCACAGTGAGATCTATGCGATATGGCCGAGAAATGTAATTTTGATGTTAACTCCCAAACCGCTGCGCAGAAGTCAACCAAACTTCACCCATTAGTGTATTGTATCACAATCTAGTAGTTACATGTGGAAATTTGGTTCTAGGACATTTGATTTGAGCGCAATCCTCAAACTTAGGTCAAAAAAGCCATTTAAGCCTTTTCACAGTGAGATCTATGCGATATGGCCGAGAAATGTAATTTTGATGTTAACTCCCAAACCGCTGCGCAGAAGTCAACCAAACTTCACCCAATAGTGTATTGTATCACAATCTAGTAGTTACATTTGAAAATTTTGTTCTAGGACATTTTGTTTGAATGCAATCATCAAACTTAATTAAAAAAGTCATTTAAGCCTTTTCACAGTGAGATCTATGCGATATGGCCGAGAAATGTAATTTTGATGTTAACTCCCAAACAGCTGCGCAGAAGTCAACCAAACTTCACCCATTAGTGTATTGTATCACAATCTAGTAGTTACATGTGGAAATTTGGTTATAGGACATTTGATTTGAGCGCAATCCTCAAACTTAGGTCAAAAAAGCCATTTAAGCCTTTTCACAGTGAGATCTACGCGATATGGCCGAGAAATGTAATTTTGATGTTAACTCCCAAACCGCTGCGCAGAAGTCACATAAACTTCACCCATTAGTGTATTGTATCACAATCTAGTAGTTACATTTGAAAATTTTGTTCTAGGACATTTTGTTTGAACGCAATCATCAAACTTAATTAAAAAAGTCATTTAAGCCTTTTCACAGTGAGATCTATGCGATATGGCCGAGAAATGTAATTTTGATGTTAACTCCCAAACCGCTGCGCAGAAGTCAACCAAACTTCACCCAATAGTGTATTGTATCACAATCTAGTAGTTACATTTGAAAATTTTGTTCTAGGACATTTTGTTTGAGCGCAATCCTCAAACTTAGGTCAAAAAAGCCATTTAAGCCTTTTCACAGTGAGATCTATGCGATATGGCCGAGAAATGTAATTTTGATGTTAACTCCCAAACCGCTGCGCAGAAGTCAACCAAACTTCACCCAATAGTGTATTGTATCACAATCTAGTAGTTACATTTGAAAATTTTGTTCTAGGACATTTTGTTTGAACGCAATCATCAAACTTAATTAAAAAAGTCATTTAAGCCTTTTCACAGTGAGATCTATGCGATATGGCCGAGAAATGTAATTTTGATGTTAACTCCCAAACCGCTGCGCAGAAGTCAACCAAACTTCACCCAATAGTGTATTGTATCACAATCTAGTAGTTACATTTGAAAATTTTGTTCTAGGAAATTTTGTTTGAGCGCAATCATCAAACTTAATTAAAAAAGTCATTTAAGCCTTTTCACAGTGAGATCTATGCGATATGGCCGAGAAATGTAATTTTGATGTTAACTCCCAAACCGCTGCGCAGAAGTCAACCAAACTTCACCCATTAGTGTATTTTATCACAATCTAGTAGTTACATGTGGAAATTTGGTTCTAGGACATTTGATTTGAGCGCAATCTTCAAACTTAGGTCAAAAAAGCCATTTAAGCCTTTTCACAGTGAGATCTATGCGATATGGCCGAGAAATGTAATTTTGATGTTAACTCCCAAACCGCTGCTCAGAAGTCAACCAAACTTCACCCAATAGTGTATTGTATCACAATCTAGTAGTTACATTTAAAAATTTTGTTCTAGGACATTTTGTTTGAACGCAATCATCAAACTTAATTAAAAAAGTCATTTAAGCCTTTTCACAGTGAGATCTATGCGATATGGCCGAGAAATGTAATTTTGATGTTAACTCCCAAACCGCTGCGCAGAAGTCAACCAAACTTCACCCATTAGTGTATTGTATCACAATCTAGTAGTTACATGTGGAAATTTGGTTATAGGACATTTGATTTGAGCGCAATCCTCAAACTTAGGTCAAAAAAGCCATTTAAGCCTTTTCACAGTGAGATCTATGCGATATGGCCGAGAAATGTAATTTTGATGTTAACTCCCAAACCGCTGCGCAGAAGTCAACCAAACTTCACCCAATAGTGTATTGTATCACAATCTAGTAGTTACATTTGAAAATTTTGTTCTAGGAAATTTTGTTTGAGCGCAATCATCAAACTTAATTAAAAAAGCCATTTAAGCCTTTTCACAGTGAGATCTATGCGATATGGCCGAGAAATGTAATTTTGATGTTAACTCCCAAACCGCTGCGCAGAAGTCAACCAAACTTCACCCAATAGTGTATTGTATCACAATCTAGTAGTTACATTTGAAAATTTTGTTCTAGGACATTTTGTTTGAACGCAATCATCAAACTTAATTAAAAAAGTCATTTAAGCCTTTTCACAGTGAGATCTATGCGATATGGCCGAGAAATGTAATTTTGATGTTAACTCCCAAACCGCTGCGCAGAAGTCAACTAAACTTCACCCAATAGTGTATTGTATCACAATCTAGTAGTTACATTTGAAAATTTTGTTCTAGGACATTTTGTTTGAGCGCAATCCTCAAACTTAGGTCAAAAAAGCCATTTAAGCCTTTTCACAGTGAGATCTATGCGATATGGCCGAGAAATGTAATTTTGATGTTAACTCCCAAACCGCTGCGCAGAAGTCAACCAAACTTCACCCATTAGTGTATTGTATCACAATCTAGTAGTTACATGTGGAAATTTGGTTCTAGGACATTTGATTTGAGCGCAATCATCAAACTTAGGTCAAAAAAGCCATTTAAGCCTTTTCACAGTGAGATCTATGCGATATGGCCGAGAAATGTAATTTTGATGTTAACTCCCAAACCGCTGCGCAGAAGTCAACCAAACTTCACCCAATAGTGTATTGTATCACAATCTAGTAGTTACATTTGAAAATTTTGTTCTAGGAAATTTTGTTTGAGCGCAATCATCAAACTTAATTAAAAAAGTCATTTAAGCCTTTTCACAGTGAGATCTATGCGATATGGCCGAGAAATGTAATTTTGATGTTAACTCCCAAACCGCTGCGCAGAAGTCAACCAAACTTCACCCATTAGTGTATTGTATCACAATCTAGTAGTTACATGTGGAAATTTGGTTCTAGGACATTTGATTTGAGCGCAATCCTCAAACTTAGGTCAAAAAAGCCATTTAAGCCTTTTCACAGTGAGATCTATGCGATATGGCCGAGAAATGTAATTTTGATGTTAACTCCCAAACCGCTGCGCAGAAGTCAACCAAACTTCACCCAATAGTGTATTGTATCACATTCTAGTAGTTACTTTTTAAAATTTCGTTCTAGGACATTTGGTTTGAGCGCAATTATTAAACTTAGGTCAAAAAAGCCATTTAAGCCTTTTCACAGTGAGATCTATGCGATATGGCCGAGAAATGTAATTTTGATGTTAACTCCCAAACCGCTGCGCAGAAGTCAACCAAACTTCACCCATTAGTGTATTGTATCACAATCTAGTAGTTACATGTGGAAATTTGGTTCTAGGACATTTGATTTGAGCGCAATCCTCAAACTTAGGTCAAAAAAGCCATTTAAGCCTTTTCACAGTGAGATCTATGCGATATGGCCGAGAAATGTAATTTTGATGTTAACTCCCAAACCGCTGCGCAGAAGTCAACCAAACTTCACCCAATAGTGTATTGTATCACAATCTAGTAGTTACATTTGAAAATTTTGTTCTAGGACATTTTGTTTGAATGCAATCATCAAACTTAATTAAAAAAGTCATTTAAGCCTTTTCACAGTGAGATCTATGCGATATGGCCGAGAAATGTAATTTTGATGTTAACTCCCAAACAGCTGCGCAGAAGTCAACCAAACTTCACCCATTAGTGTATTGTATCACAATCTAGTAGTTACATGTGGAAATTTGGTTATAGGACATTTGATTTGAGCGCAATCCTCAAACTTAGGTCAAAAAAGCCATTTAAGCCTTTTCACAGTGAGATCTACGCGATATGGCCGAGAAATGTAATTTTGATGTTAACTCCCAAACCGCTGCGCAGAAGTCACATAAACTTCACCCAATAGTGTATTTTATCACAATCTAGTAGTTACATTTGGAAATTTAGTTCTAGGACATTTGATTTGAGCGCAATCTTCAAACTTAATTAAAAAAAGTCATTTAAGCCTTTTCACAGTGAGATCTATGCGATATGGCCGAGAAATGTAATTTTGATGTTCACTCCCAAACCGCTGCGCAGAAGTCAACCAAACTTCACCCATTAGTGTATTGTATCACAATCTAGTAGTTACATGTGGAAATTTGGTTATAGGACATTTGATTTGAGCGCAATCCTCAAACTTAGGTCAAAAAAGCCATTTAAGCCTTTTCACAGTGAGATCTATGCGATATGGCCGAGAAATGTAATTTTGATGTTAACTCCCAAACCGCTGCGCAGAAGTCAACCAAACTTCACCCAATAGTGTATTGTATCACATTCTAGTAGTTACATTTTAAAATTTCGTTCAAGGACATTTGGTTTGAGCGCAATTATTAAACTTAGGTCAAAAAAGCCATTTATGCCTTTTCACAGTGAGATCTATGCGATATGGCCGAGAAATGTAATTTTGATGTTAACTCCCAAACCGCTGCGCAGAAGTAAACCAAACTTCACCCATTAGTGTATTGTATCACAATCTAGTAGTTACATGTGGAAATTTGGTTCTAGGACATTTGATTTTAGCGCAATCCTCAAACTTAGGTCAAAAAAGCCATTTAAGCCTTTTCACAGTGAGATCTATGCGATATGGCCGAGAAATGTAATTTTGATGTTAACTCCCAAACCGCAGCGCAGAAGTCAACCAAACTTCACCCAATAGTGTATTGTATCACAATCTAGTAGTTACATTTGAAAATTTTGGTCTAGGAAATTTTGTTTGAGCGCAATCATCAAACTTAATTAAAAAAGTCATTTAAGCCTTTTCACAGTGAGATCTATGCGATATGGCCGAGAAATGTAATTTTGATGTTAACTCCCAAACCGCTGCGCAGAAGTCAACCAAACTTCACCCATTAGTGTATTGTATCACAATCTAGTAGTTACATGTGGAAATTTGGTTCTAGGACATTTGATTTGAGCGCAATCCTCAAACTTAGGTCAAAAAAGCCATTTAAGCCTTTTCACAGTGAGATCTATGCGATATGGCCGAGAAATGTAATTTTGATGTTAACTCCCAAACCGCTGCGCAAAAGTCAACCAAACTTCACCCAATAGTGTATTGTATCACATTCTAGTAGTTACATTTTAAAATTTCGTTCTAGGACATTTGGTTTGAGCGCAATTATTAAACTTAGGTCAAAAAAGCCATTTAAGCCTTTTCACAGTGAGATCTATGCGATATGGCCGAGAAATGTAATTTTGATGTTAACTCCCAAACCGCTGCGCAGAAGTAAACCAAACTTCACCCGTTAGTGTATTGTATCACAATCTAGTAGTTACATGTGGAAATTTGGTTCTAGGACATTTGATTTGAGCGCAATCCTCAAACTTAGGTCAAAAAAGCCATTTAAGCCTTTTCACAGTGAGATCTATGCGATATGGCCGAGAAATGTAATTTTGATGTTAACTCCCAAACCGCTGCGCAGAAGTCAACCAAACTTCACCCAATAGTGTATTGTATCACAATCTAGTAGTTACATTTGAAAATTTTGTTCTAGGACATTTTGTTTGAATGCAATCATCAAACTTAATTAAAAAAGTCATTTAAGCCTTTTCACAGTGAGATCTATGCGATATGGCCGAGAAATGTAATTTTGATAACTCCCAAACCGCTGCGCAGAAGTCAACCAAACTTCACCCATTAGTGTATTGTATCACAATCTAGTAGTTACATGTGGAAATTTGGTTATAGGACATTTGATTTGAGCGCAATCCTCAAACTTAGGTCAAAAAAGCCATTTAAGCCTTTTCACAGTGAGATCTATGCGATATGGCCGAGAAATGTAATTTTGATGTTAACTCCCAAACCGCTGCGCAGAAGTCACATAAACTTCACCCAATAGTGTATTTTATCACAATCTAGTAGTTACATTTGGAAATTTAGTTCTAGGACATTTGATTTGAGCGCAATCTTCAAACTTAATTAAAAAAAGTCATTTAAGCCTTTTCACAGTGAGATCTATGCGATATGGCCGAGAAATGTAATTTTGATGTTCACTCCCAAACCGCTGCGCAGAAGTCAACCAAACTTCACCCATTAGTGTATTGTATCACAATCTAGTAGTTACATGTGGAAATTTGGTTATAGGACATTTGATTTGAGCGCAATCCTCCAACTTAGGTCAAAAAAGCCATTTAAGCCTTTTCACAGTGAGATCTATGCGATATGGCCGAGAAATGTAATTTTGATGTTAACTCCCAAACCGCTGCGCAGAAGTCAACCAAACTTCACCCATTAGTGTATTGTATTACAATCTAGTAGTTACATTTGAAAATTTCGTTCTAGGACATTTGGTTTGAGCGCAATCTTTAAACTTAGGTCAAAAAAGCCATTTAAGCCTTTTCACAGTGAGATCTATGCGATATGGCCGAGAAATGTAATTTTGATGTTAACTCCCAAACCGCTGCGCAGAAGTCAACCAAACTTCACCCAATAGTGTATTGTATCACAATCTAGTAGTTACGTTTGAAAATTTTGTTCTAGGACATTTTGTTTGAACGCAATCATCAAACTTAATTAAAAAAGTCATTTAAGCCTTTTCACAGTGAGATCTATGCGATATGGCCGAGAAATGTAATTTTGATAACTCCCAAACCGCTGCGCAGAAGTCAACCAAACTTCACCCATTAGTGTATTGTATCACAATCTAGTAGTTACATGTGGAAATTTGGTTATAGGACATTTGATTTGAGCGCAATCCTCAAACTTAGGTCAAAAAAGCCATTTAAGCCTTTTCACAGTGAGATCTATGCGATATGGCCGAGAAATGTAATTTTGATGTTAACTCCCAAACCGCTGCGCAGAAGTCAACCAAACTTCACCCAATAGTGTATTGTATCACATTCTAGTAGTTACATTTGAAAATTTCGTTCTAGGACATTTGGTTTGAGCGCAATCCTCAAACTTAGGTCAAAAAAGCCATTTAAGCCTTTTCACAGTGAGATCTATGCGATATGGCCGAGAAATGTAATTTTGATGTTAACTCCCAAACCGCTGCGCAGAAGTCAACCAAACTTCACCCAATAGTGTATTGTATCACAATCTAGTAGTTACATTTGAAAATTTTGTTCTAGGACATTTTGTTTGAGCGCAATCCTCAAACTTAGGTCAAAAAAGCCATTTAAGCCTTTTCACAGTGAGATCTATGCGATATGGCCGAGAAATGTAATTTTGATGTTAACTCCCAAACCGCTGCGCAGAAGTCAACCAAACTTCACCCAATAGTGTATTGTATCACAATCTAGTAGTTACATTTGAAAATTTTGTTCTAGGACATTTTGTTTGAACGCAATCATCAAACTTAATTAAAAAAGTCATTTAAGCCTTTTCACAGTGAGATCTATGCGATATGGCCGAGAAATGTAATTTTGATGTTAACTCCCAAACCGCTGCGCAGAAGTCAACCAAACTTCACCCAATAGTGTATTGTATCACAATATAGTAGTTACATTTGAAAATTTTGTTCTAGGAAATTTTGTTTGAGCGCAATCATCAAACTTAATTAAAAAAGTCATTTAAGCCTTTTCACAGTGAGATCTATGCGATATGGCCGAGAAATGTAATTTTGATGTTAACTCCCAAACCGCTGCGCAGAAGTCAACCAAACTTCACCCATTAGTGTATTTTGTCACAATCTAGTAGTTACATGTGGAAATTTGGTTCTAGGACATTTGATTTGAGCGCAATCCTCAAACTTAGGTCAAAAAAGCCATTTAAGCCTTTTCACAGTGAGATCTATGCGATATGGCCGAGAAATGTAATTTTGATGTTAACTCCCAAACCGCTGCGCAGAAGTCAACCAAACTTCACCCAATAGTGTATTGTATCACAATCTAGTAGTTACATTTAAAAATTTTGTTCTAGGACATTTTGTTTGAACGCAATCATCAAACTTAATTAAAAAAGTCATTTAAGCCTTTTCACAGTGAGATCTATGCGATATGGCCGAGAAATGTAATTTTGATGTTAACTCCCAAACCGCTGCGCAGAAGTCAACCAAACTTCACCCATTAGTGTATTGTATCACAATCTAGTAGTTACATGTGGAAATTTGGTTATAGGACATTTGATTTGAGCGCAATCCTCAAACTTAGGTCAAAAAAGCCATTTAAGCCTTTTCACAGTGAGATCTATGCGATATGGCCGAGAAATGTAATTTTGATGTTAACTCCCAAACCGCTGCGCAGAAGTCAACCAAACTTCACCCAATAGTGTATTGTATCACAATCTAGTAGTTACATTTGAAAATTTTGTTCTAGGAAATTTTGTTTGAACGCAATCATCAAACTTAATTAAAAAAGTCATTTAAGCCTTTTCACAGTGAGATCTATGCGATATGGCCGAGAAATGTAATTTTGATGTTAACTCCCAAACCGCTGCGCAGAAGTCAACCAAACTTCACCCATTAGTGTATTGTATCACAATCTAGTAGTTACATGTGGAAATTTGGTTATAGGACATTTGATTTGAGCGCAATCCTCAAACTTAGGTCAAAAAAGCCATTTAAGCCTTTTCACAGTGAGATCTATGCGATATGGCCGAGAAATGTAATTTTGATGTTAACTCCCAAACCGCTGCGCAGAAGTCAACCAAACTTCACCCAATAGTGTATTGTATCACAATCTAGTAGTTACATTTGAAAATTTTGTTCTAGGAAATTTTGTTTGAGCGCAATCATCAAACTTAATTAAAAAAGTCATTTAAGCCTTTTCACAGTGAGATCTATGCGATATGGCCGAGAAATGTAATTTTGATGTTAACTCCCAAACCGCTGCGCAGAAGTCAAACAAACTTCACCCATTAGTGTATTTTATCACAATCTAGTAGTTACATGTGGAAATTTGGTTCTAGGACATTTGATTTGAGCGCAATCCTCAAACTTAGGTCAAAAAAGCCATTTAAGCCTTTTCACAGTGAGATCTATGCGATATGGCCGAGAAATGTAATTTTGATGTTAACTCCCAAACCGCTGCGCAGAAGTCAACCAAACTTCACCCAATAGTGTATTGTATCACATTCTAGTAGTTACATTTGAAAATTTCGTTCTAGGACATTTGGTTTGAGCGCAATCCTCAAACTTAGGTCAAAAAAGCCATTTAAGCCTTTTCACAGTGAGATCTATGCGATATGGCCGAGAAATGTAATTTTGATGTTAACTCCCAAACCGCTGCGCAGAAGTCAACCAAACTTCACCCAATAGTGTATTGTATCACAATCTAGTAGTTACATTTGAAAATTTTGTTCTAGGACATTTTGTTTGAACGCAATCATCAAACTTAATTAAAAAAGTCATTTAAGCCTTTTCACAGTGAGATCTATGCGATATGGCCGAGAAATGTAATTTTGATGTTAACTCCCAAACCGCTGCGCAGAAGTCAACCAAACTTCACCCAATAGTGTATTGTATCACAATCTAGTAGTTACATTTGAAAATTTTGTTCTAGGACATTTTGTTTGAGCGCAATCCTCAAACTTAGGTCAAAAAAGCCATTTAAGCCTTTTCACAGTGAGATCTATGCGATATGGCCGAGAAATGTAATTTTGATGTTAACTCCCAAACCGCTGCGCAGAAGTCAACCAAACTTCACCCAATAGTGTATTGTATCACATTCTAGTAGTTACTTTTTAAAATTTCGTTCAAGGACATTTGGTTTGAGCGCAATTATTAAACTTAGGTCAAAAAAGCCATTTAAGCCTTTTCACAGTGAGATCTATGCGATATGGCCGAGAAATGTAATTTTGATGTTAACTCCCAAACCGCTGCGCAGAAGTCAACCAAACTTCACCCAATAGTGTATTGTATCACAATCTAGTAGTTACATTTGAAAATTTTGTTCTAGGAAATTTTGTTTGAGCGCAATCATCAAACTTAATTAAAAAAGTCATTTAAGCCTTTTCACAGTGAGATCTATGCGATATGGCCGAGAAATGTAATTTTGATGTTAACTCCCAAACCGCTGCGCAGAAGTCAACCAAACTTCACCCATTAGTGTATTTTATCACAATCTAGTAGTTACATGTGGAAATTTGGTTCTAGGACATTTGATTTGAGCGCAATCCTCAAACTTAGGTCAAAAAAGCCATTTAAGCCTTTTCACAGTGAGATCTATGCGATATGGCCGAGAAATGTAATTTTGATGTTAACTCCCAAACCGCTGCGCAGAAGTCAACCAAACTTCACCCAATAGTGTATTGTATCACATTCTAGTAGTTACATTTGAAAATTTCGTTCTAGGACATTTGGTTTGAGCGCAATCCTCAAACTTAGGTCAAAAAAGCCATTTAAGCCTTTTCACAGTGAGATCTATGCGATATGGCCGAGAAATGTAATTTTGATGTTAACTCCCAAACCGCTGCGCAGAAGTCAACCAAACTTCACCCAATAGTGTATTGTATCACAATCTAGTAGTTACATTTGAAAATTTTGTTCTAGGACATTTTGTTTGAACGCAATCATCAAACTTAATTAAAAAAGTCATTTAAGCCTTTTCACAGTGAGATCTATGCGATATGGCCGAGAAATGTAATTTTGATGTTAACTCCCAAACCGCTGCGCAGAAGTCAACCAAACTTCACCCAATAGTGTATTGTATCACAATCTAGTAGTTACATTTGAAAATTTTGTTCTAGGACATTTTGTTTGAGCGCAATCCTCAAACTTAGGTCAAAAAAGCCATTTAAGCCTTTTCACAGTGAGATCTATGCGATATGGCCGAGAAATGTAATTTTGATGTTAACTCCCAAACCGCTGCGCAGAAGTCAACCAAACTTCACCCAATAGTGTATTGTATCACAATCTAGTAGTTACATTTGAAAATTTTGTTCTAGGACATTTTGTTTGAACGCAATCATCAAACTTAATTAAAAAAGTCATTTAAGCCTTTTCACAGTGAGATCTATGCGATATGGCCGAGAAATGTAATTTTGATGTTAACTCCCAAACCGCTGCGCAGAAGTCAACCAAACTTCACCCAATAGTGTATTGTATCACAATATAGTAGTTACATTTGAAAATTTTGTTCTAGGAAATTTTGTTTGAGCGCAATCATCAAACTTAATTAAAAAAGTCATTTAAGCCTTTTCACAGTGAGATCTATGCGATATGGCCGAGAAATGTAATTTTGATGTTAACTCCCAAACCGCTGCGCAGAAGTCAACCAAACTTCACCCATTAGTGTATTTTGTCACAATCTAGTAGTTACATGTGGAAATTTGGTTCTAGGACATTTGATTTGAGCGCAATCCTCAAACTTAGGTCAAAAAAGCCATTTAAGCCTTTTCACAGTGAGATCTATGCGATATGGCCGAGAAATGTAATTTTGATGTTAACTCCCAAACCGCTGCGCAGAAGTCAACCAAACTTCACCCAATAGTGTATTGTATCACAATCTAGTAGTTACATTTAAAAATTTTGTTCTAGGACATTTTGTTTGAACGCAATCATCAAACTTAATTAAAAAAGCCATTTAAGCCTTTTCACAGTGAGATCTATGCGATATGGCCGAGAAATGTAATTTTGATGTTAACTCCCAAACCGCTGCGCAGAAGTCAACCAAACTTCACCCATTAGTGTATTGTATCACAATGTAGTAGTTACATGTGGAAATTTGGTTATAGGACATTTGATTTGAGCGCAATCCTCAAACTTAGGTCAAAAAAGCCATTTAAGCCTTTTCACAGTGAGATCTATGCGATATTGCCGAGAAATGTAATTTTGATGTTAACTCCCAAACCGCTGCGCAGAAGTCAACCAAACTTCACCCAATAGTGTATTGTATCACAATCTAGTAGTTACATTTGAAAATTTTGTTCTAGGAAATTTTGTTTGAGCGCAATCATCAAACTTAATTAAAAAAGTCATTTAAGCCTTTTCACAGTGAGATCTATGCGATATGGCCGAGAAATGTAATTTTTATGTTAACTCCCAAACCGCTGCGCAGAAGTCAACCAAACTTCACCCATTAGTGTATTTTATCACAATCTAGTAGTTACATGTGGAAATTTGGTTCTAGGACATTTGATTTGAGCGCAATCCTCAAACTTAGGTCAAAAAAGCCATTTAAGCCTTTTCACAGTGAGATCTATGCGATATGGCCGAGAAATGTAATTTTGATGTTAACTCCCAAACCGCTGCGCAGAAGTCAACCAAACTTCACCCAATAGTGTATTGTATCACATTCTAGTAGTTACATTTGAAAATTTCGTTCTAGGACATTTGGTTTGAGCGCAATCCTCAAACTTAGGTCAAAAAAGCCATTTAAGCCTTTTCACAGTGAGATCTATGCGATATGGCCGAGAAATGTAATTTTGATGTTAACTCCCAAACCGCTGCGCAGAAGTCAACCAAACTTCACCCAATAGTGTATTGTATCACAATCTAGTAGTTACATTTGAAAATTTTGTTCTAGGACATTTTGTTTGAACGCAATCATCAAACTTAATTAAAAAAGTCATTTAAGCCTTTTCACAGTGAGATCTATGCGATATGGCCGAGAAATGTAATTTTGATGTTAACTCCCAAACCGCTGCGCAGAAGTCAACCAAACTTCACCCATTAGTGTATTGTATCACAATCTAGTAGTTACATGTGGAAATTTGGTTATAGGACATTTGATTTGAGCGCAATCCTCAAACTTAGGTCAAAAAAGCCATTTAAGCCTTTTCACAGTGAGATCTATGCGATATGGCCGAGAAATGTAATTTTGATGTTAACTCCCAAACCGCTGCGCAGAAGTCAACCAAACTTCACCCAATAGTGTATTGTATCACAATCTAGTAGTTACATTTGAAAATTTTGTTCTAGGAAATTTTGTTTGAGCGCAATCATCAAACTTAATTAAAAAAGTCATTTAAGCCTTTTCACAGTGAGATCTATGCGATATGGCCGAGAAATGTAATTTTGATGTTAACTCCCAAACCGCTGCGCAGAAGTCAACCAAACTTCACCCATTAGTGTATTTTATCACAATCTAGTAGTTACATGTGGAAATTTGGTTCTAGGACATTTGATTTGAGCGCAATCCTCAAACTTATGTCAAAAAAGCCATTTAAGCCTTTTCACAGTGAGATCTATGCGATATGGCCGAGAAATGTAATTTTGATGTTAACTCCCAAACCGCTGCGCAGAAGTCAACCAAACTTCACCCAATAGTGTATTGTATCACATTCTAGTAGTTACATTTGAAAATTTTGTTCTAGGACATTTTGTTTGAACGCAATCATCAAACTTAATTAAAAAAGTCATTTAAGCCTTTTCACAGTGAGATCTATGCGATATGGCCGAGAAATGTAATTTTGATGTTAACTCCCAAACCGCTGCGCAGAAGTCAACCAAACTTCACCCAATAGTGTATTGTATCACAATCTAGTAGTTACATTTGAAAATTTTGTTCTAGGAAATTTTGTTTGAGCGCAATCATCAAACTTAATTAAAAAAGTCATTTAAGCCTTTTCACAGTGAGATCTATGCGATATGGCCGAGAAATGTAATTTTGATGTTAACTCCCAAACCGCTGCGCAGAAGTCAACCAAACTTCACCCATTAGTGTATTTTATCACAATCTAGTAGTTACATGTGGAAATTTGGTTCTAGGACATTTGATTTGAGCGCAATCCTCAAACTTAGGTCAAAAAAGCCATTTAAGCCTTTTCACAGTGAGATCTATGCGATATGGCCGAGAAATGTAATTTTGATGTTAACTCCCAAACCGCTGCGCAGAAGTCAACCAAACTTCACCCAATAGTGTATTGTATCACAATCTAGTAGTTACATTTAAAAATTTTGTTCTAGGACATTTTGTTTGAACGCAATCATCAAACTTAATTAAAAAAGTCATTTAAGCCTTTTCACAGTGAGATCTATGCGATATGGCCGAGAAATGTAATTTTGATGTTAACTCCCAAACCGCTGCGCAGAAGTCAACCAAACTTCACCCATTAGTGTATTGTATCACAATCTAGTAGTTACATGTGGAAATTTGGTTATAGGACATTTGATTTGAGCGCAATCCTCAAACTTAGGTCAAAAAAGCCATTTAAGCCTTTTCACAGTGAGATCTATGCGATATGGCCGAGAAATGTAATTTTGATGTTAACTCCCAAACCGCTGCGCAGAAGTCAACCAAACTTCACCCAATAGTGTATTGTATCACAATCTAGTAGTTACATTTGAAAATTTTGTTCTAGGAAATTTTGTTTGAGCGCAATCATCAAACTTAATTAAAAAAGTCATTTAAGCCTTTTCACAGTGAGATCTATGCGATATGGCCGAGAAATGTAATTTTGATGTTAACTCCCAAACCGCTGCGCAGAAGTCAACCAAACTTCACCCATTAGTGTATTTTATCACAATCTAGTAGTTACATGTGGAAATTTGGTTCTAGGACATTTGATTTGAGCGCAATCCTCAAACTTAGGTCAAAAAAGCCATTTAAGCCTTTTCACAGTGAGATCTATGCGATATGGCCGAGAAATGTAATTTTGATGTTAACTCCCAAACCGCTGCGCAGAAGTCAACCAAACTTCACCCAATAGTGTATTGTATCACATTCTAGTAGTTACATTTGAAAATTTCGTTCTAGGACATTTGGTTTGAGCGCAATCCTCAAACTTAGGTCAAAAAAGCCATTTAAGCCTTTTCACAGTGAGATCTATGCGATATGGCCGAGAAATGTAATTTTGATGTTAACTCCCAAACCGCTGCGCAGAAGTCAACCAAACTTCACCCAATAGTGTATTGTATCACAATCTAGTAGTTACATTTGAAAATTTTGTTCTAGGACATTTTGTTTGAACGCAATCATCAAACTTAATTAAAAAAGTCATTTAAGCCTTTTCACAGTGAGATCTATGCGATATGGCCGAGAAATGTAATTTTGATGTTAACTCCCAAACCGCTGCGCAGAAGTCAACCAAACTTCACCCAATAGTGTATTGTATCACAATCTAGTAGTTACATTTGAAAATTTTGTTCTAGGACATTTTGTTTGAGCGCAATCCTCAAACTTAGGTCAAAAAAGCCATTTAAGCCTTTTCACAGTGAGATCTATGCGATATGGCCGAGAAATGTAATTTTGATGTTAACTCCCAAACCGCTGCGCAGAAGTCAACCAAACTTCACCCAATAGTGTATTGTATCACATTCTAGTAGTTACATTTTAAAATTTCGTTCAAGGACATTTGGTTTGAGCGCAATTATTAAACTTAGGTCAAAAAAGCCATTTAAGCCTTTTCACAGTGAGATCTATGCGATATGGCCGAGAAATGTAATTTTGATGTTAACTCCCAAACCGCTGCGCAGAAGTAAACCAAACTTCACCCATTAGTGTATTGTATCACAATCTAGTAGTTACATGTGGAAATTTGGTTCTAGGACATTTGATTTGAGCGCAATCCTCAAACTTAGGTCAAAAAAGCCATTTAAGCCTTTTCACAGTGAGATCTATGCGATATGGCCGAGAAATGTAATTTTGATGTTAACTCCCAAACCGCTGCGCAGAAGTCAACCAAATTTCACCCAATAGTGTATTGTATCACATTCTAGTAGTTACATTTGAAAATTTCGTTCTAGGACATTTGGTTTGAGCGCAATTATTAAACTTAGGTCAAAAAAGCCATTTAAGCCTTTTCACAGTGAGATCTATGCGATATGGCCGAGAAATGTAATTTTGATGTTAACTCCCAAACCGCTGCGCAGAAGTAAACCAAACTTCACCCATTAGTGTATTGTATCACAATCTAGTAGTTACATGTGGAAATTTGGTTCTAGGACATTTGATTTTAGCGCAATCCTCAAACTTAGGTCAAAAAAGCCATTTAAGCCTTTTCACAGTGAGATCTATGCGATATGGCCGAGAAATGTAATTTTGATGTTAACTCCCAAACCGCTGCGCAAAAGTCAACCAAACTTCACCCAATAGTGTATTGTATCACAATCTAGTAGTTACATTTGAAAATTTTGTTCTAGGAAATTTTGTTTGAGCGCAATCATCAAACTTAATTAAAAAAGTCATTTAAGCCTTTTCACAGTGAGATCTATGCGATATGGCCGAGAAATGTAATTTTGATGTTAACTCCCAAACCGCTGCGCAGAAGTCAACCAAACTTCACCCATTAGTGTATTGTATCACAATCTAGTAGTTACATGTGGAAATTTGGTTCTAGGACATTTGATTTGAGCGCAATCCTCAAACTTAGGTCAAAAAAGCCATTTAAGCCTTTTCACAGTGAGATCTATGCGATATGGCCGAGAAATGTAATTTTGATGTTAACTCCCAAACCGCTGCGCAGAAGTCAACCAAACTTCACCCAATAGTGTATTGTATCACATTCTAGTAGTTACATTTGAAAATTTCGTTCTAGGACATTTGGTTTGAGCGCAATTATTAAACTTAGGTCAAAAAAGCCATTTAAGCCTTTTCACAGTGAGATCTATGCGATATGGCCGAGAAATGTAATTTTGATGTTAACTCCCAAACCGCTGCGCAGAAGTCAACCAAACTTCACCCATTAGTGTATTGTATCACAATCTAGTAGTTACATGTGGAAATTTGGTTCTAGGACATTTGATTTGAGCGCAATCCTCAAACTTAGGTCAAAAAAGCCATTTAAGCCTTTTCACAGTGAGATCTATGCGATATGGCCGAGAAATGTAATTTTGATGTTAACTCCCAAACCGCTGCGCAGAAGTCAACCAAACTTCACCCAATAGTGTATTGTATCACAATCTAGTAGTTACATTTGAAAATTTTGTTCTAGGACATTTTGTTTGAATGCAATCATCAAACTTAATTAAAAAAGTCATTTAAGCCTTTTCACAGTGAGATCTATGCGATATGGCCGAGAAATGTAATTTTGATGTTAACTCCCAAACCGCTGCGCAGAAGTCAACCAAACTTCACCCATTAGTGTATTGTATCACAATCTAGTAGTTACATGTGGAAATTTGGTTATAGGACATTTGATTTGAGCGCAATCCTCAAACTTAGGTCAAAAAAGCCATTTAAGCCTTTTCACAGTGAGATCTATGCGATATGGCCGAGAAATGTAATTTTGATGTTAACTCCCAAACCGCTGCGCAGAAGTCACATAAACTTCACCCAATAGTGTATTTTATCACAATCTAGTAGTTACATTTGGAAATTTAGTTCTAGGACATTTGATTTGAGCGCAATCTTCAAACTTAATTAAAAAAAGTCATTTAAGCCTTTTCACAGTGAGATCTATGCGATATGGCCGAGAAATGTAATTTTGATGTTAACTCCCAAACCGCTGCGCAGAAGTCAACCAAACTTCACCCAATAGTGTATTGTATCACATTCTAGTAGTTACATTTTAAAATTTCGTTCAAGGACATTTGGTTTGAGCGCAATTATTAAACTTAGGTCAAAAAAGCCATTTAAGCCTTTTCACAGTGAGATCTATGCGATATGGCCGAGAAATGTAATTTTGATGTTAACTCCCAAACCGCTGCGCAGAAGTAAACCAAACTTCACCCATTAGTGTATTGTATCACAATCTAGTAGTTACATGTGGAAATTTGGTTCTAGGACATTTGATTTGAGCGCAATCCTCAAACTTAGGTCAAAAAAGCCATTTAAGCCTTTTCACAGTGAGATCTATGCGATATGGCCGAGAAATGTAATTTTGATGTTAACTCCCAAACCGCTGCGCAGAAGTCAACCAAACTTCACCCAATAGTGTATTGTATCACATTCTAGTAGTTACATTTGAAAATTTCGTTCTAGGACATTTGGTTTGAGCGCAATTATTAAACTTAGGTCAAAAAAGCCATTTATGCCTTTTCACAGTGAGATCTATGCGATATGGCCGAGAAATGTAATTTTGATGTTAACTCCCAAACCGCTGCGCAGAAGTAAACCAAACTTCACCCATTAGTGTATTGTATCACAATCTAGTAGTTACATGTGGAAATTTGGTTCTAGGACATTTGATTTTAGCGCAATCCTCAAACTTAGGTCAAAAAAGCCATTTAAGCCTTTTCACAGTGAGATCTATGCGATATGGCCGAGAAATGTAATTTTGATGTTAACTCCCAAACCGCTGCGCAGAAGTCAACCAAACTTCACCCAATAGTGTATTGTATCACAATCTAGTAGTTACATTTGAAAATTTTGTTCTAGGAAATTTTGTTTGAGCGCAATCATCAAACTTAATTAAAAAAGTCATTTAAGCCTTTTCACAGTGAGATCTATGCGATATGGCCGAGAAATGTAATTTTGATGTTAACTCCCAAACCGCTGCGCAGAAGTCAACCAAACTTCACCCATTAGTGTATTGTATCACAATCTAGTAGTTACATGTGGAAATTTGGTTCTAGGACATTTGATTTGAGCGCAATCCTCAAACTTAGGTCAAAAAAGCCATTTAAGCCTTTTCACAGTGAGATCTATGCGATATGGCCGAGAAATGTAATTTTGATGTTAACTCCCAAACCGCTGCGCAGAAGTCAACCAAACTTCACCCAATAGTGTATTGTATCACATTCTAGTAGTTACATTTTAAAATTTCGTTCTAGGACATTTGGTTTGAGCGCAATTATTAAACTTAGGTCAAAAAAGCCATTTAAGCCTTTTCACAGTGAGATCTATGCGATATGGCCGAGAAATGTAATTTTGATGTTAACTCCCAAACCGCTGCGCAGAAGTAAACCAAACTTCACCCATTAGTGTATTGTATCACAATCTAGTAGTTACATGTGGAAATTTGGTTCTAGGACATTTGATTTGAGCGCAATCCTCAAACTTAGGTCAAAAAAGCCATTTAAGCCTTTTCACAGTGAGATCTATGCGATATGGCCGAGAAATGTAATTTTGATGTTAACTCCCAAACCGCTGCGCAGAAGTCAACCAAACTTCACCCAATAGTGTATTGTATCACAATCTAGTAGTTACATTTGAAAATTTTGTTCTAGGACATTTTGTTTGAATGCAATCATCAAACTTAATTAAAAAAGTCATTTAAGCCTTTTCACAGTGAGATCTATGCGATATGGCCGAGAAATGTAATTTTGATGTTAACTCCCAAACCGCTGCGCAGAAGTCAACCAAACTTCACCCATTAGTGTATTGTATCACAATCTAGTAGTTACATGTGGAAATTTGGTTATAGGACATTTGATTTGAGCGCAATCCTCAAACTTAGGTCAAAAAAGCCATTTAAGCCTTTTCACAGTGAGATCTATGCGATATGGCCGAGAAATGTAATTTTGATGTTAACTCCCAAACCGCTGCGCAGAAGTCACATAAACTTCACCCAATAGTGTATTTTATCACAATCTAGTAGTTACATTTGGAAATTTAGTTCTAGGACATTTGATTTGAGCGCAATCTTCAAACTTAATTAAAAAAAGTCATTTAAGCCTTTTCACAGTGAGATCTATGCGATATGGCCGAGAAATGTAATTTTGATGTTCACTCCCAAACCGCTGCGCAGAAGTCAACCAAACTTCACCCATTAGTGTATTGTATCACAATCTAGTAGTTACATGTGGAAATTTGGTTATAGGACATTTGATTTGAGCGCAATCCTCCAACTTAGGTCAAAAAAGCCATTTAAGCCTTTTCACAGTGAGATCTATGCGATATGGCCGAGAAATGTAATTTTGATGTTAACTCCCAAACCGCTGCGCAGAAGTCAACCAAACTTCACCCATTAGTGTATTGTATCACAATCTAGTAGTTACATTTGAAAATTTCGTTCTAGGACATTTGGTTTGAGCGCAATCTTTAAACTTAGGTCAAAAAAGCCATTTAAGCCTTTTCACAGTGAGATCTATGCGATATGGCCGAGAAATGTAATTTTGATGTTAACTCCCAAACCGCTGCGCAGAAGTCAACCAAACTTCACCCAATAGTGTATTGTATCACAATCTAGTAGTTACGTTTGAAAATTTTGTTCTAGGACATTTTGTTTGAACGCAATCATCAAACTTAATTAAAAAAGTCATTTAAGCCTTTTCACAGTGAGATCTATGCGATATGGCCGAGAAATGTAATTTTGATGTTAACTCCCAAACCGCTGCGCAGAAGTCAACCAAACTTCACCCAATAGTTTATTGTATCACAATCTAGTAGTTACATTTGAAAATTTTGTTCTAGGAAATTTTGTTTGAGCGCAATCATCAAACTTAATTAAAAAAGTCATTTAAGCCTTTTCACAGTGAGATCTATGCGATATGGCCGAGAAATGTAATTTTGATGTTAACTCCCAAACCGCTGCGCAGAAGTCAACCAAACTTCACCCATTAGTGTATTGTATCACAATCTAGTAGTTACATGTGGAAATTTGGTTATAGGACATTTGATTTGAGCGCAATCCTCAAACTTAGGTCAAAAAAGCCATTTAAGCCTTTTCACAGTGAGATCTATGCGATATGGCCGAGAAATGTAATTTTGATGTTAACTCCCAAACCGCTGCGCAGAAGTCAACCAAACTTCACCCAATAGTGTATTGTATCACAATCTAGTAGTTACATTTGAAAATTTTGTTCTAGGAAATTTTGTTTGAGCGCAATCATC
The DNA here is from genome assembly GCF_030265065.1 of Corythoichthys intestinalis. Classification (NCBI taxonomy): domain Eukaryota; kingdom Metazoa; phylum Chordata; class Actinopteri; order Syngnathiformes; family Syngnathidae; genus Corythoichthys; species Corythoichthys intestinalis. The sequence goes on along the minus strand of NC_080416.1, from coordinate 36,601,313 downwards.
AAACTTAATTAAAAAAGTCATTTAAGCCTTTTCACAGTGAGATCTATGCGATATGGCCGAGAAATGTAATTTTGATGTTAACTCCCAAACCGCTGCGCAGAAGTCAACCAAACTTCACCCATTAGTGTATTTTATCACAATCTAGTAGTTACATGTGGAAATTTGGTTCTAGGACATTTGATTTGAGCGCAATCCTCAAACTTAGGTCAAAAAAGCCATTTAAGCCTTTTCACAGTGAGATCTATGCGATATGGCCGAGAAATGTAATTTTGATGTTAACTCCCAAACCGCTGCGCAGAAGTCAACCAAACTTCACCCAATAGTGTATTGTATCACATTCTAGTAGTTACATTTGAAAATTTCGTTCTAGGACATTTGGTTTGAGCGCAATCCTCAAACTTAGGTCAAAAAAGCCATTTAAGCCTTTTCACAGTGAGATCTATGCGATATGGCCGAGAAATGTAATTTTGATGTTAACTCCCAAACCGCTGCGCAGAAGTCAACCAAACTTCACCCAATAGTGTATTGTATCACAATCTAGTAGTTACATTTGAAAATTTTGTTCTAGGACATTTTGTTTGAATGCAATCATCAAACTTAATTAAAAAAGTCATTTAAGCCTTTTCACAGTGAGATCTATGCGATATGGCCGAGAAATGTAATTTTGATGTTAACTCCCAAACCGCTGCGCAGAAGTAAACCAAACTTCACCCAATAGTGTATTGTATCACAATCTAGTAGTTACATTTGAAAATTTTGTTCTAGGACATTTTGTTTGAACGCAATCATCAAACTTAATTAAAAAAGTCATTTAAGCCTTTTCACAGTGAGATCTATGCGATATGGCCGAGAAATGTAATTTTGATGTTAACTCCCAAACCGCTGCGCAGAAGTCAACCAAACTTCACCCATTAGTGTATTGTATCACAATCTAGTAGTTACATGTGGAAATTTGGTTATAGGACATTTGATTTGAGCGCAATCCTCAAACTTAGGTCAAAAAAGCCATTTAAGCCTTTTCACAGTGAGATCTATGCGATATGGCCGAGAAATGTAATTTTGATGTTAACTCCCAAACCGCTGCGCAGAAGTCAACCAAACTTCACCCATTAGTGTATTGTATCACAATCTAGTAGTTACATGTGGAAATTTGGTTATAGGACATTTGATTTGAGCGCAATCCTCAAACTTAGGTCAAAAAAGCCATTTAAGCCTTTTCACAGTGAGATCTATGCGATATGGCCGAGAAATGTAATTTTGATGTTAACTCCCAAACCGCTGCGCAGAAGTCAACCAAACTTCACCCAATAGTGTATTGTATCACATTCTAGTAGTTACATTTTAAAATTTCGTTCAAGGACATTTGGTTTGAGCGCAATCCTCAAACTTAGGTCAAAAAAGCCATTTAAGCCTTTTCACAGTGAGATCTATGCGATATGGCCGAGAAATGTAATTTTGATGTTAACTCCCAAACCGCTGCGCAGAAGTCAACCAAACTTCACCCAATAGTGTATTGTATCACAATCTAGTAGTTACTTTTGAAAATTTTGTTCTAGGACATTTTGTTTGAACGCAATCATCAAACTTAATTAAAAAAGTCATTTAAGCCTTTTCACAGTGAGATCTATGCGATATGGCCGAGAAATGTAATTTTGATGTTAACTCCCAAACCGCTGCGCAGAAGTCAACCAAACTTCACCCAATAGTGTATTGTATCACAATCTAGTAGTTACATTTGAAAATTTTGTTCTAGGACATTTTGTTTGAGCGCAATCCTCAAACTTAGGTCAAAAAAGCCATTTAAGCCTTTTCACAGTGAGATCTATGCGATATGGCCGAGAAATGTAATTTTGATGTTAACTCCCAAACCGCTGCGCAGAAGTCAACCAAACTTCACCCATTAGTGTATTGTATCACAATCTAGTAGTTACATGTGGAAATTTGGTTATAGGACATTTGATTTGAGCGCAATCCTCAAACTTAGGTCAAAAAAGCCATTTAAGCCTTTTCACAGTGAGATCTATGCGATATGGCCGAGAAATGTAATTTTGATGTTAACTCCCAAACCGCTGCGCAGAAGTCAACCAAACTTCACCCAATAGTGTATTGTATCACATTCTAGTAGTTACATTTTAAAATTTCGTTCAAGGACATTTGGTTTGAGCGCAATTATTAAACTTAGGTCAAAAAAGCCATTTAAGCCTTTTCACAGTGAGATCTATGCGATATGGCCGAGAAATGTAATTTTGATGTTAACTCCCAAACCGCTGCGCAGAAGTAAACCAAACTTCACCCATTAGTGTATTGTATCACAATCTAGTAGTTACATGTGGAAATTTGGTTCTAGGACATTTGATTTGAGCGCAATCCTCAAACTTAGGTCAAAAAAGCCATTTAAGCCTTTTCACAGTGAGATCTATGCGATATGGCCGAGAAATGTAATTTTGATGTTAACTCCCAAACCGCTGCGCAGAAGTCAACCAAATTTCACCCAATAGTGTATTGTATCACATTCTAGTAGTTACATTTGAAAATTTCGTTCTAGGACATTTGGTTTGAGCGCAATTATTAAACTTAGGTCAAAAAAGCCATTTAAGCCTTTTCACAGTGAGATCTATGCGATATGGCCGAGAAATGTAATTTTGATGTTAACTCCCAAACCGCTGCGCAGAAGTAAACCAAACTTCACCCATTAGTGTATTGTATCACAATCTAGTAGTTACATGTGGAAATTTGGTTCTAGGACATTTGATTTTAGCACAATCCTCAAACTTAGGTCAAAAAAGCCATTTAAGCCTTTTCACAGTGAGATCTATGCGATATGGCCGAGAAATGTAATTTTGATGTTAACTCCCAAACCGCTGCGCAGAAGTCAACCAAACTTCACCCAATAGTGTATTGTATCACAATCTAGTAGTTACATTTGAAAATTTTGTTCTAGGAAATTTTGTTTGAGCGCAATCATCAAACTTAATTAAAAAAGTCATTTAAGCCTTTTCACAGTGAGATCTATGCGATATGGCCGAGAAATGTAATTTTGATGTTAACTCCCAAACCGCTGCGCAGAAGTCAACCAAACTTCACCCATTAGTGTATTGTATCACAATCTAGTAGTTACATGTGGAAATTTGGTTCTAGGACATTTGATTTGAGCGCAATCCTCAAACTTAGGTCAAAAAAGCCATTTAAGCCTTTTCACAGTGAGATCTATGCGATATGGCCGAGAAATGTAATTTTGATGTTAACTCCCAAACCGCTGCGCAGAAGTCAACCAAACTTCACCCAATAGTGTATTGTATCACATTCTAGTAGTTACATTTTAAAATTTCGTTCTAGGACATTTGGTTTGAGCGCAATTATTAAACTTAGGTCAAAAAAGCCATTTAAGCCTTTTCACAGTGAGATCTATGCGATATGGCCGAGAAATGTAATTTTGATGTTAACTCCCAAACCGCTGCGCAGAAGTCAACCAAACTTCACCCATTAGTGTATTGTATCACAATCTAGTAGTTACATGTGGAAATTTGGTTCTAGGACATTTGATTTGAGCGCAATCCTCAAACTTAGGTCAAAAAAGCCATTTAAGCCTTTTCACAGTGAGATCTATGCGATATGGCCGAGAAATGTAATTTTGATGTTAACTCCCAAACCGCTGCGCAGAAGTCAACCAAACTTCACCCAATAGTGTATTGTATCACAATCTAGTAGTTACATTTGAAAATTTTGTTCTAGGACATTTTGTTTGAATGCAATCATCAAACTTAATTAAAAAAGTCATTTAAGCCTTTTCACAGTGAGATCTATGCGATATGGCCGAGAAATGTAATTTTGATGTTAACTCCCAAACCGCTGCGCAGAAGTCAACCAAACTTCACCCATTAGTGTATTGTATCACAATCTAGTAGTTACATGTGGAAATTTGGTTATAGGACATTTGATTTGAGCGCAATCCTCAAACTTAGGTCAAAAAAGCCATTTAAGCCTTTTCACAGTGAGATCTATGCGATATGGCCGAGAAATGTAATTTTGATGTTAACTCCCAAACCGCTGCGCAGAAGTCACATAAACTTCACCCAATAGTGTATTTTATCACAATCTAGTAGTTACATTTGGAAATTTAGTTCTAGGACATTTGATTTGAGCGCAATCTTCAAACTTAATTAAAAAAAGTCATTTAAGCATTTTCACAGTGAGATCTATGCGATATGGCCGAGAAATGTAATTTTGATGTTCACTCCCAAACCGCTGCGCAGAAGTCAACCAAACTTCACCCATTAGTGTATTGTATCACAATCTAGTAGTTACATGTGGAAATTTGGTTATAGGACATTTGATTTGAGCGCAATCCTCAAACTTAGGTCAAAAAAGCCATTTAAGCCTTTTCACAGTGAGATCTATGCGATATGGCCGAGAAATGTAATTTTGATGTTAACTCCCAAACCGCTGCGCAGAAGTCAACCAAACTTCACCCAATAGTGTATTGTATCACATTCTAGTAGTTACATTTTAAAATTTCGTTCAAGGACATTTTGTTTGAGCGCAATCATCAAACTTAATTAAAAAAGTCATTTAAGCCTTTTCACAGTGAGATCTATGCGATATGGCCGAGAAATGTAATTTTGATGTTAACTCCCAAACCGCTGCGCAGAAGTCAACCAAACTTCACCCAATAGTGTATTGTATCACATTCTAGTAGTTACATTTGAAAATTTTGTTCTAGGACATTTGGTTTGAGCGCAATCCTCAAACTTAGGTCAAAAAAGCCATTTAAGCCTTTTCACAGTGAGATCTATGCGATATGGCCGAGAAATGTAATTTTGATGTTAACTCCCAAACCGCTGCGCAGAAGTCAACCAAACTTCACCCAATAGTGTATTGTATCACAATCTAGTAGTTACATTTGAAAATTTTGTTCTAGGACATTTTGTTTGAACGCAATCATCAAACTTAATTAAAAAAGTCATTTAAGCCTTTTCACAGTGAGATCTATGCGATATGGCCGAGAAATGTAATTTTGATGTTAACTCCCAAACCGCTGCGCAGAAGTCAACCAAACTTCACCCAATAGTGTATTGTATCACAATCTAGTAGTTACATTTGAAAATTTTGTTCTAGGACATTTTGTTTGAGCGCAATCCTCAAACTTAGGTCAAAAAAGCCATTTAAGCCTTTTCACAGTGAGATCTATGCGATATGGCCGAGAAATGTAATTTTGATGTTAACTCCCAAACCGCTGCGCAGAAGTAAACCAAACTTCACCCATTAGTGTATTGTATCACAATCTAGTAGTTACATGTGGAAATTTGGTTATAGGACATTTGATTTGAGCGCAATCCTCAAACTTAGGTCAAAAAAGCCATTTAAGCCTTTTCACAGTGAGATCTATGCGATATGGCCGAGAAATGTAATTTTGATGTTAACTCCCAAACCGCTGCGCAGAAGTCAACCAAACTTCACCCAATAGTGTATTGTATCACATTCTAGTAGTTACATTTTAAAATTTCGTTCAAGGACATTTGGTTTGAGCGCAATTATTAAACTTAGGTCAAAAAAGCCATTTAAGCCTTTTCACAGTGAGATCTATGCGATATGGCCGAGAAATGTAATTTTGATGTTAACTCCCAAACCGCTGCGCAGAAGTAAACCAAACTTCACCCATTAGTGTATTGTATCACAATCTAGTAGTTACATGTGGAAATTTGGTTCTAGGACATTTGATTTGAGCGCAATCCTCAAACTTAGGTCAAAAAAGCCATTTAAGCCTTTTCACAGTGAGATCTATGCGATATGGCCGAGAAATGTAATTTTGATGTTAACTCCCAAACCGCTGCGCAGAAGTCAACCAAATTTCACCCAATAGTGTATTGTATCACATTCTAGTAGTTACATTTGAAAATTTCGTTCTAGGACATTTGGTTTGAGCGCAATTATTAAACTTAGGTCAAAAAAGCCATTTAAGCCTTTTCACAGTGAGATCTATGCGATATGGCCGAGAAATGTAATTTTGATGTTAACTCCCAAACCGCTGCGCAGAAGTAAACCAAACTTCACCCATTAGTGTATTGTATCACAATCTAGTAGTTACATGTGGAAATTTGGTTCTAGGACATTTGATTTTAGCGCAATCCTCAAACTTAGGTCAAAAAAGCCATTTAAGCCTTTTCACAGTGAGATCTATGCGATATGGCCGAGAAATGTAATTTTGATGTTAACTCCCAAACCGCTGCGCAGAAGTCAACCAAACTTCACCCAATAGTGTATTGTATCACAATCTAGTAGTTACATTTGAAAATTTTGTTCTAGGAAATTTTGTTTGAGCGCAATCATCAAACTTAATTAAAAAAGTCATTTAAGCCTTTTCACAGTGAGATCTATGCGATATGGCCGAGAAATGTAATTTTGATGTTAACTCCCAAACGGCTGCGCAGAAGTCAACCAAACTTCACCCATTAGTGTATTGTATCACAATCTAGTAGTTACATGTGGAAATTTGGTTCTAGGACATTTGATTTGAGCGCAATCCTCAAACTTAGGTCAAAAAAGCCATTTAAGCCTTTTCACAGTGAGATCTATGCGATATGGCCGAGAAATGTAATTTTGATGTTAACTCCCAAACCGCTGCGCAGAAGTCAACCAAACTTCACCCAATAGTGTATTGTATCACATTCTAGTAGTTACATTTTAAAATTTCGTTCTAGGACATTTGGTTTGAGCGCAATTATTAAACTTAGGTCAAAAAAGCCATTTAAGCCTTTTCACAGTGAGATCTATGCGATATGGCCGAGAAATGTAATTTTGATGTTAACTCCCAAACCGCTGCGCAGAAGTCAACCAAACTTCACCCATTAGTGTATTGTATCACAATCTAGTAGTTACATGTGGAAATTTGGTTCTAGGACATTTGATTTGAGCGCAATCCTCAAACTTAGGTCAAAAAAGCCATTTAAGCCTTTTCACAGTGAGATCTATGCGATATGGCCGAGAAATGTAATTTTGATGTTAACTCCCAAACCGCTGCGCAGAAGTCAACCAAACTTCACCCAATAGTGTATTGTATCACAATCTAGTAGTTACATTTGAAAATTTTGTTCTAGGACATTTTGTTTGAATGCAATCATCAAACTTAATTAAAAAAGTCATTTAAGCCTTTTCACAGTGAGATCTATGCGATATGGCCGAGAAATGTAATTTTGATGTTAACTCCCAAACAGCTGCGCAGAAGTCAACCAAACTTCACCCATTAGTGTATTGTATCACAATCTAGTAGTTACATGTGGAAATTTGGTTATAGGACATTTGATTTGAGCGCAATCCTCAAACTTAGGTCAAAAAAGCCATTTAAGCCTTTTCACAGTGAGATCTATGCGATATGGCCGAGAAATGTAATTTTGATGTTAACTCCCAAACCGCTGCGCAGAAGTCACATAAACTTCACCCAATAGTGTATTTTATCACAATCTAGTAGTTACATTTGGAAATTTAGTTCTAGGACATTTGATTTGAGCGCAATCTTCAAACTTAATTAAAAAAAGTCATTTAAGCCTTTTCACAGTGAGATCTATGCGATATGGCCGAGAAATGTAATTTTGATGTTCACTCCCAAACCGCTGCGCAGAAGTCAACCAAACTTCACCCATTAGTGTATTGTATCACAATCTAGTAGTTACATGTGGAAATTTGGTTATAGGACATTTGATTTGAGCGCAATCCTCAAACTTAGGTCAAAAAAGCCATTTAAGCCTTTTCACAGTGAGATCTATGCGATATGGCCGAGAAATGTAATTTTGATGTTAACTCCCAAACCGCTGCGCAGAAGTCAACCAAACTTCACCCAATAGTGTATTGTATCACATTCTAGTAGTTACATTTTAAAATTTCGTTCAAGGACATTTGGTTTGAGCGCAATTATTAAACTTAGGTCAAAAAAGCCATTTAAGCCTTTTCACAGTGAGATCTATGCGATATGGCCGAGAAATGTAATTTTGATGTTAACTCCCAAACCGCTGCGCAGAAGTAAACCAAACTTCACCCATTAGTGTATTGTATCACAATCTAGTAGTTACATGTGGAAATTTGGTTCTAGGACATTTGATTTGAGCGCAATCCTCAAACTTAGGTCAAAAAAGCCATTTAAGCCTTTTCACAGTGAGATCTATGCGATATGGCCGAGAAATGTAATTTTGATGTTAACTCCCAAACCGCTGCGCAGAAGTCAACCAAACTTCACCCAATAGTGTATTGTATCACATTCTAGTAGTTACATTTGAAAATTTCGTTCTAGGACATTTGGTTTGAGCGCAATTATTAAACTTAGGTCAAAAAAGCCATTTATGCCTTTTCACAGTGAGATCTATGCGATATGGCCGAGAAATGTAATTTTGATGTTAACTCCCAAACCGCTGCGCAGAAGTAAACCAAACTTCACCCATTAGTGTATTGTATCACAATCTAGTAGTTACATGTGGAAATTTGGTTCTAGGACATTTGATTTTAGCGCAATCCTCAAACTTAGGTCAAAAAAGCCATTTAAGCCTTTTCACAGTGAGATCTATGCGATATGGCCGAGAAATGTAATTTTGATGTTAACTCCCAAACCGCTGCGCAGAAGTCAACCAAACTTCACCCAATAGTGTATTGTATCACAATCTAGTAGTTACATTTGAAAATTTTGTTCTAGGAAATTTTGTTTGAGCGCAATCATCAAACTTAATTAAAAAAGTCATTTAAGCCTTTTCACAGTGAGATCTATGCGATATGGCCGAGAAATGTAATTTTGATGTTAACTCCCAAACCGCTGCGCAGAAGTCAACCAAACTTCACCCATTAGTGTATTGTATCACAATCTAGTAGTTACATGTGGAAATTTGGTTCTAGGACATTTGATTTGAGCGCAATCCTCAAACTTAGGTCAAAAAAGCCATTTAAGCCTTTTCACAGTGAGATCTATGCGATGTGGCCGAGAAATGTAATTTTGATGTTAACTCCCAAACCGCTGCGCAGACGTCAACCAAACTTCACCCAATAGTGTATTGTATCACATTCTAGTAGTTACATTTTAAAATTTCGTTCTAGGACATTTGGTTTGAGCGCAATTATTAAACTTAGGTCAAAAAAGCCATTTAAGCCTTTTCACAGTGAGATCTATGCGATATGGCCGAGAAATGTAATTTTGATGTTAACTCCCAAACCGCTGCGCAGAAGTAAACCAAACTTCACCCATTAGTGTATTGTATCACAATCAAGTAGTTACATGTGGAAATTTGGTTCTAGGACATTTGATTTGAGCGCAATCCTCAAACTTAGGTCAAAAAAGCCATTTAAGCCTTTTCACAGTGAGATCTATGCGATATGGCCGAGAAATGTAATTTTGATGTTAACTCCCAAACCGCTGCGCAGAAGTCAACCAAACTTCACCCAATAGTGTATTGTATCACAATCTAGTAGTTACATTTGAAAATTTTGTTCTAGGACATTTTGTTTGAATGCAATCATCAAACTTAATTAAAAAAGTCATTTAAGCCTTTTCACAGTGAGATCTATGCGATATGGCCGAGAAATGTAATTTTGATGTTAACTCCCAAACCGCTGCGCAGAAGTCAACCAAACTTCACCCATTAGTGTATTGTATCACAATCTAGTAGTTACATGTGGAAATTTGGTTATAGGACATTTGATTTGAGCGCAATCCTCAAACTTAGGTCAAAAAAGCCATTTAAGCCTTTTCACAGTGAGATCTATGCGATATGGCCGAGAAATGTAATTTTGATGTTAACTCCCAAACCGCTGCGCAGAAGTCACATAAACTTCACCCAATAGTGTATTTTATCACAATCTAGTAGTTACATTTGGAAATTTAGTTCTAGGACATTTGATTTGAGCGCAATCTTCAAACTTAATTAAAAAAAGTCATTTAAGCCTTTTCACAGTGAGATCTATGCGATATGGCCGAGAAATGTAATTTTGATGTTCACTCCCAAACCGCTGCGCAGAAGTCAACCAAACTTCACCCATTAGTGTATTGTATCACAATCTAGTAGTTACATGTGGAAATTTGGTTATAGGACATTTGATTTGAGCGCAATCCTCCAACTTAGGTCAAAAAAGCCATTTAAGCCTTTTCACAGTGAGATCTATGCGATATGGCCGAGAAATGTAATTTTGATGTTAACTCCCAAACCGCTGCGCAGAAGTCAACCAAACTTCACCCATTAGTGTATTGTATCACAATCTAGTAGTTACATTTGAAAATTTCGTTCTAGGACATTTGGTTTGAGCGCAATCTTTAAACTTAGGTCAAAAAAGCCATTTAAGCCTTTTCACAGTGAGATCTATGCGATATGGCCGAGAAATGTAATTTTGATGTTAACTCCCAAACCGCTGCGCAGAAGTCAACCAAACTTCACCCAATAGTGTATTGTATCACAATCTAGTAGTTACATTTGAAAATTTTGTTCTGGGAAATTTTGTTTGAACGCAATCATCAAACTTAATTAAAAAAGTCATTTAAACCTTTTCACAGTGAGATCTATGCGATATGGCCAAGAAATGTAATTTTGATGTTAACTCCCAAACCGCTGCGCAGAAGTCAACCAAACTTCACCCATTAGTGTATTTTATCACAATCTAGTAGTTACATGTGGAAATTTGGTTCTAGGACATTTGATTTGAGCGCAATCCTCAAACTTAGGTCAAAAAAGCCATTTAAGCCTTTTCACAGTGAGATCTATGCGATATGGCCGAGAAATGTAATTTTGATGTTCACTCCCAAACCGCTGCGCAGAAGTCAACCAAACTTCACCCATTAGTGTATTGTATCACAATCTAGTAGTTACATGTGGAAATTTGGTTATAGGACATTTGATTTGAGCGCAATCCTCAAACTTAGGTCAAAAAAGCCATTTAAGCCTTTTCACAGTGAGATCTATGCGATATGGCCGAGAAATGTAATTTTGATGTTAACTCCCAAACCGCTGCGCAGAAGTCAACCAAACTTCACCCATTAGTGTATTGTATCACAATCTAGTAGTTACATTTGAAAATTTCGTTCTAGGACATTTGGTTTGAGCGCAATCTTTAAACTTAGGTCAAAAAATGCCATTTAAGCCTTTTCACAGTGAGATCTATGCGATATGGCCGAGAAATGTAATTTTGATGTTAACTCCCAAACCGCTGCGCAGAAGTCAACCAAACTTCACCCAATAGTGTATTGTATCACAATCTAGTAGTTACATTTGAAAATTTTGTTCTAGGACATTTTGTTTGAACGCAATAATCAAACTTAATTAAAAAAGTCATTTAAGCCTTTTCACAGTGAGATCTATGCGATATGGCCGAGAAATGTAATTTTGATGTTAACTCCCAAACCGCTGCGCAGAAGTCAACCAAACTTCACCCAATAGTGTATTGTATCACAATCTAGTAGTTACATTTGAAAATTTTGTTCTAGGAAATTTTGTTTGAGCGCAATCATCAAACTTAATTAAAAAAGTCATTTAAGCCTTTTCACAGTGAGATCTATGCGATATGGCCGAGAAATGTAATTTTGATGTTAACTCCCAAACCGCTGCGCAGAAGTCAACCAAACTTCACCCATTAGTGTATTTTATCACAATCTAGTAGTTACATGTGGAAATTTGGTTCTAGGACATTTGATTTGAGCGCAATCCTCAAACTTAGGTCAAAAAAGCCATTTAAGCCTTTTCACAGTGAGATCTATGCGATATGGCCGAGAAATGTAATTTTGATGTTAACTCCCAAACCGCTGCGCAGAAGTCAACCAAACTTCACCCAATAGTGTATTGTATCACAATCTAGTAGTTACATTTAAAAATTTTGTTCTAGGACATTTTGTTTGAACGCAATCATCAAACTTAATTAAAAAAGTCATTTAAGCCTTTTCACAGTGAGATCTATGCGATATGGCCGAGAAATGTAATTTTGATGTTAACTCCCAAACCGCTGCGCAGAAGTCAACCAAACTTCACCCATTAGTGTATTGTATCACAATCTAGTAGTTACATGTGGAAATTTGGTTATAGGACATTTGATTTGAGCGCAATCCTCAAACTTAGGTCAAAAAAGCCATTTAAGCCTTTTCACAGTGAGATCTATGCGATATGGCCGAGAAATGTAATTTTGATGTTAACTCCCAAACCGCTGCGCAGAAGTCAACCAAACTTCACCCAATAGTGTATTGTATCACATTCTAGTAGTTACATTTTAAAATTTCGTTCAAGGACATTTGGTTTGAGCGCAATTATTAAACTTGGGTCAAAAAAGCCATTTAAGCCTTTTCACAGTGAGATCTATGCGATATGGCCGAGAAATGTAATTTTGATGTTAACTCCCAAACCGCTGCGCAGAAGTAAACCAAACTTCACCCATTAGTGTATTGTATCACAATCTAGTAGTTACATGTGGAAATTTGGTTCTAGGACATTTGATTTGAGCGCAATCCTCAAACTCAGGTCAAAAAAGCCATTTAAGCCTTTTCACAGTGAGATCTATGCGATATGGCCGAGAAATGTAATTTTGATGTTAACTCCCAAACCGCTGCGCAGAAGTCAACCAAACTTCACCCAATAGTGTATTGTATCACAATCTAGTAGTTACATTTGAAAATTTTGTTCTAGGACATTTTGTTTGAACGCAATCATCAAACTTAATTAAAAAAGTCATTTAAGCCTTTTCACAGTGAGATCTATGCGATATGGCCGAGAAATGTAATTTTGATGTTAACTCCCAAACCGCTGCGCAGAAGTCAACCAAACTTCACCCAATAGTGTATTGTATCATAATCTAGTAGTTACATTTGAAAATTTTGTTCTAGGACATTTTGTTTGAGCGCAATCCTCAAACTTAGGTCAAAAAAGCCATTTAAGCCTTTTCACAGTGAGATCTATGCGATATGGCCGAGAAATGTAATTTTGATGTTAACTCCCAAACCGCTGCGCAGAAGTCAACCAAACTTCACCCAATAGTGTATTGTATCACAATCTAGTAGTTACATTTGAAAATTTTGTTCTAGGAAATTTTGTTTGAGCGCAATCATCAAACTTAATTAAAAAAGTCATTTAAGCCTTTTCACAGTGAGATCTATGCGATATGGCCGAGAAATGTAATTTTGTTGTTAACTCCCAAACCGCTGCGCAGAAGTCAACCAAACTTCACCCATTAGTGTATTTTATCACAATCTAGTAGTTACATGTGGAAATTTGGTTCTAGGACATTTGATTTGAGCGCAATCCTCAAACTTAGGTCAAAAAAGCCATTTAAGCCTTTTCACAGTGAGATCTATGCGATATGGCCGAGAAATGTAATTTTGATGTTCACTCCCAAACCGCTGCGCAGAAGTCAACCAAACTTCACCCATTAGTGTATTGTATCACAATCTAGTAGTTACATGTGGAAATTTGGTTATAGGACATTTGATTTGAGCGCAATCCTCAAACTTAGGTCAAAAAAGCCATTTAAGCCTTTTCACAGTGAGATCTATGCGATATGGCCGAGAAATGTAATTTTGATGTTAACTCCCAAACCGCTGCGCAGAAGTCAACCAAACTTCACCCAATAGTGTATTGTATCACATTCTAGTAGTTACATTTGAAAATTTTGTTCTAGGAAATTTTGTTTGAGCGCAATCATCAAACTTAATTAAAAAAGTCATTTAAGCCTTTTCACAGTGAGATCTATGCGATATGGCCGAGAAATGTAATTTTGATGTTAACTCCCAAACCGCTGCGCAGAAGTCAACCAAACTTCACCCATTAGTGTATTGTATCACAATCTAGTAGTTACATTTGAAAATTTCGTTCTAGGACATTTGATTTGAGCGCAATCCTCAAACTTAGGTCAAAAAAGCCATTTAAGCCTTTTCACAGTGAGATCTATGCGATATGGCCGAGAAATGTAATTTTGATGTTAACTCCCAAACCGCTGCGCAGAAGTCAACCAAACTTCACCCAATAGTGTATTGTATCACAATCTAGTAGTTACATTTGAAAATTTTGTTCTAGGACATTTTGTTTGAACGCAATAATCAAACTTAATTAAAAAAGTCATTTAAGCCTTTTCACAGTGAGATCTATGCGATATGGCCGAGAAATGTAATTTTGATGTTAACTCCCAAACCGCTGCGCAGAAGTCAACCAAACTTCACCCAATAGTGTATTGTATCACAATCTAGTAGTTACATTTGAAAATTTTGTTCTAGGAAATTTTGTTTGAGCGCAATCATCAAACTTAATTAAAAAAGTCATTTAAGCCTTTTCACAGTGAGATCTATGCGATATGGCCGAGAAATGTAATTTTGATGTTAACTCCCAAACCGCTGCGCAGAAGTCAACCAAACTTCACCCATTAGTGTATTGTATCACAATCTAGTAGTTACATGTGGAAATTTGGTTCTAGGACATTTGATTTGAGCGCAATCCTCAAACTTAGGTCAAAAAAGCCATTTAAGCCTTTTCACAGTGAGATCTATGCGATATGGCCGAGAAATGTAATTTTGATGTTAACTCCCAAACCGCTGCGCAGAAGTCAACCAAACTTCACCCAATAGTGTATTGTATCACATTCTAGTAGTTACATTTTAAAATTTCGTTCAAGGACATTTGGTTTGAGCGCAATTATTAAACTTAGGTCAAAAAAGCCATTTAAGCCTTTTCACAGTGAGATCTATGCGATATGGCCGAGAAATGTAATTTTGATGTTAACTCCCAAACCGCTGCGCAGAAGTAAACCAAACTTCACCCATTAGTGTATTGTATCACAATCTAGTAGTTACATGTGGAAATTTGGTTCTAGGACATTTGATTTGAGCGCAATCCTCAAACTTAGGTCAAAAAAGCCATTTAAGCCTTTTCACAGTGAGATCTATGCGATATGGCCGAGAAATGTAATTTTGATGTTAACTCCCAAACCGCTGCGCAGAAGTCAACCAAACTTCACCCAATAGTGTATTGTATCACAATCTAGTAGTTACATTTGAAAATTTTGTTCTAGGACATTTTGTTTGAACGCAATCATCAAACTTAATTAAAAAAGTCATTTAAGCCTTTTCACAGTGAGATCTATGCGATATGGCCGAGAAATGTAATTTTGATGTTAACTCCCAAACCGCTGCGCAGAAGTCAACCAAACTTCACCCAATAGTGTATTGTATCACAATCTAGTAGTTACATTTGAAAATTTTGTTCTAGGACATTTTGTTTGAGCGCAATCCTCAAACTTAGGTCAAAAAAGCCATTTAAGCCTTTTCACAATGAGATCTATGCGATATGGCCGAGAAATGTAATTTTGATGTTAACTCCCAAACCGCTGCGCAGAAGTCAACCAAACTTCACCCAATAGTGTATTGTATCACATTCTAGTAGTTACATTTGAAAATTTCGTTCTAGGACATTTGGTTTGAGCGCAATCATTAAACTTAGGTCAAAAAAGCCATTTAAGCCTTTTCACAGTGAGATCTATGCGATATGGCCGAGAAATGTAATTTTGATGTTAACTCCCAAACCGCTGCGCAGAAGTCAACCAAACTTCACCCAATAGTGTATTGTATCACAATCTAGTAGTTACATTTGAAAATTTGGTTCTAGGACATTTGATTTGAGCGCAATCCTCAAACTTAGGTCAAAAAAGCCATTTAAGCCTTTTCACAGTGAGATCTATGCGATATGGCCGAGAAATGTAATTTTGATGTTAACTCCCAAACCGCTGCGCAGAAGTCAACCAAATTTCACCCAATAGTGTATTGTATCACATTCTAGTAGTTACATTTTAAAATTTCGTTCAAGGACATTTGGTTTGAGCGCAATTATTAAACTTAGGTCAAAAAAGCCATTTAAGCCTTTTCACAGTGAGATCTATGCGATATGGCCGAGAAATGTAATTTTGATGTTAACTCCCAAACCGCTGCGCAGAAGTAAACCAAACTTCACCCATTAGTGTATTGTATCACAATCTAGTAGTTACATGTGGAAATTTGGTTCTAGGACATTTGATTTGAGCGCAATCCTCAAACTTAGGTCAAAAAAGCCATTTAAGCCTTTTCACAGTGAGATCTATGCGATATGGCCGAGAAATGTAATTTTGATGTTAACTCCCAAACCGCTGCGCAGAAGTCAACCAAACTTCACCCATTAGTGTATTGTATCACAATCTAGTAGTTACATGTGGAAATTTGGTTATAGGACATTTGATTTGAGCGCAATCCTCAAACTTAGGTCAAAAAAGCCATTTAAGCCTTTTCACAGTGAGATCTATGCGATATGGCCGAGAAATGTAATTTTGATGTTAACTCCCAAACCGCTGCGCAGAAGTCAACCAAACTTCACCCATTAGTGTATTGTATCACAATCTAGTAGTTACATGTGGAAATTTGGTTCTAGGACATTTGATTTGAGCGCAATCCTCAAACTTAGGTCAAAAAAGCCATTTAAGCCTTTTCACAGTGAGATCTATGCGATATGGCCGAGAAATGTAATTTTGATGTTAACTCCCAAACCGCTGCGCAGAAGTCAACCAAACTTCACCCAATAGTGTATTGTATCACATTCTAGTAGTTACATTTTAAAATTTCGTTCAAGGACATTTGGTTTGAGCGCAATTATTAAACTTAGGTCAAAAAAGCCATTTAAGCCTTTTCACAGTGAGATCTATGCGATATGGCCGAGAAATGTAATTTTGATGTTAACTCCCAAACCGCTGCGCAGAAGTAAACCAAACTTCACCCATTAGTGTATTGTATCACAATCTAGTAGTTACATGTGGAAATTTGGTTCTAGGACATTTGATTTGAGCGCAATCCTCAAACTTAGGTCAAAAAAGCCATTTAAGCCTTTTCACAGTGAGATCTATGCGATATGGCCGAGAAATGTAATTTTGATGTTAACTCCCAAACCGCTGCGCAGAAGTCAACCAAACTTCACCCAATAGTGTATTGTATCACAATCTAGTAGTTACATTTGAAAATTTTGTTCTAGGACATTTTGTTTGAACGCAATCATCAAACTTAATTAAAAAAGTCATTTAAGCCTTTTCACAGTGAGATCTATGCGATATGGCCGAGAAATGTAATTTTGATGTTAACTCCCAAACCGCTGCGCAGAAGTCAACCAAACTTCACCCAATAGTGTATTGTATCACAATCTAGTAGTTACATTTGAAAATTTTGTTCTAGGACATTTTGTTTGAGCGCAATCCTCAAACTTAGGTCAAAAAAGCCATTTAAGCCTTTTCACAATGAGATCTATGCGATATGGCCGAGAAATGTAATTTTGATGTTAACTCCCAAACCGCTGCGCAGAAGTCAACCAAACTTCACCCAATAGTGTATTGTATCACATTCTAGTAGTTACATTTGAAAATTTCGTTCTAGGACATTTGGTTTGAGCGCAATCATTAAACTTAGGTCAAAAAAGCCATTTAAGCCTTTTCACAGTGAGATCTATGCGATATGGCCGAGAAATGTAATTTTGATGTTAACTCCCAAACCGCTGCGCAGAAGTCAACCAAACTTCACCCAATAGTGTATTGTATCACAATCTAGTAGTTACATTTGAAAATTTGGTTCTAGGACATTTGATTTGAGCGCAATCCTCAAACTTAGGTCAAAAAAGCCATTTAAGCCTTTTCACAGTGAGATCTATGCGATATGGCCGAGAAATGTAATTTTGATGTTAACTCCCAAACCGCTGCGCAGAAGTCAACCAAATTTCACCCAATAGTGTATTGTATCACATTCTAGTAGTTACATTTTAAAATTTCGTTCAAGGACATTTGGTTTGAGCGCAATTATTAAACTTAGGTCAAAAAAGCCATTTAAGCCTTTTCACAGTGAGATCTATGCGATATGGCCGAGAAATGTAATTTTGATGTTAACTCCCAAACCGCTGCGCAGAAGTAAACCAAACTTCACCCATTAGTGTATTGTATCACAATCTAGTAGTTACATGTGGAAATTTGGTTCTAGGACATTTGATTTGAGCGCAATCCTCAAACTTAGGTCAAAAAAGCCATTTAAGCCTTTTCACAGTGAGATCTATGCGATATGGCCGAGAAATGTAATTTTGATGTTAACTCCCAAACCGCTGCGCAGAAGTCAACCAAACTTCACCCAATAGTGTATTGTATCACAATCTAGTAGTTACATTTGAAAATTTTGTTCTAGGACATTTTGTTTGAACGCAATCATCAAACTTAATTAAAAAAGTCATTTAAGCCTTTTCACAGTGAGATCTATGCGATATGGCCGAGAAATGTAATTTTGATGTTAACTCCCAAACCGCTGCGCAGAAGTCAACCAAACTTCACCCAATAGTGTATTGTATCACAATCTAGTAGTTACATTTGAAAATTTTGTTCTAGGACATTTTGTTTGAGCGCAATCCTCAAACTTAGGTCAAAAAAGCCATTTAAGCCTTTTCACAATGAGATCTATGCGATATGGCCGAGAAATGTAATTTTGATGTTAACTCCCAAACCGCTGCGCAGAAGTCAACCAAACTTCACCCAATAGTGTATTGTATCACATTCTAGTAGTTACATTTGAAAATTTCGTTCTAGGACATTTGGTTTGAGCGCAATCATTAAACTTAGGTCAAAAAAGCCATTTAAGCCTTTTCACAGTGAGATCTATGCGATATGGCCGAGAAATGTAATTTTGATGTTAACTCCCAAACCGCTGCGCAGAAGTAAACCAAACTTCACCCATTAGTGTATTGTATCACAATCTAGTAGTTACATGTGGAAATTTGGTTCTAGGACATTTGATTTGAGCGCAATCCTCAAACTTAGGTCAAAAAAGCCATTTAAGCCTTTTCACAGTGAGGTCTATGCGATATGGCCGAGAAATGTAATTTTGATGTTAACTCCCAAACCGCTGCGCAGAAGTCAACCAAACTTCACCCAATAGTGTATTGTATCACAATCTAGTAGTTACATTTGAAAATTTTGTTCTAGGACATTTTGTTTGAACGCAATCATCAAACTTAATTAAAAAAAGTCATTTAAGCCTTTTCACAGTGAGATCTATGCGATATGGCCGAGAAATGTAATTTTGATGTTAACTCCCAAACCGCTGCGCAGAAGTCAACCAAACTTCACCCATTAGTGTATTGTATCACAATCTAGTAGTTACATTTGAAAATTTCGTTCTAGGACATTTGGTTTGAGCGCAATCTTTAAACTTAGGTCAAAAAAGCCATTTAAGCCTTTTCACAGTGAGATCTATGCGATATGGCCGAGAAATGTAATTTTGATGTTCACTCCCAAACCGCTGCGCAGAAGTCAACCAAACTTCAACCATTAGTGTATTGTATCACAATCTAGTAGTTACATGTGGAAATTTGGTTCTAGGACATTTGATTTGAGCGCAATCCTCAAACTTAGGTCAAAAAAGCCATTTAAGCCTTTTCACAGTGAGATCTATGCGATATGGCCGAGAAATGTAATTTTGATGTTAACTCCCAAAACCGCTGCGCAGAAGTCAACCAAACTTCACCCAATAGTGTATTGTATCACAATCTAGTAGTTATATTTGAAAATTTTGTTCTAGGACATTTTGTTTGAACGCAATCATCAAACTTAATTAAAAAAGTCATTTAAGCCTTTTCACAGTGAGATCTATGCGATATGGCCGAGAAATGTAATTTTGATGTTAACTCCCAAACCGCTGCGCAGAAGTCAACCAAACTTCACCCAATAGTGTATTGTATCACAATCTAGTAGTTACATTTGAAAATTTTGTTTTAGGAAATTTTGTTTGAGCGCAATCATCAAACTTAATTAAAAAAGTCATTTAAGCCTTTTCACAGTGAGATCTATGCGATATGGCCGAGAAATGTAATTTTGATGTTCACTCCCAAACCGCTGCGCAGAAGTCAACCAAACTTCACCCATTAGTGTATTGTATCACAATCTAGTAGTTACATGTGGAAATTTGGTTATAGGACATTTGATTTGAGCGCAATCCTCAAACTTAGGTCAAAAAAGCCATTTAAGCCTTTTCACAGTGAGATCTATGCGATATGGCCGAGAAATGTAATTTTGATGTTAACTCCCAAACCGCTGCGCAGAAGTCAACCAAACTTCACCCATTAGTGTATTGTATCACAATCTAGTAGTTACATTTGAAAATTTCGTTCTAGGACATTTGGTTTGAGCGCAATCTTTAAACTTAGGTCAAAAAAGCCATTTAAGCCTTTTCACAGTGAGATCTATGCGATATGGCCGAGAAATGTAATTTTGATGTTAACTCCCAAACCGCTGCGCAGAAGTCAACCAAACTTCACCCAATAGTGTATTGTATCACAATCTAGTAGTTACATTTGAAAATTTTGTTCTAGGACATTTTGTTTGAACGCAATCATCAAACTTAATTAAAAAAGTCATTTAAGCCTTTTCACAGTGAGATCTATGCGATATGGCCGAGAAATGTAATTTTGATGTTAACTCCCAAACCGCTGCGCAGAAGTCAACCAAACTTCACCCAATAGTGTATTGTATCACAATCTAGTAGTTACATTTGAAAATTTTGTTCTAGGAAATTTTGTTTGAGCGCAATCATCAAACTTAATTAAAAAAGTCATTTAAGCCTTTTCACAGTGAGATCTATGCGATATGGCCGAGAAATGTAATTTTGATGTTAACTCCCAAACCGCTGCGCAGAAGTCAACCAAACTTCACCCATTAGTGTATTGTATCACAATCTAGTAGTTACATGTGGAAATTTGGTTCTAGGACATTTGATTTGAGCGCAATCCTCAAACTTAGGTCAAAAAAGCCATTTAAGCCTTTTCACAGTGAGATCTATGCGATATGGCCGAGAAATGTAATTTTGATGTTAACTCCCAAACCGCTGCGCAGAAGTCAACCAAACTTCACCCAATAGTGTATTGTATCACATTCTAGTAGTTACATTTTAAAATTTCGTTCTAGGACATTTGGTTTGAGCGCAATTATTAAACTTAGGTCAAAAAAGCCATTTAAGCCTTTTCACAGTGAGATCTATGCGATATGGCCGAGAAATGTAATTTTGATGTTAACTCCCAAACCGCTGCGCAGAAGTAAACCAAACTTCACCCATTAGTGTATTGTATCACAATCTAGTAGTTACATGTGGAAATTTGGTTCTAGGACATTTGATTTGAGCGCAATCATCAAACTTAATTAAAAAAGTCATTTAAGCCTTTTCACAGTGAGATCTATGCGATATGGCCGAGAAATGTAATTTTGATGTTAACTCCCAAACCGCTGCGCAGAAGTCAACCAAACTTCACCCATTAGTGTATTGTATCACAATCTAGTAGTTACATGTGGAAATTTGGTTATAGGACATTTGATTTGAGCGCAATCCTCAAACTTAGGTCAAAAAAGCCATTTAAGCCTTTTCACAGTGAGATCTATGCGATATGGCCGAGAAATGTAATTTTGATGTTAACTCCCAAACCGCTGCGCAGAAGTCAACCAAACTTCACCCATTAGTGTATTGTATCACAATCTAGTAGTTACATGTGGAAATTTGGTTCTAGGACATTTGATTTGAGCGCAATCCTCAAACTTAGGTCAAAAAAGCCATTTAAGCCTTTTCACAGTGAGATCTATGCGATATGGCCGAGAAATGTAATTTTGATGTTAACTCCCAAACCGCTGCGCAGAAGTCAACCAAACTTCACCCAATAGTGTATTGTATCACATTCTAGTAGTTACATTTTAAAATTTCGTTCAAGGACATTTGGTTTGAGCGCAATTATTAAACTTAGGTCAAAAAAGCCATTTAAGCCTTTTCACAGTGAGATCTATGCGATATGGCCGAGAAATGTAATTTTGATGTTAACTCCCAAACCGCTGCGCAGAAGTAAACCAAACTTCACCCATTAGTGTATTGTATCACAATCTAGTAGTTACATGTGGAAATTTGGTTCTAGGACATTTGATTTGAGCGCAATCCTCAAACTTAGGTCAAAAAAGCCATTTAAGCCTTTTCACAGTGAGATCTATGCGATATGGCCGAGAAATGTAATTTTGATGTTAACTCCCAAACCGCTGCGCAGAAGTCAACCAAACTTCACCCAATAGTGTATTGTATCACAATCTAGTAGTTACATTTGAAAATTTTGTTCTAGGACATTTTGTTTGAACGCAATCATCAAACTTAATTAAAAAAGTCATTTAAGCCTTTTCACAGTGAGATCTATGCGATATGGCCGAGAAATGTAATTTTGATGTTAACTCCCAAACCGCTGCGCAGAAGTCAACCAAACTTCACCCAATAGTGTATTGTATCACAATCTAGTAGTTACATTTGAAAATTTTGTTCTAGGACATTTTGTTTGAGCGCAATCCTCAAACTTAGGTCAAAAAAGCCATTTAAGCCTTTTCACAATGAGATCTATGCGATATGGCCGAGAAATGTAATTTTGATGTTAACTCCCAAACCGCTGCGCAGAAGTCAACCAAACTTCACCCAATAGTGTATTGTATCACATTCTAGTAGTTACATTTGAAAATTTCGTTCTAGGACATTTGGTTTGAGCGCAATCATTAAACTTAGGTCAAAAAAGCCATTTAAGCCTTTTCACAGTGAGATCTATGCGATATGGCCGAGAAATGTAATTTTGATGTTAACTCCCAAACCGCTGCGCAGAAGTCAACCAAACTTCACCCAATAGTGTATTGTATCACAATCTAGTAGTTACATTTGAAAATTTGGTTCTAGGACATTTGATTTGAGCGCAATCCTCAAACTTAGGTCAAAAAAGCCATTTAAGCCTTTTCACAGTGAGATCTATGCGATATGGCCGAGAAATGTAATTTTGATGTTAACTCCCAAACCGCTGCGCAGAAGTCAACCAAATTTCACCCAATAGTGTATTGTATCACATTCTAGTAGTTACATTTTAAAATTTCGTTCAAGGACATTTGGTTTGAGCGCAATTATTAAACTTAGGTCAAAAAAGCCATTTAAGCCTTTTCACAGTGAGATCTATGCGATATGGCCGAGAAATGTAATTTTGATGTTAACTCCCAAACCGCTGCGCAGAAGTAAACCAAACTTCACCCATTAGTGTATTGTATCACAATCTAGTAGTTACATGTGGAAATTTGGTTCTAGGACATTTGATTTGAGCGCAATCCTCAAACTTAGGTCAAAAAAGCCATTTAAGCCTTTTCACAGTGAGATCTATGCGATATGGCCGAGAAATGTAATTTTGATGTTAACTCCCAAACCGCTGCGCAGAAGTCAACCAAACTTCACCCAATAGTGTATTGTATCACAATCTAGTAGTTACATTTGAAAATTTTGTTCTAGGACATTTTGTTTGAACGCAATCATCAAACTTAATTAAAAAAGTCATTTAAGCCTTTTCACAGTGAGATCTATGCGATATGGCCGAGAAATGTAATTTTGATGTTAACTCCCAAACCGCTGCGCAGAAGTCAACCAAACTTCACCCAATAGTGTATTGTATCACAATCTAGTAGTTACATTTGAAAATTTTGTTCTAGGACATTTTGTTTGAGCGCAATCCTCAAACTTAGGTCAAAAAAGCCATTTAAGCCTTTTCACAATGAGATCTATGCGATATGGCCGAGAAATGTAATTTTGATGTTAACTCCCAAACCGCTGCGCAGAAGTCAACCAAACTTCACCCAATAGTGTATTGTATCACATTCTAGTAGTTACATTTGAAAATTTCGTTCTAGGACATTTGGTTTGAGCGCAATCATTAAACTTAGGTCAAAAAAGCCATTTAAGCCTTTTCACAGTGAGATCTATGCGATATGGCCGAGAAATGTAATTTTGATGTTAACTCCCAAACCGCTGCGCAGAAGTAAACCAAACTTCACCCATTAGTGTATTGTATCACAATCTAGTAGTTACATGTGGAAATTTGGTTCTAGGACATTTGATTTGAGCGCAATCCTCAAACTTAGGTCAAAAAAGCCATTTAAGCCTTTTCACAGTGAGATCTATGCGATATGGCCGAGAAATGTAATTTTGATGTTAACTCCCAAACCGCTGCGCAGAAGTCAACCAAACTTCACCCAATAGTGTATTGTATCACAATCTAGTAGTTACATTTGAAAATTTTGTTCTAGGACATTTTGTTTGAACGCAATCATCAAACTTAATTAAAAAAAGTCATTTAAGCCTTTTCACAGTGAGATCTATGCGATATGGCCGAGAAATGTAATTTTGATGTTAACTCCCAAACCGCTGCGCAGAAGTCAACCAAACTTCACCCATTAGTGTATTGTATCACAATCTAGTAGTTACATGTGGAAATTTGGTTATAGGACATTTGATTTGAGCGCAATCCTCAAACTTAGGTCAAAAAAGCCATTTAAGCCTTTTCACAGTGAGATCTATGCGATATGGCCGAGAAATGTAATTTTGATGTTAACTCCCAAACCGCTGCGCAGAAGTCAACCAAACTTCACCCAATAGTGTATTTTATCACAATCTAGTAGTTACATTTGGAAATTTAGTTCTAGGACATTTGATTTGAGCGCAATCTTCAAACTTAATTAAAAAAAGTCATTTAAGCCTTTTCACAGTGAGATCTATGCGATATGGCCGAGAAATGTAATTTTGATGTTCACTCCCAAACCGCTGCGCAGAAGTCAACCAAACTTCAACCATTAGTGTATTGTATCACAATCTAGTAGTTACATGTGGAAATTTGGTTCTAGGACATTTGATTTGAGCGCAATCCTCAAACTTAGTTCAAAAAAGCCATTTAAGCCTTTTCACAGTGAGATCTATGCGATATGGCCGAGAAATGTAATTTTGATGTTAACTCCCAAACCGCTGCGCAGAAGTCAACTAAACTTCACCCAATAGTGTATTGTATCACAATCTAGTAGTTACATTTGAAAATTTTGTTCTAGGACATTTTGTTTGAGCGCAATCATTAAACTTAATTAAAAAAGTCATTTAAGCCTTTTCACAGTGAGATCTATGCGATATGGCCGAGAAATGTAATTTTGATGTTAACTCCCAAACCGCTGCGCAGAAGTCAACCAAACTTCACCCATTAGTGTATTGTATCATAATCTAGTAATTACATGTGGAAATTTGGTTCTAGGACATTTGATTTGAGCGCAATCCTCAAACTTAGGTCAAAAAAGCCATTTAAGCCTTTTCACAGTGAGATCTATGCGATATGGCCGAGAAATGTAATTTTGATGTTAACTCCCAAACCGCTGCGCAGAAGTCAACCAAACTTCACCCAATAGTGTATTGTATCACAATCTAGTAGTTACATTTGAAAATTTTGTTCTAGGACATTGTGTTTGAACGCAATCATCAAACTTAATTAAAAAAGTCATTTAAGCCTTTTCACAGTGAGATCTATGCGATATGGCCGAGAAATGTAATTTTGATGTTAACTCCCAAACCGCTGCGCAGAAGTCAACCAAACTTCACCCAATAGTGTATTGTATCACAATCTAGTAGTTACATTTGAAAATTTTGTTTTAGGAAATTTTGTTTGAGCGCAATAATCAAACTTAATTAAAAAAGTCATTTAAGCCTTTTCACAGTGAGATCTATGCGATATGGCCGAGAAATGTAATTTTGATGTTAACTCCCAAACCGCTGCGCAGAAGTCAACCAAACTTCACCCAATAGTGTATTGTATCACATTCTAGTAGTTACATTTGAAAATTTCGTTCTAGGACATTTGGTTTGAGCGCAATCCTCAAACTTAGGTCAAAAAAGCCATTTAAGCCTTTTCACAGTGAGATCTATGCGATATGGCCGAGAAATGTAATTTTGATGTTAACTCCCAAACCGCTGCGCAGAAGTCAACCAAACTTCACCCAATAGTGTATTGTATCACAATCTAGTAGTTACATTTGAAAATTTTGTTCTAGGACATTTTGTTTGAACGCAATCATCAAACTTAATTAAAAAAGTCATTTAAGCCTTTTCACAGTGAGATCTATGCGATATGGCCGAGAAATGTAATTTTGATGTTAACTCCCAAACCGCTGCGCAGAAGTCAACCAAACTTCACCCAATAGTGTATTGTATCACAATCTAGTAGTTACATTTGAAAATTTTGTTCTAGGACATTTTGTTTGAGCGCAATCCTCAAACTTAGGTCAAAAAAGTCATTTAAGCCTTTTCACAGTGAGATCTATGCGATATGGCCGAGAAATGTAATTTTGATGTTAACTCCCAAACCGCTGCGCAGAAGTCAACCAAACTTCACCCATTAGTGTATTGTATCACAATCTAGTAGTTACATGTGGAAATTTGGTTCTAGGACATTTGATTTTAGCGCAATCCTCAAACTTAGGTCAAAAAAGCCATTTAAGCCTTTTCACAGTGAGATCTATGCGATATGGCCGAGAAATGTAATTTTGATGTTAACTCCCAAACCGCTGCGCAAAAGTCAACCAAACTTCACCCATTAGTGTATTGTATCACAATCTAGTAGTTACATGTGGAAATTTGGTTCTAGGACATTTGATTTGAGCGCAATCCTCAAACTTAGGTCAAAAAAGCCATTTAAGCCTTTTCACAGTGAGATCTATGCGATATGGCCGAGAAATGTAATTTTGATGTTAACTCCCAAACCGCTGCGCAGAAGTCAACCAAACTTCACCCAATAGTGTATTGTATCACATTCTAGTAGTTACATTTTAAAATTTCGTTCTAGGACATTTGGTTTGAGCGCAATTATTAAACTTAGGTCAAAAAAGCCATTTAAGCCTTTTCACAGTGAGATCTATGCGATATGGCCGAGAAATGTAATTTTGATGTTAACTCCCAAACCGCTGCGCAGAAGTAAACCAAACTTCACCCATTAGTGTATTGTATCACAATCTAGTAGTTACATGTGGAAATTTGGTTCTAGGACATTTGATTTGAGCGCAATCCTCAAACTTAGGTCAAAAAAGCCATTTAAGCCTTTTCACAGTGAGATCTATGCGATATGGCCGAGAAATGTAATTTTGATGTTAACTCCCAAACCGCTGCGCAGAAGTCAACCAAACTTCACCCAATAGTGTATTGTATCACAATCTAGTAGTTACATTTGAAAATTTTGTTCTAGGACATTTTGTTTGAATGCAATCATCAAACTTAATTAAAAAAGTCATTTAAGCCTTTTCACAGTGAGATCTATGCGATATGGCCGAGAAATGTAATTTTGATGTTAACTCCCAAACCGCTGCGCAGAAGTCAACCAAACTTCACCCATTAGTGTATTGTATCACAATCTAGTAGTTACATGTGGAAATTTGGTTATAGGACATTTGATTTGAGCGCAATCCTCAAACTTAGGTCAAAAAAGCCATTTAAGCCTTTTCACAGTGAGATCTATGCGATATGGCCGAGAAATGTAATTTTGATGTTAACTCCCAAACCGCTGCGCAGAAGTCAACCAAACTTCACCCATTAGTGTATTGTATCACAATCTAGTAGTTACATGTGGAAATTTGGTTCTAGGACATTTGATTTTAGCGCAATCCTCAAACTTAGGTCAAAAAAGCCATTTAAGCCTTTTCACAGTGAGATCTATGCGATATGGCCGAGAAATGTAATTTTGATGTTAACTCCCAAACCGCTGCGCAAAAGTCAACCAAACTTCACCCATTAGTGTATTGTATCACAATCTAGTAGTTACATGTGGAAATTTGGTTCTAGGACATTTGATTTGAGCGCAATCCTCAAACTTAGGTCAAAAAAGCCATTTAAGCCTTTTCACAGTGAGATCTATGCGATATGGCCGAGAAATGTAATTTTGATGTTAACTCCCAAACCGCTGCGCAGAAGTCAACCAAACTTCACCCAATAGTGTATTGTATCACATTCTAGTAGTTACATTTTAAAATTTCGTTCTAGGACATTTGGTTTGAGCGCAATTATTAAACTTAGGTCAAAAAAGCCATTTAAGCCTTTTCACAGTGAGATCTATGCGATATGGCCGAGAAATGTAATTTTGATGTTAACTCCCAAACCGCTGCGCAGAAGTAAACCAAACTTCACCCATTAGTGTATTGTATCACAATCTAGTAGTTACATGTGGAAATTTGGTTCTAGGACATTTGATTTGAGCGCAATCCTCAAACTTAGGTCAAAAAAGCCATTTAAGCCTTTTCACAGTGAGATCTATGCGATATGGCCGAGAAATGTAATTTTGATGTTAACTCCCAAACCGCTGCGCAGAAGTCAACCAAACTTCACCCAATAGTGTATTGTATCACAATCTAGTAGTTACATTTGAAAATTTTGTTCTAGGACATTTTGTTTGAATGCAATCATCAAACTTAATTAAAAAAGTCATTTAAGCCTTTTCACAGTGAGATCTATGCGATATGGCCGAGAAATGTAATTTTGATGTTAACTCCCAAACCGCTGCGCAGAAGTCAACCAAACTTCACCCAATAGTGTATTGTATCACAATCTAGTAGTTACATTTGAAAATTTTGTTCTAGGACATTTTGTTTGAACGCAATCATCAAACTTAATTAAAAAAGTCATTTAAGCCTTTTCACAGTGAGATCTATGCGATATGGCCGAGAAATGTAATTTTGATGTTAACTCCCAAACCGCTGCGCAGAAGTCAACCAAACTTCACCCAATAGTGTATTGTATCACAATCTAGTAGTTACATTTGAAAATTTTGTTCTAGGACATTTTGTTTGAGCGCAATCCTCAAACTTAGGTCAAAAAAGTCATTTAAGCCTTTTCACAGTGAGATCTATGCGATATGGCCGAGAAATGTAATTTTGATGTTAACTCCCAAACCGCTGCGCAGAAGTCAACCAAACTTCACCCATTAGTGTATTGTATCACAATCTAGTAGTTACATGTGGAAATTTGGTTCTAGGACATTTGATTTTAGCGCAATCCTCAAACTTAGGTCAAAAAAGCCATTTAAGCCTTTTCACAGTGAGATCTATGCGATATGGCCGAGAAATGTAATTTTGATGTTAACTCCCAAACCGCTGCGCAAAAGTCAACCAAACTTCACCCATTAGTGTATTGTATCACAATCTAGTAGTTACATGTGGAAATTTGGTTCTAGGACATTTGATTTGAGCGCAATCCTCAAACTTAGGTCAAAAAAGCCATTTAAGCCTTTTCACAGTGAGATCTATGCGATATGGCCGAGAAATGTAATTTTGATGTTAACTCCCAAACCGCTGCGCAGAAGTCAACCAAACTTCACCCAATAGTGTATTGTATCACATTCTAGTAGTTACATTTTAAAATTTCGTTCTAGGACATTTGGTTTGAGCGCAATTATTAAACTTAGGTCAAAAAAGCCATTTAAGCCTTTTCACAGTGAGATCTATGCGATATGGCCGAGAAATGTAATTTTGATGTTAACTCCCAAACCGCTGCGCAGAAGTAAACCAAACTTCACCCATTAGTGTATTGTATCACAATCTAGTAGTTACATGTGGAAATTTGGTTCTAGGACATTTGATTTGAGCGCAATCCTCAAACTTAGGTCAAAAAAGCCATTTAAGCCTTTTCACAGTGAGATCTATGCGATATGGCCGAGAAATGTAATTTTGATGTTAACTCCCAAACCGCTGCGCAGAAGTCAACCAAACTTCACCCAATAGTGTATTGTATCACAATCTAGTAGTTACATTTGAAAATTTTGTTCTAGGACATTTTGTTTGAATGCAATCATCAAACTTAATTAAAAAAGTCATTTAAGCCTTTTCACAGTGAGATCTATGCGATATGGCCGAGAAATGTAATTTTGATGTTAACTCCCAAACCGCTGCGCAGAAGTCAACCAAACTTCACCCATTAGTGTATTGTATCACAATCTAGTAGTTACATGTGGAAATTTGGTTATAGGACATTTGATTTGAGCGCAATCCTCAAACTTAGGTCAAAAAAGCCATTTAAGCCTTTTCACAGTGAGATCTATGCGATATGGCCGAGAAATGTAATTTTGATGTTAACTCCCAAACCGCTGCGCAGAAGTCAACCAAACTTCACCCATTAGTGTATTGTATCACAATCTAGTAGTTACATGTGGAAATTTGGTTCTAGGACATTTGATTTTAGCGCAATCCTCAAACTTAGGTCAAAAAAGCCATTTAAGCCTTTTCACAGTGAGATCTATGCGATATGGCCGAGAAATGTAATTTTGATGTTAACTCCCAAACCGCTGCGCAGAAGTCAACCAAATTTCACCCAATAGTGTATTGTATCACATTCTAGTAGTTACATTTTAAAATTTCGTTCAAGGACATTTGGTTTGAGCGCAATTATTAAACTTAGGTCAAAAAAGCCATTTAAGCCTTTTCACAGTGAGATCTATGCGATATGGCCGAGAAATGTAATTTTGATGTTAACTCCCAAACCGCTGCGCAGAAGTAAACCAAACTTCACCCATTAGTGTATTGTATCACAATCTAGTAGTTACATGTGGAAATTTGGTTCTAGGACATTTGATTTGAGCGCAATCCTCAAACTTAGGTCAAAAAAGCCATTTAAGCCTTTTCACAGTGAGATCTATGCGATATGGCCGAGAAATGTAATTTTGATGTTAACTCCCAAACCGCTGCGCAGAAGTCAACCAAACTTCACCCAATAGTGTATTGTATCACAATCTAGTAGTTACATTTGAAAATTTTGTTCTAGGACATTTTGTTTGAACGCAATCATCAAACTTAATTAAAAAAGTCATTTAAGCCTTTTCACAGTGAGATCTATGCGATATGGCCGAGAAATGTAATTTTGATGTTAACTCCCAAACCGCTGCGCAGAAGTCAACCAAACTTCACCCAATAGTGTATTGTATCACAATCTAGTAGTTACATTTGAAAATTTTGTTCTAGGACATTTTGTTTGAGCGCAATCCTCAAACTTAGGTCAAAAAAGCCATTTAAGCCTTTTCACAATGAGATCTATGCGATATGGCCGAGAAATGTAATTTTGATGTTAACTCCCAAACCGCTGCGCAGAAGTCAACCAAACTTCACCCAATAGTGTATTGTATCACATTCTAGTAGTTACATTTGAAAATTTCGTTCTAGGACATTTGGTTTGAGCGCAATCATTAAACTTAGGTCAAAAAAGCCATTTAAGCCTTTTCACAGTGAGATCTATGCGATATGGCCGAGAAATGTAATTTTGATGTTAACTCCCAAACCGCTGCGCAGAAGTAAACCAAACTTCACCCATTAGTGTATTGTATCACAATCTAGTAGTTACATGTGGAAATTTGGTTCTAGGACATTTGATTTGAGCGCAATCCTCAAACTTAGGTCAAAAAAGCCATTTAAGCCTTTTCACAGTGAGATCTATGCGATATGGCCGAGAAATGTAATTTTGATGTTAACTCCCAAACCGCTGCGCAGAAGTCAACCAAACTTCACCCAATAGTGTATTGTATCACAATCTAGTAGTTACATTTGAAAATTTTGTTCTAGGACATTTTGTTTGAATGCAATCATCAAACTTAATTAAAATCGTCATTTAAGCCTTTTCACAGTGAGATCTATGCGATATGGCCGAGAAATGTAATTTTGATGTTAACTCCCAAACCGCTGCGCAGAAGTCAACCAAACTTCACCCATTAGTGTATTGTATCACAATCTAGTAGTTACATGTGGAAATTTGGTTATAGGACATTTGATTTGAGCGCAATCCTCAAACTTAGGTCAAAAAAGCCATTTAAGCCTTTTCACAGTGAGATCTATGCGATATGGCCGAGAAATGTAATTTTGATGTTAACTCCCAAACCGCTGCGCAGAAGTCAACTAAACTTCACCCAATAGTGTATTGTATCACATTCTAGTAGTTACATTTGAAAATTTCGTTCTAGGACATTTGGTTTGAGCGCAATCATTAAACTTAATTAAAAAAGTCATTTAAGCCTTTTCACAGTGAGATCTATGCGATATGGCCGAGAAATGTAATTTTGATGTTAACTACCAAACCGCTGCGCAGAAGTCAACCAAACTTCAACCAATAGTGTATTGTATCACAATCTAGTAGTTACATTTGAAAATTTTGTTCTAGGACATTTTGTTTGAACGCAATCATCAAACTTAATTAAAAAAGTCATTTAAGCCTTTTCACAGTGAGATCTATGCGATATGGCCGAGAAATGTAATTTTGATGTTAACTCCCAAACCGCTGCGCAGAAGTCAACCAAACTTCACCCAATAGTGTATTGTATCACAATCTAGTAGTTACATTTGAAAATTTTGTTTTAGGAAATTTTGTTTGAGCGCAATCATCAAACTTAATTAAAAAAGTCATTTAAGCCTTTTCACAGTGAGATCTATGCGATATGGCCGAGAAATGTAATTTTGATGTTAACTCCCAAACCGCTGCGCAGAAGTCAACCAAACTTCACCCAATAGTGTATTGTATCACAATCTAGTAGTTACATTTGAAAATTTTGTTCTAGGAAATTTTGTTTGAGCGCAATCATCAAACTTAATTAAAAAAGTCATTTAAGCCTTTTCACAGTGAGATCTATGCGATATGGCCGAGAAATGTAACTTTGATGTTAACTCCCAAACCGCTGCGCAGAAGTCAACCAAACTTCACCCATTAGTGTATTTTATCACAATCTAGTAGTTACATGTGGAAATTTGGTTCTAGGACATTTGATTTGAGCGCAATCCTCAAACTTAGGTCAAAAAAGCCATTTGCCTTTTCACAGTGAGATCTATGCGATATGGCCGAGAAATGTAATTTTGATGTTAACTCCCAAACCGCTGCGCAGAAGTCAACCAAACTTCACCCAATAGTGTATTGTATCACAATCTAGTAGTTACATTTGAAAATTTTGTTCTAGGACATTTTGTTTGAACGCAATCATCAAACTTAATTAAAAAAGTCATTTAAGCCTTTTCACAGTGAGATCTATGCGATATGGCCGAGAAATGTAATTTTGATGTTAACTCCCAAACCGCTGCGCAGAAGTCAACCAAACTTCACCCATTAGTGTATTGTATCACAATCTAGTAGTTACATGTGGAAATTTGGTTATAGGACATTTGATTTGAGCGCAATCCTCAAACTTAGGTCAAAAAAGCCATTTAAGCCTTTTCACAGTGAGATCTATGCGATATGGCCGAGAAATGTAATTTTGATGTTAACTCCCAAACCGCTGCGCAGAAGTCAACCAAACTTCACCCAATAGTGTATTGTATCACAATCTAGTAGTTACATTTGAAAATTTTGTTCTAGGAAATTTTGTTTGAGCGCAATCATCAAACTTAATTAAAAAAGTCATTTAAGCCTTTTCACAGTGAGATCTATGCGATATGGCCGAGAAATGTAATTTTGATGTTAACTCCCAAACCGCTGCGCAGAAGTCAACCAAACTTCACCCATTAGTGTATTTTATCACAATCTAGTAGTTACATGTGGAAATTTGGTTCTAGGACATTTGATTTGAGCGCAATCCTCAAACTTAGGTCAAAAAAGCCATTTAAGCCTTTTCACAGTGAGATCTATGCGATATGGCCGAGAAATGTAATTTTGATGTTCACTCCCAAACCGCTGCGCAGAAGTCAACCAAACTTCACCCATTAGTGTATTGTATCACAATCTAGTAGTTACATGTGGAAATTTGGTTATAGGACATTTGATTTGAGCGCAATCCTCAAACTTAGGTCAAAAAAGCCATTTAAGCCTTTTCACAGTGAGATCTATGCGATATGGCCGAGAAATGTAATTTTGATGTTAACTCCCAAACCGCTGCGCAGAAGTCAACCAAACTTCACCCATTAGTGTATTGTATCACAATCTAGTAGTTACATTTGAAAATTTCGTTCTAGGACATTTGGTTTGAGCGCAATCTTTAAACTTAGGTCAAAAAAGCCATTTAAGCCTTTTCACAGTGAGATCTATGCGATATGGCCGAGAAATGTAATTTTGATGTTAACTCCCAAACCGCTGCGCAGAAGTCAACCAAACTTCACCCAATAGTGTATTGTATCACAATCTAGTAGTTACATTTGAAAATTTTGTTCTAGGACATTTTGTTTGAACGCAATCATCAAACTTAATTAAAAAAGTCATTTAAGCCTTTTCACAGTGAGGTCTATGCGATATGGCCGAGAAATGTAATTTTGATGTTAACTCCCAAACCGCTGCGCAGAAGTCAACCAAACTTCACCCAATAGTGTATTGTATCACAATCTAGTAGTTACATTTGAAAATTTTGTTCTAGGAAATTTTGTTTGAGCGCAATCATCAAACTTAATTAAAAAAGTCATTTAAGCCTTTTCACAGTGAGATCTATGCGATATGGCCGAGAAATGTAATTTTGATGTTAACTCCCAAACCGCTGCGCAGAAGTCAACCAAACTTCACCCATTAGTGAATTGTATCACAATCTAGTAGTTACATGTGGAAATTTGGTTATAGGACATTTGATTTGAGCGCAATCCTCAAACTTAGGTCAAAAAAGCCATTTAAGCCTTTTCACAGTGAGATCTATGCGATATGGCCGAGAAATGTAATTTTGATGTTAACTCCCAAACCGCTGCGCAGAAGTCAACCAAACTTCACCCAATAGTGTATTGTATCACATTCTAGTAGTTACATTTGAAAATTTTGTTCTAGGACATTTTGTTTGAACGCAATCATCAAACTTAATTAAAAAAGTCATTTTAGCCTTTTCACAGTGAGATCTATGCGATATGGCCGAGAAATGTAATTTTGATGTTAACTCCCAAACCGCTGCGCAGAAGTCAACCAAACTTCACCCAATAGTGTATTGTATCACAATCTAGTAGTTACATTTGAAAATTTTGTTCTAGGAAATTTTGTTTGAGCGCAATCATCAAACTTAATTAAAAAAGTCATTTAAGCCTTTTCACAGTGAGATCTATGCGATATGGCCGAGAAATGTAATTTTGATGTTAACTCCCAAACCGCTGCGCAGAAGTCAACCAAACTTCACCCATTAGTGTATTGTATCACAATCTAGTAGTTACATGTGGAAATTTGGTTCTAGGACATTTGATTTGAGCGCAATCCTCAAACTTAGGTCAAAAAAGCCATTTAAGCCTTTTCACAGTGAGATCTATGCGATATGGCCGAGAAATGTAATTTTGATGTTAACTCCCAAACCGCTGCGCAGAAGTCAACCAAACTTCACCCAATAGTGTATTGTATCACAATCTAGTAGTTACATTTGAAAATTTTGTTCTAGGAAATTTTGTTTGAGCGCAATCATCAAACTTAATTAAAAAAGTCATTTAAGCCTTTTCACAGTGAGATCTATGCGATATGGCCGAGAAATGTAATTTTTATGTTAACTCCCAAACCGCTGCGCAGAAGTCAACCAAACTTCACCCATTAGTGTATTTTATCACAATCTAGTAGTTACATGTGGAAATTTGGTTCTAGGACATTTGATTTGAGCGCAATCCTCAAACTTAGGTCAAAAAAGCCATTTAAGCCTTTTCACAGTGAGATCTATGCGATATGGCCGAGAAATGTAATTTTGATGTTAACTCCCAAACCGCTGCGCAGAAGTCAACCAAACTTCACCCAATAGTGTATTGTATCACATTCTAGTAGTTACATTTGAAAATTTCGTTCTAGGACATTTGGTTTGAGCGCAATCCTCAAACTTAGGTCAAAAAGCCATTTAAGCCTTTTCACAGTGAGATCTATGCGATATGGCCGAGAAATGTAATTTTGATGTTAACTCCCAAACCGCTGCGCAGAAGTCAACCAAACTTCACCCAATAGTGTATTGTATCACAATCTAGTAGTTACATTTGAAAATTTTGTTCTAGGACATTTTGTTTGAACGCAATCATCAAACTTAATTAAAAAAGTCATTTAAGCCTTTTCACAGTGAGATCTATGCGATATGGCCGAGAAATGTAATTTTGATGTTAACTCCCAAACCGCTGCGCAGAAGTCAACCAAACTTCACCCAATAGTGTATTGTATCACAATCTAGTAGTTACATTTGAAAATTTTGTTCTAGGACATTTTGTTTGAGCGCAATCCTCAAACTTAGGTCAAAAAAGCCATTTAAGCCTTTTCACAGTGAGATCTATGCGATATGGCCGAGAAATGTAATTTTGATGTTAACTCCCAAACCGCTGCGCAGAAGTCAACCAAACTTCACCCAATAGTGTATTGTATCACAATCTAGTAGTTACATTTGAAAATTTTGTTCTAGGACATTTTTTTTGAACGCAATCATCAAACTTAATTAAAAAAGTCATTTAAGCCTTTTCACAGTGAGATCTATGCGATATGGCCGAGAAATGTAATTTTGATGTTAACTCCCAAACCGCTGCGCAGAAGTCAACCAAACTTCACCCAATAGTGTATTGTATCACAATCTAGTAGTTACATTTGAAAATTTTGTTCTAGGAAATTTTGTTTGAGCGCAATCATCAAACTTAATTAAAAAAGTCATTTAAGCCTTTTCACAGTGAGATCTATGCGATATGGCCGAGAAATGTAATTTTGATGTTAACTCCCAAACCGCTGCGCAGAAGTCAACCAAACTTCACCCAATAGTGTATTTTATCACAATCTAGTAGTTACATGTGGAAATTTGGTTCTAGGACATTTGATTTGAGCGCAATCCTCAAACTTAGGTCAAAAAAGCCATTTAAGCCTTTTCACAGTGAGATCTATGCGATATGGCCGAGAAATGTAATTTTGATGTTAACTCCCAAACCGCTGCGCAGAAGTCAACCAAACTTCACCCAATAGTGTATTGTATCACATTCTAGTAGTTACATTTGAAAATTTCGTTCTAGGACATTTGGTTTGAGCGCAATCCTCAAACTTAGGTCAAAAAAGCCATTTAAGCCTTTTCACAGTGAGATCTATGCGATATGGCCGAGAAATGTAATTTTGATGTTAACTCCCAAACCGCTGCGCAGAAGTCAACCAAACTTCACCCAATAGTGTATTGTATCACAATCTAGTAGTTACATGTGGAAATTTGGTTATAGGACATTTGATTTGAGCGCAATCCTCAAACTTAGGTCAAAAAAGCCATTTAAGCCTTTTCACAGTGAGATCTATGCGATATGGCCGAGAAATGTAATTTTGATGTTAACTCCCAAACCGCTGCGCAGAAGTCAACCAAACTTCACCCAATAGTGTATTGTATCACATTCTAGTAGTTACATTTGAAAATTTCATTCAAGGACATTTGGTTTGAGCGCAATTTTTAAACTTAGGTCAAAAAAGCCATTTAAGCCTTTTCACAGTGAGATCTATGCGATATGGCCGAGAAATGTAATTTTGATGTTAACTCCCAAACCGCTGCGCAGAAGTAAACCAAACTTCACCCATTAGTGTATTGTATCACAATCTAGTAGTTACATGTGGAAATTTGGTTCTAGGACATTTGATTTGAGCGCAATCCTCAAACTTAGGTCAAAAAAGCCATTTAAGCCTTTTCACAGTGAGATCTATGCGATATGGCCGAGAAATGTAATTTTGATGTTAACTCCCAAACCGCTGCGCAGAAGTCAACCAAACTTCACCCAATAGTGTATTGTATCACAATCTAGTAGTTACATTTGAAAATTTTGTTCTAGGAAATTTTGTTTGAGCGCAATCATCAAACTTAATTAAAAAAGTCATTTAAGCCTTTTCACAGTGAGATCTATGCGATATGGCCGAGAAATGTAATTTTGATGTTAACTCCCAAACCGCTGCGCAAAAGTCAACCAAACTTCACCAATTAGTGTATTGTATCACAATCTAGTAGTTACATGTGGAAATTTGGTTCTAGGACATTTGATTTGAGCGCAATCCTCAAACTTAGGTCAAAAAAGCCATTTAAGCCTTTTCACAGTGAGATCTATGCAATATGGCCGAGAAATGTAATTTTGATGTTAACTCCCAAACCGCTGCGCAGAAGTCAACCAAACTTCACCCAATAGTGTATTGTATCACATTCTAGTAGTTACATTTTAAAATTTCGTTCTAGGACATTTGGTTTGAGCGCAATTATTAAACTTAGGTCAAAAAAGCCATTTAAGCCTTTTCACAGTGAGATCTATGCGATATGGCCGAGAAATGTAATTTTGATGTTAACTCCCAAACCGCTGCGCAGAAGTAAACCAAACTTCACCCATTAGTGTATTGTATCACAATCTAGTAGTTACATGTGGAAATTTGGTTCTAGGACATTTGATTTGAGCGCAATCCTCAAACTTAGGTCAAAAAAGCCATTTAAGCCTTTTCACAGTGAGATCTATGCGATATGGCCGAGAAATGTAATTTTGATGTTAACTCCCAAACCGCTGCGCAGAAGTCAACCAAACTTCACCCAATAGTGTATTGTATCACAATCTAGTAGTTACATTTGAAAATTTTGTTCTAGGACATTTTGTTTGAATGCAATCATCAAACTTAATTAAAAAAGTCATTTAAGCCTTTTCACAGTGAGATCTATGCGATATGGCCGAGAAATGTAATTTTGATGTTAACTCCCAAACCGCTGCGCAGAAGTCAACCAAACTTCACCCATTAGTGTATTGTATCACAATCTAGTAGTTACATGTGGAAATTTGGTTATAGGACATTTGATTTGAGCGCAATCCTCAAACTTAGGTCAAAAAAGCCATTTAAGCCTTTTCACAGTGAGATCTATGCGATATGGCCGAGAAATGTAATTTTGATGTTAACTCCCAAACCGCTGCGCAGAAGTCAACTAAACTTCACCCAATAGTGTATTGTATCACATTCTAGTAGTTACATTTGAAAATTTCGTTCTAGGACATTTGGTTTGAGCGCAATCATTAAACTTAATTAAAAAAGTCATTTAAGCCTTTTCACAGTGAGATCTATGCGATATGGCCGAGAAATGTAATTTTGATGTTAACTACCAAACCGCTGCGCAGAAGTCAACCAAACTTCACCCAATAGTGTATTGTATCACAATCTAGTAGTTACATTTGAAAATTTTGTTCTAGGACATTTTGTTTGAACGCAATCATCAAACTTAATTAAAAAAGTCATTTAAGCCTTTTCACAGTGAGATCTATGCGATATGGCCGAGAAATGTAATTTTGATGTTAACTCCCAAACCGCTGCGCAGAAGTCAACCAAACTTCACCCAATAGTGTATTGTATCACAATCTAGTAGTTACATTTGAAAATTTTGTTTTAGGAAATTTTGTTTGAGCGCAATCATCAAACTTAATTAAAAGAGTCATTTAAGCCTTTTCACAGTGAGATCTATGCGATATGGCCGAGAAATGTAATTTTGATGTTAACTCCCAAACCGCTGCGCAGAAGTC
Source organism: Corythoichthys intestinalis (assembly GCF_030265065.1). Taxonomy (NCBI): domain Eukaryota; kingdom Metazoa; phylum Chordata; class Actinopteri; order Syngnathiformes; family Syngnathidae; genus Corythoichthys; species Corythoichthys intestinalis. The sequence goes on along the minus strand of NC_080416.1, from coordinate 36,562,064 downwards.
AACCAAACTTCACCCATTAGTGTATTGTATCACAATCTAGTAGTTACATTTGAAAATTTTGTTCTAGGACATTTTGTTTGAGCGCAATCCTCAAACTTAGGTCAAAAAAGCCATTTAAGCCTTTTCACAGTGAGATCTATGCGATATGGCCGAGAAATGTAATTTTGATGTTAACTCCCAAACCGCTGCGCAGAAGTCAACCAAACTTCACCCAATAGTGTATTGTATCACAATCTAGTAGTTACATTTGAAAATTTTGTTCTAGGACATTTTGTTTGAACGCAATCATCAAACTTAATTAAAAAAGTCATTTAAGCCTTTTCACAGTGAGATCTATGCGATATGGCCGAGAAATGTAATTTTGATGTTAACTCCCAAACCGCTGCGCAGAAGTCAACCAAACTTCACCCAATAGTGTATTGTATCACAATCTAGTAGTTACATTTGAAAATTTTGTTCTAGGAAATTTTGTTTGAGCGCAATCATCAAACTTAATTAAAAAAGTCATTTAAGCCTTTTCACAGTGAGATCTATGCGATATGGCCGAGAAATGTAATTTTGATGTTAACTCCCAAACCGCTGCGCAAAAGTCAACCAAACTTCACCAATTAGTGTATTGTATCACAATCTAGTAGTTACATGTGGAAATTTGGTTCTAGGACATTTGATTTGAGCGCAATCCTCAAACTTAGGTCAAAAAAGCCATTTAAGCCTTTTCACAGTGAGATCTATGCAATATGGCCGAGAAATGTAATTTTGATGTTAACTCCCAAACCGCTGCGCAGAAGTCAACCAAACTTCACCCAATAGTGTATTGTATCACATTCTAGTAGTTACATTTTAAAATTTCGTTCTAGGACATTTGGTTTGAGCGCAATTATTAAACTTAGGTCAAAAAAGCCATTTAAGCCTTTTCACAGTGAGATCTATGCGATATGGCCGAGAAATGTAATTTTGATGTTAACTCCCAAACCGCTGCGCAGAAGTAAACCAAACTTCACCCATTAGTGTATTGTATCACAATCTAGTAGTTACATGTGGAAATTTGGTTCTAGGACATTTGATTTGAGCGCAATCCTCAAACTTAGGTCAAAAAAGCCATTTAAGCCTTTTCACAGTGAGATCTATGCGATATGGCCGAGAAATGTAATTTTGATGTTAACTCCCAAACCGCTGCGCAGAAGTCAACCAAACTTCACCCAATAGTGTATTGTATCACAATCTAGTAGTTACATTTGAAAATTTTGTTCTAGGACATTTTGTTTGAATGCAATCATCAAACTTAATTAAAAAAGTCATTTAAGCCTTTTCACAGTGAGATCTATGCGATATGGCCGAGAAATGTAATTTTGATGTTAACTCCCAAACCGCTGCGCAGAAGTCAACCAAACTTCACCCATTAGTGTATTGTATCACAATCTAGTAGTTACATGTGGAAATTTGGTTATAGGACATTTGATTTGAGCGCAATCCTCAAACTTAGGTCAAAAAAGCCATTTAAGCCTTTTCACAGTGAGATCTATGCGATATGGCCGAGAAATGTAATTTTGATGTTAACTCCCAAACCGCTGCGCAGAAGTCAACTAAACTTCACCCAATAGTGTATTGTATCACATTCTAGTAGTTACATTTGAAAATTTCGTTCTAGGACATTTGGTTTGAGCGCAATCATTAAACTTAATTAAAAAAGTCATTTAAGCCTTTTCACAGTGAGATCTATGCGATATGGCCGAGAAATGTAATTTTGATGTTAACTACCAAACCGCTGCGCAGAAGTCAACCAAACTTCACCCAATAGTGTATTGTATCACAATCTAGTAGTTACATTTGAAAATTTTGTTCTAGGACATTTTGTTTGAACGCAATCATCAAACTTAATTAAAAAAGTCATTTAAGCCTTTTCACAGTGAGATCTATGCGATATGGCCGAGAAATGTAATTTTGATGTTAACTCCCAAACCGCTGCGCAGAAGTCAACCAAACTTCACCCAATAGTGTATTGTATCACAATCTAGTAGTTACATTTGAAAATTTTGTTTTAGGAAATTTTGTTTGAGCGCAATCATCAAACTTAATTAAAAGAGTCATTTAAGCCTTTTCACAGTGAGATCTATGCGATATGGCCGAGAAATGTAATTTTGATGTTAACTCCCAAACCGCTGCGCAGAAGTCAACCAAACTTCACCCATTAGTGTATTGTATCACAATCTAGTAGTTACATTTGAAAATTTTGTTCTAGGACATTTTGTTTGAGCGCAATCCTCAAACTTAGGTCAAAAAAGCCATTTAAGCCTTTTCACAGTGAGATCTATGCGATATGGCCGAGAAATGTAATTTTGATGTTAACTCCCAAACCGCTGCGCAGAAGTCAACCAAACTTCACCCAATAGTGTATTGTATCACAATCTAGTAGTTACATTTGAAAATTTTGTTCTAGGACATTTTGTTTGAACGCAATCATCAAACTTAATTAAAAAAGTCATTTAAGCCTTTTCACAGTGAGATCTATGCGATATGGCCGAGAAATGTAATTTTGATGTTAACTCCCAAACCGCTGCGCAGAAGTCAACCAAACTTCACCCAATAGTGTATTGTATCACAATCTAGTAGTTACATTTGAAAATTTTGTTCTAGGAAATTTTGTTTGAGCGCAATCATCAAACTTAATTAAAAAAGTCATTTAAGCCTTTTCACAGTGAGATCTATGCGATATGGCCGAGAAATGTAATTTTGATGTTAACTCCCAAACCGCTGCGCAGAAGTCAACCAAACTTCACCCATTAGTGTATTTTATCACAATCTAGTAGTTACATGTGGAAATTTGGTTCTAGGACATTTGATTTGAGCGCAATCCTCAAACTTAGGTCAAAAAAGCCATTTAAGCCTTTTCACAGTGAGATCTATGCGATATGGCCGAGAAATGTAATTTTGATGTTAACTCCCAAACCGCTGCGCAGAAGTCAACCAAACTTCACCCAATAGTGTATTGTATCACAATCTAGTAGTTACATTTAAAAATTTTGTTCTAGGACATTTTGTTTGAACGCAATCATCAAACTTAATTAAAAAAGTCATTTAAGCCTTTTCACAGTGAGATCTATGCGATATGGCCGAGAAATGTAATTTTGATGTTAACTCCCAAACCGCTGCGCAGAAGTCAACCAAACTTCACCCATTAGTGTATTTTATCACAATCTAGTAGTTACATGTGGAAATTTGGTTCTAGGACATTTGATTTGAGCGCAATCCTCAAACTTAGGTCAAAAAAGCCATTTAAGCCTTTTCACAGTGAGATCTATGCGATATGGCCGAGAAATGTAATTTTGATGTTAACTCCCAAACCGCTGCGCAGAAGTCAACCAAACTTCACCCAATAGTGTATTGTATCACATTCTAGTAGTTACATTTGAAAATTTCGTTCTAGGACATTTGGTTTGAGCGCAATCCTCAAACTTAGGTCAAAAAAGCCATTTAAGCCTTTTCACAGTGAGATCTATGCGATATGGCCGAGAAATGTAATTTTGATGTTAACTCCCAAACCGCTGCGCAGAAGTCAACCAAACTTCACCCAATAGTGTATTGTATCACAATCTAGTAGTTACATGTGGAAATTTGGTTATAGGACATTTGATTTGAGCGCAATCCTCAAACTTAGGTCAAAAAAGCCATTTAAGCCTTTTCACAGTGAGATCTATGCGATATGGCCGAGAAATGTAATTTTGATGTTAACTCCCAAACCGCTGCGCAGAAGTCAACTAAACTTCACCCAATAGTGTATTGTATCACAATCTAGTAGTTACATTTGAAAATTTTGTTCTAGGACATTTTGTTTGAACGCAATCATCAAACTTAATTAAAAAAGTCATTTAAGCCTTTTCACAGTGAGATCTATGCGATATGGCCGAGAAATGTAATTTTGATGTTAACTCCCAAACCGCTGCGCAGAAGTCAACCAAACTTCACCCATTAGTGAATTGTATCACAATCTAGTAGTTACATGTGGAAATTTGGTTATAGGACATTTGATTTGAGCGCAATCCTCAAACTTAGGTCAAAAAAGCCATTTAAGCCTTTTCACAGTGAGATCTATGCGATATGGCCGAGAAATGTAATTTTGATGTTAACTCCCAAACCGCTGCGCAGAAGTCAACCAAACTTCACCCAATAGTGTATTGTATCACATTCTAGTAGTTACATTTAAAAATTTCGTTCTAGGACATTTGGTTTGAGCGCAATCCTCAAACTTAGGTCAAAAAAGCCATTTAAGCCTTTTCACAGTGAGATCTAAGCGATATGGCCGAGAAATGTAATTTTGATGTTAACTCCCAAACCGCTGCGCAGAAGTCAACCAAACTTCACCCAATAGTGTATTGTATCACAATCTAGTAGTTATATTTGAAAATTTTGTTCTAGGACATTTTGTTTGAACGCAATCATCAAACTTAATTAAAAAAGTCATTTAAGCCTTTTCACAGTGAGATCTATGCGATATGGCCGAGAAATGTAATTTTGATGTTAACTCCCAAACCGCTGCGCAGAAGTCAACCAAACTTCACCCAATAGTGTATTGTATCACAATCTAGTAGTTACATGTGGAAATTTTGTTCTAGGACATTTGATTTGAGCGCAATCCTCAAACTTAGGTCAAAAAAGCCATTTAAGCCTTTTCACAGTGAGATCTATGCGATATGGCCGAGAAATGTAATTTTGATGTTAACTCCCAAACCGCTGCGCAGAAGTCAACCAAACTTCACCCAATAGTGTATTGTATCACAATCTAGTAGTTACATTTGAAAATTTTGTTCTAGGAAATTTTGTTTGAGCGCAATCATCAAACTTAATTAAAAAAGTCATTTAAGCCTTTTCACAGTGAGATCTATGCGATATGGCCGAGAAATGTAATTTTGATGTTAACTCCCAAACCGCTGCGCAAAAGTCAACCAAACTTCACCAATTAGTGTATTGTATCACAATCTAGTAGTTACATGTGGAAATTTGGTTCTAGGACATTTGATTTGAGCGCAATCCTCAAACTTAGGTCAAAAAAGCCATTTAAGCCTTTTCACAGTGAGATCTATGCAATATGGCCGAGAAATGTAATTTTGATGTTAACTCCCAAACCGCTGCGCAGAAGTCAACCAAACTTCACCCAATAGTGTATTGTATCACATTCTAGTAGTTACATTTTAAAATTTCGTTCTAGGACATTTGGTTTGAGCGCAATTATTAAACTTAGGTCAAAAAAGCCATTTAAGCCTTTTCACAGTGAGATCTATGCGATATGGCCGAGAAATGTAATTTTGATGTTAACTCCCAAACCGCTGCGCAGAAGTAAACCAAACTTCACCCATTAGTGTATTGTATCACAATCTAGTAGTTACATGTGGAAATTTGGTTCTAGGACATTTGATTTGAGCGCAATCCTCAAACTTAGGTCAAAAAAGCCATTTAAGCCTTTTCACAGTGAGATCTATGCGATATGGCCGAGAAATGTAATTTTGATGTTAACTCCCAAACCGCTGCGCAGAAGTCAACCAAACTTCACCCAATAGTGTATTGTATCACAATCTAGTAGTTACATTTGAAAATTTTGTTCTAGGACATTTTGTTTGAATGCAATCATCAAACTTAATTAAAAAAGTCATTTAAGCCTTTTCACAGTGAGATCTATGCGATATGGCCGAGAAATGTAATTTTGATGTTAACTCCCAAACCGCTGCGCAGAAGTCAACCAAACTTCACCCATTAGTGTATTGTATCACAATCTAGTAGTTACATGTGGAAATTTGGTTATAGGACATTTGATTTGAGCGCAATCCTCAAACTTAGGTCAAAAAAGCCATTTAAGCCTTTTCACAGTGAGATCTATGCGATATGGCCGAGAAATGTAATTTTGATGTTAACTCCCAAACCGCTGCGCAGAAGTCAACTAAACTTCACCCAATAGTGTATTGTATCACATTCTAGTAGTTACATTTGAAAATTTCGTTCTAGGACATTTGGTTTGAGCGCAATCATTAAACTTAATTAAAAAAGTCATTTAAGCCTTTTCACAGTGAGATCTATGCGATATGGCCGAGAAATGTAATTTTGATGTTAACTACCAAACCGCTGCGCAGAAGTCAACCAAACTTCACCCAATAGTGTATTGTATCACAATCTAGTAGTTACATTTGAAAATTTTGTTCTAGGACATTTTGTTTGAACGCAATCATCAAACTTAATTAAAAAAGTCATTTAAGCCTTTTCACAGTGAGATCTATGCGATATGGCCGAGAAATGTAATTTTGATGTTAACTCCCAAACCGCTGCGCAGAAGTCAACCAAACTTCACCCAATAGTGTATTGTATCACAATCTAGTAGTTACATTTGAAAATTTTGTTTTAGGAAATTTTGTTTGAGCGCAATCATCAAACTTAATTAAAAGAGTCATTTAAGCCTTTTCACAGTGAGATCTATGCGATATGGCCGAGAAATGTAATTTTGATGTTAACTCCCAAACCGCTGCGCAGAAGTCAACCAAACTTCACCCATTAGTGTATTGTATCACAATCTAGTAGTTACATTTGAAAATTTTGTTCTAGGACATTTTGTTTGAGCGCAATCCTCAAACTTAGGTCAAAAAAGCCATTTAAGCCTTTTCACAGTGAGATCTATGCGATATGGCCGAGAAATGTAATTTTGATGTTAACTCCCAAACCGCTGCGCAGAAGTCAACCAAACTTCACCCAATAGTGTATTGTATCACAATCTAGTAGTTACATTTGAAAATTTTGTTCTAGGACATTTTGTTTGAACGCAATCATCAAACTTAATTAAAAAAGTCATTTAAGCCTTTTCACAGTGAGATCTATGCGATATGGCCGAGAAATGTAATTTTGATGTTAACTCCCAAACCGCTGCGCAGAAGTCAACCAAACTTCACCCAATAGTGTATTGTATCACAATCTAGTAGTTACATTTGAAAATTTTGTTCTAGGAAATTTTGTTTGAGCGCAATCATCAAACTTAATTAAAAAAGTCATTTAAGCCTTTTCACAGTGAGATCTATGCGATATGGCCGAGAAATGTAATTTTGATGTTAACTCCCAAACCGCTGCGCAGAAGTCAACCAAACTTCACCCATTAGTGTATTTTATCACAATCTAGTAGTTACATGTGGAAATTTGGTTCTAGGACATTTGATTTGAGCGCAATCCTCAAACTTAGGTCAAAAAAGCCATTTAAGCCTTTTCACAGTGAGATCTATGCGATATGGCCGAGAAATGTAATTTTGATGTTAACTCCCAAACCGCTGCGCAGAAGTCAACCAAACTTCACCCAATAGTGTATTGTATCACAATCTAGTAGTTACATTTAAAAATTTTGTTCTAGGACATTTTGTTTGAACGCAATCATCAAACTTAATTAAAAAAGTCATTTAAGCCTTTTCACAGTGAGATCTATGCGATATGGCCGAGAAATGTAATTTTGATGTTAACTCCCAAACCGCTGCGCAGAAGTCAACCAAACTTCACCCATTAGTGTATTTTATCACAATCTAGTAGTTACATGTGGAAATTTGGTTCTAGGACATTTGATTTGAGCGCAATCCTCAAACTTAGGTCAAAAAAGCCATTTAAGCCTTTTCACAGTGAGATCTATGCGATATGGCCGAGAAATGTAATTTTGATGTTAACTCCCAAACCGCTGCGCAGAAGTCAACCAAACTTCACCCAATAGTGTATTGTATCACATTCTAGTAGTTACATTTGAAAATTTCGTTCTAGGACATTTGGTTTGAGCGCAATCCTCAAACTTAGGTCAAAAAAGCCATTTAAGCCTTTTCACAGTGAGATCTATGCGATATGGCCGAGAAATGTAATTTTGATGTTAACTCCCAAACCGCTGCGCAGAAGTCAACCAAACTTCACCCAATAGTGTATTGTATCACAATCTAGTAGTTACATGTGGAAATTTGGTTATAGGACATTTGATTTGAGCGCAATCCTCAAACTTAGGTCAAAAAAGCCATTTAAGCCTTTTCACAGTGAGATCTATGCGATATGGCCGAGAAATGTAATTTTGATGTTAACTCCCAAACCGCTGCGCAGAAGTCAACTAAACTTCACCCAATAGTGTATTGTATCACAATCTAGTAGTTACATTTGAAAATTTTGTTCTAGGACATTTTGTTTGAACGCAATCATCAAACTTAATTAAAAAAGTCATTTAAGCCTTTTCACAGTGAGATCTATGCGATATGGCCGAGAAATGTAATTTTGATGTTAACTCCCAAACCGCTGCGCAGAAGTCAACCAAACTTCACCCATTAGTGAATTGTATCACAATCTAGTAGTTACATGTGGAAATTTGGTTATAGGACATTTGATTTGAGCGCAATCCTCAAACTTAGGTCAAAAAAGCCATTTAAGCCTTTTCACAGTGAGATCTATGCGATATGGCCGAGAAATGTAATTTTGATGTTAACTCCCAAACCGCTGCGCAGAAGTCAACCAAACTTCACCCAATAGTGTATTGTATCACATTCTAGTAGTTACATTTAAAAATTTCGTTCTAGGACATTTGGTTTGAGCGCAATCCTCAAACTTAGGTCAAAAAAGCCATTTAAGCCTTTTCACAGTGAGATCTAAGCGATATGGCCGAGAAATGTAATTTTGATGTTAACTCCCAAACCGCTGCGCAGAAGTCAACCAAACTTCACCCAATAGTGTATTGTATCACAATCTAGTAGTTATATTTGAAAATTTTGTTCTAGGACATTTTGTTTGAACGCAATCATCAAACTTAATTAAAAAAGTCATTTAAGCCTTTTCACAGTGAGATCTATGCGATATGGCCGAGAAATGTAATTTTGATGTTAACTCCCAAACCGCTGCGCAGAAGTCAACCAAACTTCACCCAATAGTGTATTGTATCACAATCTAGTAGTTACATTTGAAAATTTTGTTCTAGGACATTTTGTTTGAGCGCAATCCTCAAACTTAGGTCAAAAAAGCCATTTAAGCCTTTTCACAGTGAGATCTATGCGATATGGCCGAGAAATGTAATTTTGATGTTAACTCCCAAACCGCTGCGCAGAAGTCAACCAAACTTCACCCAATAGTGTATTGTATCACAATCTAGTAGTTACATTTAAAAATTTTGTTCTAGGACATTTTGTTTGAACGCAATCATCAAACTTAATTAAAAAAGTCATTTAAGCCTTTTCACAGTGAGATCTATGCGATATGGCCGAGAAATGTAATTTTGATGTTAACTCCCAAACCGCTGCGCAGAAGTCAACCAAACTTCACCCATTAGTGTATTTTATCACAATCTAGTAGTTACATGTGGAAATTTGGTTCTAGGACATTTGATTTGAGCGCAATCCTCAAACTTAGGTCAAAAAAGCCATTTAAGCCTTTTCACAGTGAGATCTATGCGATATGGCCGAGAAATGTAATTTTGATGTTAACTCCCAAACCGCTGCGCAGAAGTCAACCAAACTTCACCCAATAGTGTATTGTATCACATTCTAGTAGTTACATTTGAAAATTTCGTTCTAGGACATTTGGTTTGAGCGCAATCCTCAAACTTAGGTCAAAAAAGCCATTTAAGCCTTTTCACAGTGAGATCTATGCGATATGGCCGAGAAATGTAATTTTGATGTTAACTCCCAAACCGCTGCGCAGAAGTCAACCAAACTTCACCCAATAGTGTATTGTATCACAATCTAGTAGTTATATTTGAAAATTTTGTTCTAGGACATTTTGTTTGAACGCAATCATCAAACTTAATTAAAAAAGTCATTTAAGCCTTTTCACAGTGAGATCTATGCGATATGGCCGAGAAATGTAATTTTGATGTTAACTCCCAAACCGCTGCGCAGAAGTCAACCAAACTTCACCCAATAGTGTATTGTATCACAATCTAGTAGTTACATTTGAAAATTTTGTTCTAGGACATTTTGTTTGAGCGCAATCCTCCAACTTAGGTCAAAAAAGCCATTTAAGCCTTTTCACAGTGAGATCTATGCGATATGGCCGAGAAATGTAATTTTGATGTTAACTCCCAAACCGCTGCGCAGAAGTCAACCAAACTTCACCCATTAGTGTATTGTATCACAATCTAGTAGTTACATGTGGAAATTTGGTTATAGGACATTTGATTTGAGCGCAATCCTCAAACTTAGGTCAAAAAAGCCATTTAAGCCTTTTCACAGTGAGATCTATGCGATATGGCCGAGAAATGTAATTTTGATGTTAACTCCCAAACCGCTGCGCAGAAGTCAACCAAACTTCACCCAATAGTGTATTGTATCACATTCTAGTAGTTACATTTTAAAATTTCGTTCAAGGACATTTGGTTTGAGCGCAATTATTAAACTTAGGTCAAAAAAGCCATTTAAGCCTTTTCACAGTGAGATCTATGCGATATGGCCGAGAAATGTAATTTTAATGTTAACTCCCAAACCGCTGCGCAGAAGTAAACCAAACTTCACCCATTAGTGTATTGTATCACAATCTAGTAGTTACATGTGGAAATTTGGTTCTAGGACATTTGATTTGAGCGCAATCCTCAAACTTAGGTCAAAAAAGCCATTTAAGCCTTTTCACAGTGAGATCTATGCGATATGGCCGAGAAATGTAATTTTGATGTTAACTCCCAAACTGCTGCGCAGAAGTCAACCAACTTTCACCCAATAGTGTATTGTATCACATTCTAGTAGTTACATTTGAAAATTTCGTTCTAGGACATTTGGTTTGAGCGCAATTATTAAACTTAGGTCAAAAAAGCCATTTAAGCCTTTTCACAGTGAGATCTATGCGATATGGCCGAGAAATGTAATTTTGATGTTAACTCCCAAACCGCTGCGCAGAAGTCAACCAAACTTCACCCATTAGTGTATTGTATCACAATCTAGTAGTTACATGTGGAAATTTGGTTCTAGGACATTTGATTTTAGCGCAATCCTCAAACTTAGGTCAAAAAAGCCATTTAAGCCTTTTCACAGTGAGATCTATGCGATATGGCCGAGAAATGTAATTTTGATGTTAACTCCCAAACCGCTGCGCAGAAGTCAACCAAACTTCACCCAATAGTGTATTGTATCACAATCTAGTAGTTACATTTGAAAATTTTGTTCTAGGAAATTTTGTTTGAGCGCAATCATCAAACTTAATTAAAAAAGTCATTTAAGCCTTTTCACAGTGAGATCTATGCGATATGGCCGAGAAATGTAATTTTGATGTTAACTCCCAAACCGCTGCGCAGAAGTCAACCAAACTTCACCCATTAGTGTATTGTATCACAATCTAGTAGTTACATGTGGAAATTTGGTTCTAGGACATTTGATTTGAGCGCAATCCTCAAACTTAGGTCAAAAAAGCCATTTAAGCCTTTTCACAGTGAGATCTATGCGATATGGCCGAGAAATGTAATTTTGATGTTAACTCCCAAACCGCTGCGCAGAAGTCAACCAAACTTCACCCAATAGTGTATTGTATCACATTCTAGTAGTTACATTTTAAAATTTCGTTCTAGGACATTTGGTTTGAGCGCAATTATTAAACTTAGGTCAAAAAAGCCATTTAAGCCTTTTCACAGTGAGATCTATGCGATATGGCCGAGAAATGTAATTTTGATGTTAACTCCCAAACCGCTGCGCAGAAGTAAACCAAACTTCACCCATTAGTGTATTGTATCACAATCTAGTAGTTACATGTGGAAATTTGGTTCTAGGACATTTGATTTGAGCGCAATCCTCAAACTTAGGTCAAAAAAGCCATTTAAGCCTTTTCACAGTGAGATCTATGCGATATGGCCGAGAAATGTAATTTTGATGTTAACTCCCAAACCGCTGCGCAGAAGTCAACCAAACTTCACCCAATAGTGTATTGTATCACAATCTAGTAGTTACATTTGAAAATTTTGTTCTAGGACATTTTGTTTGAATGCAATCATCAAACTTAATTAAAAAAGTCATTTAAGCCTTTTCACAGTGAGATCTATGCGATATGGCCGAGAAATGTAATTTTGATGTTAACTCCCAAACCGCTGCGCAGAAGTCAACCAAACTTCACCCATTAGTGTATTTTATCACAATCTAGTAGTTACATGTGGAAATTTGGTTCTAGGACATTTGATTTGAGCGCAATCCTCAAACTTAGGTCAAAAAAGCCATTTAAGCCTTTTCACAGTGAGATCTATGCGATATGGCCGAGAAATGTAATTTTGATGTTAACTCCCAAACCGCTGCGCAGAAGTCAACCAAACTTCACCCATTAGTGTATTGTATCACAATCTAGTAGTTACATGTGGAAATTTAGTTCTAGGACATTTGATTTGAGCGCAATCTTCAAACTTAATTAAAAAAAGTCATTTAAGCCTTTTCACAGTGAGATCTATGCGATATGGCCGAGAAATGTAATTTTGATGTTAACTCCCAAACCGCTGAGCAGAAGTCAACCAAACTTCACCCAATAGTGTATTGTATCACAATCTAGTAGTTACATTTGAAAATTTTGTTCTAGGACATTTTGTTTGAACGCAATCATCAAACTTAATTAAAAAAGTCATTTAAGCCTTTTCACAGTGAGATCTATGCGATATGGCCGAGAAATGTAATTTTGATGTTAACTCCCAAACCGCTGCGCAGAAGTCAACCAAACTTCACCCATTAGTGTATTGTATCACAATCTAGTAGTTACATGTGGAAATTTGGTTATAGGACATTTGATTTGAGCGCAATCCTCAAACTTAGGTCAAAAAAGCCATTTAAGCCTTTTCACAGTGAGATCTATGCGATATGGCCGAGAAATGTAATTTTGATGTTAACTCCCAAACCGCTGCGCAGAAGTCAACTAAACTTCACCCAATAGTGTATTGTATCACAATCTAGTAGTTACATTTGAAAATTTTGTTCTAGGAAATTTTGTTTGAGCGCAATCATCAAACTTAATTAAAAAAGTCATTTAAGCCTTTTCACAGTGAGATCTATGCGATATGGCCGAGAAATGTAATTTTGATGTTAACTCCCAAACCGCTGCGCAGAAGTCAACCAAACTTCACCCATTAGTGTATTTTATCACAATCTCGTAGTTACATGTGGAAATTTGGTTCTAGGACATTTGATTTGAGCGCAATCCTCAAACTTAGGTCAAAAAAGCCATTTAAGCCTTTTCACAGTGAGATCTATGCGATATGGCCGAGAAATGTAATTTTGATGTTCACTCCCAAACCGCTGCGCAGAAGTCAACCAAACTTCACCCATTAGTGTATTGTATCACAATCTAGTAGTTACATGTGGAAATTTGGTTATAGGACATTTGATTTGAGCGCAATCCTCAAACTTAGGTCAAAAAAGCCATTTAAGCCTTTTCACAGTGAGATCTATGCGATATGGCCGAGAAATGTAATTTTGATGTTAACTCCCAAACCGCTGCGCAGAAGTCAACCAAACTTCACCCATTAGTGTATTGTATCACAATCTAGTAGTTACATTTGAAAATTTCGTTCTAGGACATTTGGTTTGAGCGCAATCTTTAAACTTAGGTCAAAAAAGCCATTTAAGCCTTTTCACAGTGAGATCTATGCGATATGGCCGAGAAATGTAATTTTGATGTTAACTCCCAAACCGCTGCGCAGAAGTCAACCAAACTTCACCCAATAGTGTATTGTATCACAATCTAGTAGTTACATGTGGAAATTTGGTTCTAGGACATTTGATTTGAGCGCAATCCTCAAACTTAGGTCAAAAAAGCCATTTAAGCCTTTTCACAGTGAGATCTATGCGATATGGCCGAGAAATGTAATTTTGATGTTAACTCCCAAACCGCTGCGCAGAAGTCAACCAAACTTCACCCAATAGTGTATTGTATCACATTCTAGTAGTTACATTTTAAAATTTCGTTCTAGGACATTTGGTTTGAGCGCAATTATTAAACTTAGGTCAAAAAAGCCATTTAAGCCTTTTCACAGTGAGATCTATGCGATATGGCCGAGAAATGTAATTTTGATGTTAACTCCCAAACCGCTGCGCAGAAGTAAACCAAACTTCACCCATTAGTGTATTGTATCACAATCTAGTAGTTACATGTGGAAATTTGGTTCTAGGACATTTGATTTGAGCGCAATCCTCAAACTTAGGTCAAAAAAGCCATTTAAGCCTTTTCACAGTGAGATCTATGCGATATGGCCGAGAAATGTAATTTTGATGTTAACTCCCAAACCGCTGCGCAGAAGTCAACCAAACTTCACCCAATAGTGTATTGTATCACAATCTAGTAGTTACATTTGAAAATTTTGTTCTAGGACATTTTGTTTGAATGCAATCATCAAACTTAATTAAAAAAGTCATTTAAGCCTTTTCACAGTGAGATCTATGCGATATGGCCGAGAAATGTAATTTTGATGTTAACTCCCAAACCGCTGCGCAGAAGTCAACCAAACTTCACCCATTAGTGTATTTTATCACAATCTAGTAGTTACATGTGGAAATTTGGTTCTAGGACATTTGATTTGAGCGCAATCCTCAAACTTAGGTCAAAAAAGCCATTTAAGCCTTTTCACAGTGAGATCTATGCGATATGGCCGAGAAATGTAATTTTGATGTTAACTCCCAAACCGCTGCGCAGAAGTCAACCAAACTTCACCCAATAGTGTATTGTATCACAATCTAGTAGTTACATTTGAAAATTTTGTTCTAGGACATTTTGTTTGAACGCAATCATCAAACTTAATTAAAAAAGTCATTTAAGCCTTTTCACAGTGAGATCTATGCGATATGGCCGAGAAATGTAATTTTGATGTTAACTCCCAAACCGCTGCGCAGAAGTCAACCAAACTTCACCCAATAGTGTATTGTATCACAATCTAGTAGTTACATTTGAAAATTTTGTTCTAGGAAATTTTGTTTGAACGCAATCATCAAACTTAATTAAAAAAGTCATTTAAGCCTTTTCACAGTGAGATCAATGCGATATGGCCGAGAAATGTAATTTTGATGTTAACTCCCAAACCGCTGCGCAGAAGTCAACCAAACTTCACCCATTAGTGTATTTTATCACAATCTAGTAGTTACATGTGGAAATTTGGTTCTAGGACATTTGATTTGAGCGCAATCCTCAAACTTAGGTCAAAAAAGCCATTTAAGCCTTTTCACAGTGAGATCTATGCGATATGGCCGAGAAATGTAATTTTGATGTTAACTCCCAAACCGCTGCGCAGAAGTCAACCAAACTTCACCCAATAGTGTATTGTATCACAATCTAGTAGTTACATTTAAAAATTTTGTTCTAGGACATTTTGTTTGAACGCAATCATCAAACTTAATTAAAAAAGTCATTTAAGCCTTTTCACAGTGAGATCTATGCGATATGGCCGAGAAATGTAATTTTGATGTTAACTCCCAAACCGCTGCGCAGAAGTCAACCAAACTTCACCCATTAGTGTATTGTATCACAATCTAGTAGTTACATGTGGAAATTTGGTTATAGGACATTTGATTTGAGCGCAATCCTCAAACTTAGGTCAAAAAAGCCATTTAAGCCTTTTCACAGTGAGATCTATGCGATATGGCCGAGAAATGTAATTTTGATGTTAACTCCCAAACCGCTGCGCAGAAGTCAACCAAACTTCACCCAATAGTGTATTGTATCACAATCTAGTAGTTACATTTGAAAATTTTGTTCTAGGAAATTTTGTTTGAGCGCAATCATCAAACTTAATTAAAAAAGTCATTTAAGCCTTTTCACAGTGAGATCTATGCGATATGGCCGAGAAATGTAATTTTTATGTTAACTCCCAAACCGCTGCGCAGAAGTCAACCAAACTTCACCCATTAGTGTATTTTATCACAATCTAGTAGTTACATGTGGAAATTTGGTTCTAGGACATTTGATTTGAGCGCAATCCTCAAACTTAGGTCAAAAAAGCCATTTAAGCCTTTTCACAGTGAGATCTATGCGATATGGCCGAGAAATGTAATTTTGATGTTAACTCCCAAACCGCTGCGCAGAAGTCAACCAAACTTCACCCAATAGTGTATTGTATCACATTCTAGTAGTTACATTTGAAAATTTCGTTCTAGGACATTTGGTTTGAGCGCAATCCTCAAACTTAGGTCAAAAAAGCCATTTAAGCCTTTTCACAGTGAGATCTATGCGATATGGCCGAGAAATGTAATTTTGATGTTAACTCCCAAACCGCTGCGCAGAAGTCAACCAAACTTCACCCAATAGTGTATTGTATCACAATCTAGTAGTTACATTTGAAAATTTTGTTCTAGGACATTTTGTTTGAACGCAATCATCAAACTTAATTAAAAAAGTCATTTAAGCCTTTTCACAGTGAGATCTATGCGATATGGCCGAGAAATGTAATTTTGATGTTAACTCCCAAACCGCTGCGCAGAAGTCAACCAAACTTCACCCAATAGTGTATTGTATCACAATCTAGTAGTTACATTTGAAAATTTTGTTCTAGGACATTTTGTTTGAGCGCAATCCTCAAACTTAGGTCAAAAAAGCCATTTAAGCCTTTTCACAGTGAGATCTATGCGATATGGCCGAGAAATGTAATTTTGATGTTAACTCCCAAACCGCTGCGCAGAAGTCAACCAAACTTCACCCATTAGTGTATTGTATCACAATCTAGTAGTTACATGTGGAAATTTGGTTCTAGGACATTTGATTTGAGCGCAATCCTCAAACTTAGGTCAAAAAAGCCATTTAAGCCTTTTCACAGTGAGATCTATGCGATATGGCCGAGAAATGTAATTTTGATGTTAACTCCCAAACCGCTGCGCAGAAGTCAACCAAACTTCACCCAATAGTGTATTGTATCACAATCTAGTAGTTACATTTGAAAATTTTGTTCTAGGACATTTTGTTTGAATGCAATCATCAAACTTAATTAAAAAAGTCATTTAAGCCTTTTCACAGTGAGATCTATGCGATATGGCCGAGAAATGTAATTTTGATGTTAACTCCCAAACCGCTGCGCAGAAGTCAACCAAACTTCACCCATTAGTGTATTTTATCACAATCTAGTAGTTACATGTGGAAATTTGGTTCTAGGACATTTGATTTGAGCGCAATCCTCAAACTTAGGTCAAAAAAGCCATTTAAGCCTTTTCACAGTGAGATCTATGCGATATGGCCGAGAAATGTAATTTTGATGTTAACTCCCAAACCGCTGCGCAGAAGTCAACCAAACTTCACCCAATAGTGTATTGTATCACAATCTAGTAGTTACATTTGAAAATTTCGTTCTAGGACATTTGGTTTGAGCGCAATCCTCAAACTTAGGTCAAAAAAGCCATTTAAGCCTTTTCACAGTGAGATCTATGCGATATGGCCGAGAAATGTAATTTTGATGTTAACTCCCAAACCGCTGCGCAGAAGTCAACCAAACTTCACCCAATAGTGTATTGTATCACAATCTAGTAGTTACATTTGAAAATTTTGTTCTAGGACATTTTGTTTGAACGCAATCATCAAACTTAATTAAAAAAGTCATTTAAGCCTTTTCACAGTGAGATCTATGCGATATGGCCGAGAAATGTAATTTTGATGTTAACTCCCAAACCGCTGCGCAGAAGTCAACCAAACTTCACCCAATAGTGTATTGTATCACAATCTAGTAGTTACATTTGAAAATTTTGTTCTAGGACATTTTGTTTGAGCGCAATCCTCAAACTTAGGTCAAAAAAGCCATTTAAGCCTTTTCACAGTGAGATCTATGCGATATGGCCGAGAAATGTAATTTTGATGTTAACTCCCAAACCGCTGCGCAGAAGTCAACCAAACTTCACCCATTAGTGTATTGTATCACAATCTAGTAGTTACATGTGGAAATTTGGTTATAGGACATTTGATTTGAGCGCAATCCTCAAACTTAGGTCAAAAAAGCCATTTAAGCCTTTTCACAGTGAGATCTATGCGATATGGCCGAGAAATGTAATTTTGATGTTAACTCCCAAACCGCTGCGCAGAAGTCAACCAAACTTCACCCAATAGTGTATTGTATCACATTCTAGTAGTTACATTTTAAAATTTCGTTCAAGGACATTTGGTTTGAGCGCAATTATTAAACTTAGGTCAAAAAAGCCATTTAAGCCTTTTCACAGTGAGATCTATGCGATATGGCCGAGAAATGTAATTTTGATGTTAACTCCCAAACCGCTGCGCAGAAGTAAACCAAACTCCACCCATTAGTGTATTGTATCACAATCTAGTAGTTACATGTGGAAATTTGGTTCTAGGACATTTGATTTGAGCGCAATCCTCAAACTTAGGTCAAAAAAGCCATTTAAGCCTTTTCACAGTGAGATCTATGCGATATGGCAGAGAAATGTAATTTTGATGTTAACTCCCAAACCGCTGCGCAGAAGTCAACCAAATTTCACCCAATAGTGTATTGTATCACATTCTAGTAGTTACATTTGAAAATTTCGTTCTAGGACATTTGGTTTGAGCGCAATTATTAAACTTAGGTCAAAAAAGCCATTTAAGCCTTTTCACAGTGAGATCTATGCGATATGGCCGAGAAATGTAATTTTGATGTTAACTCCCAAACCGCTGCGCAGAAGTAAACCAAACTTCACCCATTAGTGTATTGTATCACAATCTAGTAGTTACATGTGGAAATTTGGTTCTAGGACATTTGATTTGAGCGCAATCCTCAAACTTAGGTCAAAAAAGCCATTTAAGCCTTTTCACAGTGAGATCTATGCGATATGGCCGAGAAATGTAATTTTGATGTTAACTCCCAAACCGCTGCGCAGAAGTCAACCAAACTTCACCCAATAGTGTATTGTATCACAATCTAGTAGTTACATTTGAAAATTTTGTTCTAGGAAATTTTGTTTGAGCGCAATCATCAAACTTAATTAAAAAAGTCATTTAAGCCTTTTCACAGTGAGATCTATGCGATATGGCCGAGAAATGTAATTTTGATGTTAACTCCCAAACCGCTGCGCAGAAGTCAACCAAACTTCACCCATTAGTGTATTGTATCACAATCTAGTAGTTACATGTGGAAATTTGGTTCTAGGACATTTGATTTGAGCGCAATCCTCAAACTTAGGTCAAAAAAGCCATTTAAGCCTTTTCACAGTGAGATCTATGCGATATGGCCGAGAAATGTAATTTTGATGTTAACTCCCAAACCGCTGCGCAGAAGTCAACCAAACTTCACCCATTAGTGTATTTTATCACAATCTAGTAGTTACATTTGAAAATTTTGTTCTAGGAAATTTTGTTTGAGCGCAATCATCAAACTTAATTAAAAAAGTCATTTAAGCCTTTTCACAGTGAGATCTATGCGATATGGCAGAGAAATGTAATTTTGATGTTAACTCCCAAACCGCTGCGCAGAAGTCAACCAAATTTCACCCAATAGTGTATTGTATCACATTCTAGTAGTTACATTTGAAAATTTCGTTCTAGGACATTTGGTTTGAGCGCAATTATTAAACTTAGGTCAAAAAAGCCATTTAAGCCTTTTCACAGTGAGATCTATGCGATATGGCCGAGAAATGTAATTTTGATGTTAACTCCCAAACCGCTGCGCAGAAGTAAACCAAACTTCACCCATTAGTGTATTGTATCACAATCTAGTAGTTACATGTGGAAATTTGGTTCTAGGACATTTGATTTGAGCGCAATCCTCAAACTTAGGTCAAAAAAGCCATTTAAGCCTTTTCACAGTGAGATCTATGCGATATGGCCGAGAAATGTAATTTTGATGTTAACTCCCAAACCGCTGCGCAGAAGTCAACCAAACTTCACCCAATAGTGTATTGTATCACAATCTAGTAGTTACATTTGAAAATTTTGTTCTAGGAAATTTTGTTTGAGCGCAATCATCAAACTTAATTAAAAAAGTCATTTAAGCCTTTTCACAGTGAGATCTATGCGATATGGCCGAGAAATGTAATTTTGATGTTAACTCCCAAACCGCTGCGCAGAAGTCAACCAAACTTCACCCATTAGTGTATTGTATCACAATCTAGTAGTTACATGTGGAAATTTGGTTCTAGGACATTTGATTTGAGCGCAATCCTCAAACTTAGGTCAAAAAAGCCATTTAAGCCTTTTCACAGTGAGATCTATGCGATATGGCCGAGAAATGTAATTTTGATGTTAACTCCCAAACCGCTGCGCAGAAGTCAACCAAACTTCACCCAATAGTGTATTGTATCACAATCTAGTAGTTACATTTGAAAATTTTGTTCTAGGAAATTTTGTTTGAGCGCAATCATCAAACTTAATTAAAAAAGTCATTTAAGCCTTTTCACAGTGAGATCTATGCGATATGGCCGAGAAATGTAATTTTGATGTTAACTCCCAAACCGCTGCGCAGAAGTCAACCAAACTTCACCCATTAGTGTATTGTATCACAATCTAGTAGTTACATGTGGAAATTTGGTTCTAGGACATTTGATTTGAGCGCAATCCTCAAACTTAGGTCAAAAAAGCCATTTAAGCCTTTTCACAGTGAGATCTATGCGATATGGCCGAGAAATGTAATTTTGATGTTAACTCCCAAACCGCTGCGCAGAAGTCAACCAAACTTCACCCAATAGTGTATTGTATCATATTCTAGTAGTTACATTTTAAAATTTCGTTCTAGGACATTTGGTTTGAGCGCAATTATTAAACTTAGGTCAAAAAAGCCATTTAAGCCTTTTCACAGTGAGATCTATGCGATATGGCCGAGAAATGTAATTTTGATGTTAACTCCCAAACCGCTGCGCAGAAGTAAACCAAACTTCACCCATTAGTGTATTGTATCACAATCTAGTAGTTACATGTGGAAATTTGGTTCTAGGACATTTGATTTGAGCGCAATCCTCAAACTTAATTAAAAAAGTCATTTAAGCCTTTTCACAGTGAGATCTATGCGATATGGCCGAGAAATGTAATTTTGATGTTAACTCCCAAACCGCTGCGCAGAAGTCAACCAAACTTCACCCATTAGTGTATTTTATCACAATCTCGTAGTTACATGTGGAAATTTGGTTCTAGGACATTTGATTTGAGCGCAATCCTCAAACTTAGGTCAAAAAAGCCATTTAAGCCTTTTCACAGTGAGATCTATGCGATATGGCCGAGAAATGTAATTTTGATGTTCACTCCCAAACCGCTGCGCAGAAGTCAACCAAACTTCACCCATTAGTGTATTGTATCACAATCTAGTAGTTACATGTGGAAATTTGGTTATAGGACATTTGATTTGAGCGCAATCCTCAAACTTAGGTCAAAAAAGCCATTTAAGCCTTTTCACAGTGAGATCTATGCGATATGGCCGAGAAATGTAATTTTGATGTTAACTCCCAAACCGCTGCGCAGAAGTCAACCAAACTTCACCCATTAGTGTATTGTATCACAATCTAGTAGTTACATTTGAAAATTTCGTTCTAGGACATTTGGTTTGAGCGCAATCTTTAAACTTAGGTCAAAAAAGCCATTTAAGCCTTTTCACAGTGAGATCTATGCGATATGGCCGAGAAATGTAATTTTGATGTTAACTCCCAAACCGCTGCGCAGAAGTCAACCAAACTTCACCCAATAGTGTATTGTATCACAATCTAGTAGTTACATGTGGAAATTTGGTTCTAGGACATTTGATTTGAGCGCAATCCTCAAACTTAGGTCAAAAAAGCCATTTAAGCCTTTTCACAGTGAGATCTATGCGATATGGCCGAGAAATGTAATTTTGATGTTAACTCCCAAACCGCTGCGCAGAAGTCAACCAAACTTCACCCAATAGTGTATTGTATCACAATCTAGTAGTTACATGTGGAAATTTGGTTCTAGGACATTTGATTTGAGCGCAATCCTCAAACTTAGGTCAAAAAAGCCATTTAAGCCTTTTCACAGTGAGATCTATGCGATATGGCCGAGAAATGTAATTTTGATGTTAACTCCCAAACCGCTGCGCAGAAGTCAACCAAACTTCACCCAATAGTGTATTGTATCACATTCTAGTAGTTACATTTTAAAATTTCGTTCTAGGACATTTGGTTTGAGCGCAATTATTAAACTTAGGTCAAAAAAGCCATTTAAGCCTTTTCACAGTGAGATCTATGCGATATGGCCGAGAAATGTAATTTTGATGTTAACTCCCAAACCGCTGCGCAGAAGTAAACCAAACTTCACCCATTAGTGTATTGTATCACAATCTAGTAGTTACATGTGGAAATTTGGTTCTAGGACATTTGATTTGAGCGCAATCCTCAAACTTAGGTCAAAAAAGCCATTTAAGCCTTTTCACAGTGAGATCTATGCGATATGGCCGAGAAATGTAATTTTGATGTTAACTCCCAAACCGCTGCGCAGAAGTCAACCAAACTTCACCCAATAGTGTATTGTATCACAATCTAGTAGTTACATTTGAAAATTTTGTTCTAGGACATTTTGTTTGAATGCAATCATCAAACTTAATTAAAAAAGTCATTTAAGCCTTTTCACAGTGAGATCTATGCGATATGGCCGAGAAATGTAATTTTGATGTTAACTCCCAAACCGCTGCGCAGAAGTCAACCAAACTTCACCCATTAGTGTATTTTATCACAATCTAGTAGTTACATGTGGAAATTTGGTTCTAGGACATTTGATTTGAGCGCAATCCTCAAACTTAGGTCAAAAAAGCCATTTAAGCCTTTTCACAGTGAGATCTATGCGATATGGCCGAGAAATGTAATTTTGATGTTAACTCCCAAACCGCTGCGCAGAAGTCAACCAAACTTCACCCAATAGTGTATTGTATCACAATCTAGTAGTTACATTTGAAAATTTTGTTCTAGGACATTTTGTTTGAACGCAATCATCAAACTTAATTAAAAAAGTCATTTAAGCCTTTTCACAGTGAGATCTATGCGATATGGCCGAGAAATGTAATTTTGATGTTAACTCCCAAACCGCTGCGCAGAAGTCAACCAAACTTCACCCAATAGTGTATTGTATCACAATCTAGTAGTTACATTTGAAAATTTTGTTCTAGGAAATTTTGTTTGAACGCAATCATCAAACTTAATTAAAAAAGTCATTTAAGCCTTTTCACAGTGAGATCAATGCGATATGGCCGAGAAATGTAATTTTGATGTTAACTCCCAAACCGCTGCGCAGAAGTCAACCAAACTTCACCCATTAGTGTATTTTATCACAATCTAGTAGTTACATGTGGAAATTTGGTTCTAGGACATTTGATTTGAGCGCAATCCTCAAACTTAGGTCAAAAAAGCCATTTAAGCCTTTTCACAGTGAGATCTATGCGATATGGCCGAGAAATGTAATTTTGATGTTAACTCCCAAACCGCTGCGCAGAAGTCAACCAAACTTCACCCAATAGTGTATTGTATCACAATCTAGTAGTTACATTTAAAAATTTTGTTCTAGGACATTTTGTTTGAACGCAATCATCAAACTTAATTAAAAAAGTCATTTAAGCCTTTTCACAGTGAGATCTATGCGATATGGCCGAGAAATGTAATTTTGATGTTAACTCCCAAACCGCTGCGCAGAAGTCAACCAAACTTCACCCATTAGTGTATTGTATCACAATCTAGTAGTTACATGTGGAAATTTGGTTATAGGACATTTGATTTGAGCGCAATCCTCAAACTTAGGTCAAAAAAGCCATTTAAGCCTTTTCACAGTGAGATCTATGCGATATGGCCGAGAAATGTAATTTTGATGTTAACTCCCAAACCGCTGCGCAGAAGTCAACCAAACTTCACCCAATAGTGTATTGTATCACAATCTAGTAGTTACATTTGAAAATTTTGTTCTAGGAAATTTTGTTTGAGCGCAATCATCAAACTTAATTAAAAAAGTCATTTAAGCCTTTTCACAGTGAGATCTATGCGATATGGCCGAGAAATGTAATTTTTATGTTAACTCCCAAACCGCTGCGCAGAAGTCAACCAAACTTCACCCATTAGTGTATTTTATCACAATCTAGTAGTTACATGTGGAAATTTGGTTCTAGGACATTTGATTTGAGCGCAATCCTCAAACTTAGGTCAAAAAAGCCATTTAAGCCTTTTCACAGTGAGATCTATGCGATATGGCCGAGAAATGTAATTTTGATGTTAACTCCCAAACCGCTGCGCAGAAGTCAACCAAACTTCACCCAATAGTGTATTGTATCACATTCTAGTAGTTACATTTGAAAATTTCGTTCTAGGACATTTGGTTTGAGCGCAATCCTCAAACTTAGGTCAAAAAAGCCATTTAAGCCTTTTCACAGTGAGATCTATGCGATATGGCCGAGAAATGTAATTTTGATGTTAACTCCCAAACCGCTGCGCAGAAGTCAACCAAACTTCACCCAATAGTGTATTGTATCACAATCTAGTAGTTACATTTGAAAATTTTGTTCTAGGACATTTTGTTTGAACGCAATCATCAAACTTAATTAAAAAAGTCATTTAAGCCTTTTCACAGTGAGATCTATGCGATATGGCCGAGAAATGTAATTTTGATGTTAACTCCCAAACCGCTGCGCAGAAGTCAACCAAACTTCACCCAATAGTGTATTGTATCACAATCTAGTAGTTACATTTGAAAATTTTGTTCTAGGACATTTTGTTTGAGCGCAATCCTCAAACTTAGGTCAAAAAAGCCATTTAAGCCTTTTCACAGTGAGATCTATGCGATATGGCCGAGAAATGTAATTTTGATGTTAACTCCCAAACCGCTGCGCAGAAGTCAACCAAACTTCACCCATTAGTGTATTGTATCACAATCTAGTAGTTACATGTGGAAATTTGGTTCTAGGACATTTGATTTGAGCGCAATCCTCAAACTTAGGTCAAAAAAGCCATTTAAGCCTTTTCACAGTGAGATCTATGCGATATGGCCGAGAAATGTAATTTTGATGTTAACTCCCAAACCGCTGCGCAGAAGTCAACCAAACTTCACCCAATAGTGTATTGTATCACAATCTAGTAGTTACATTTGAAAATTTTGTTCTAGGACATTTTGTTTGAATGCAATCATCAAACTTAATTAAAAAAGTCATTTAAGCCTTTTCACAGTGAGATCTATGCGATATGGCCGAGAAATGTAATTTTGATGTTAACTCCCAAACCGCTGCGCAGAAGTCAACCAAACTTCACCCATTAGTGTATTTTATCACAATCTAGTAGTTACATGTGGAAATTTGGTTCTAGGACATTTGATTTGAGCGCAATCCTCAAACTTAGGTCAAAAAAGCCATTTAAGCCTTTTCACAGTGAGATCTATGCGATATGGCCGAGAAATGTAATTTTGATGTTAACTCCCAAACCGCTGCGCAGAAGTCAACCAAACTTCACCCAATAGTGTATTGTATCACAATCTAGTAGTTACATTTGAAAATTTCGTTCTAGGACATTTGGTTTGAGCGCAATCCTCAAACTTAGGTCAAAAAAGCCATTTAAGCCTTTTCACAGTGAGATCTATGCGATATGGCCGAGAAATGTAATTTTGATGTTAACTCCCAAACCGCTGCGCAGAAGTCAACCAAACTTCACCCAATAGTGTATTGTATCACAATCTAGTAGTTACATTTGAAAATTTTGTTCTAGGACATTTTGTTTGAACGCAATCATCAAACTTAATTAAAAAAGTCATTTAAGCCTTTTCACAGTGAGATCTATGCGATATGGCCGAGAAATGTAATTTTGATGTTAACTCCCAAACCGCTGCGCAGAAGTCAACCAAACTTCACCCAATAGTGTATTGTATCACAATCTAGTAGTTACATTTGAAAATTTTGTTCTAGGACATTTTGTTTGAGCGCAATCCTCAAACTTAGGTCAAAAAAGCCATTTAAGCCTTTTCACAGTGAGATCTATGCGATATGGCCGAGAAATGTAATTTTGATGTTAACTCCCAAACCGCTGCGCAGAAGTCAACCAAACTTCACCCATTAGTGTATTGTATCACAATCTAGTAGTTACATGTGGAAATTTGGTTATAGGACATTTGATTTGAGCGCAATCCTCAAACTTAGGTCAAAAAAGCCATTTAAGCCTTTTCACAGTGAGATCTATGCGATATGGCCGAGAAATGTAATTTTGATGTTAACTCCCAAACCGCTGCGCAGAAGTCAACCAAACTTCACCCAATAGTGTATTGTATCACATTCTAGTAGTTACATTTTAAAATTTCGTTCAAGGACATTTGGTTTGAGCGCAATTATTAAACTTAGGTCAAAAAAGCCATTTAAGCCTTTTCACAGTGAGATCTATGCGATATGGCCGAGAAATGTAATTTTGATGTTAACTCCCAAACCGCTGCGCAGAAGTAAACCAAACTCCACCCATTAGTGTATTGTATCACAATCTAGTAGTTACATGTGGAAATTTGGTTCTAGGACATTTGATTTGAGCGCAATCCTCAAACTTAGGTCAAAAAAGCCATTTAAGCCTTTTCACAGTGAGATCTATGCGATATGGCAGAGAAATGTAATTTTGATGTTAACTCCCAAACCGCTGCGCAGAAGTCAACCAAATTTCACCCAATAGTGTATTGTATCACATTCTAGTAGTTACATTTGAAAATTTCGTTCTAGGACATTTGGTTTGAGCGCAATTATTAAACTTAGGTCAAAAAAGCCATTTAAGCCTTTTCACAGTGAGATCTATGCGATATGGCCGAGAAATGTAATTTTGATGTTAACTCCCAAACCGCTGCGCAGAAGTAAACCAAACTTCACCCATTAGTGTATTGTATCACAATCTAGTAGTTACATGTGGAAATTTGGTTCTAGGACATTTGATTTGAGCGCAATCCTCAAACTTAGGTCAAAAAAGCCATTTAAGCCTTTTCACAGTGAGATCTATGCGATATGGCCGAGAAATGTAATTTTGATGTTAACTCCCAAACCGCTGCGCAGAAGTCAACCAAACTTCACCCAATAGTGTATTGTATCACAATCTAGTAGTTACATTTGAAAATTTTGTTCTAGGAAATTTTGTTTGAGCGCAATCATCAAACTTAATTAAAAAAGTCATTTAAGCCTTTTCACAGTGAGATCTATGCGATATGGCCGAGAAATGTAATTTTGATGTTAACTCCCAAACCGCTGCGCAGAAGTCAACCAAACTTCACCCATTAGTGTATTGTATCACAATCTAGTAGTTACATGTGGAAATTTGGTTCTAGGACATTTGATTTGAGCGCAATCCTCAAACTTAGGTCAAAAAAGCCATTTAAGCCTTTTCACAGTGAGATCTATGCGATATGGCCGAGAAATGTAATTTTGATGTTAACTCCCAAACCGCTGCGCAGAAGTCAACCAAACTTCACCCATTAGTGTATTTTATCACAATCTAGTAGTTACATTTGAAAATTTTGTTCTAGGAAATTTTGTTTGAGCGCAATCATCAAACTTAATTAAAAAAGTCATTTAAGCCTTTTCACAGTGAGATCTATGCGATATGGCAGAGAAATGTAATTTTGATGTTAACTCCCAAACCGCTGCGCAGAAGTCAACCAAATTTCACCCAATAGTGTATTGTATCACATTCTAGTAGTTACATTTGAAAATTTCGTTCTAGGACATTTGGTTTGAGCGCAATTATTAAACTTAGGTCAAAAAAGCCATTTAAGCCTTTTCACAGTGAGATCTATGCGATATGGCCGAGAAATGTAATTTTGATGTTAACTCCCAAACCGCTGCGCAGAAGTAAACCAAACTTCACCCATTAGTGTATTGTATCACAATCTAGTAGTTACATGTGGAAATTTGGTTCTAGGACATTTGATTTGAGCGCAATCCTCAAACTTAGGTCAAAAAAGCCATTTAAGCCTTTTCACAGTGAGATCTATGCGATATGGCCGAGAAATGTAATTTTGATGTTAACTCCCAAACCGCTGCGCAGAAGTCAACCAAACTTCACCCAATAGTGTATTGTATCACAATCTAGTAGTTACATTTGAAAATTTTGTTCTAGGAAATTTTGTTTGAGCGCAATCATCAAACTTAATTAAAAAAGTCATTTAAGCCTTTTCACAGTGAGATCTATGCGATATGGCCGAGAAATGTAATTTTGATGTTAACTCCCAAACCGCTGCGCAGAAGTCAACCAAACTTCACCCATTAGTGTATTGTATCACAATCTAGTAGTTACATGTGGAAATTTGGTTCTAGGACATTTGATTTGAGCGCAATCCTCAAACTTAGGTCAAAAAAGCCATTTAAGCCTTTTCACAGTGAGATCTATGCGATATGGCCGAGAAATGTAATTTTGATGTTAACTCCCAAACCGCTGCGCAGAAGTCAACCAAACTTCACCCAATAGTGTATTGTATCACAATCTAGTAGTTACATTTGAAAATTTTGTTCTAGGAAATTTTGTTTGAGCGCAATCATCAAACTTAATTAAAAAAGTCATTTAAGCCTTTTCACAGTGAGATCTATGCGATATGGCCGAGAAATGTAATTTTGATGTTAACTCCCAAACCGCTGCGCAGAAGTCAACCAAACTTCACCCATTAGTGTATTGTATCACAATCTAGTAGTTACATGTGGAAATTTGGTTCTAGGACATTTGATTTGAGCGCAATCCTCAAACTTAGGTCAAAAAAGCCATTTAAGCCTTTTCACAGTGAGATCTATGCGATATGGCCGAGAAATGTAATTTTGATGTTAACTCCCAAACCGCTGCGCAGAAGTCAACCAAACTTCACCCAATAGTGTATTGTATCATATTCTAGTAGTTACATTTTAAAATTTCGTTCTAGGACATTTGGTTTGAGCGCAATTATTAAACTTAGGTCAAAAAAGCCATTTAAGCCTTTTCACAGTGAGATCTATGCGATATGGCCGAGAAATGTAATTTTGATGTTAACTCCCAAACCGCTGCGCAGAAGTCAACCAAACTTCACCCAATAGTGTATTGTATCACAATCTAGTAGTTACATTTGAAAATTTTGTTCTAGGACATTTTGTTTGAATGCAATCATCAAACTTAATTAAAAAAGTCATTTAAGCCTTTTCACAGTGAGATCTATGCGATATGGCCGAGAAATGTAATTTTGATGTTAACTCCCAAACCGCTGCGCAGAAGTCAACCAAACTTCACCCATTAGTGTATTGTATCACAATCTAGTAGTTACATGTGGAAATTTGGTTATAGGACATTTGATTTGAGCGCAATCCTCAAACTTAGGTCAAAAAAGCCATTTAAGCCTTTTCACAGTGAGATCTATGCGATATGGCCGAGAAATGTAATTTTGATGTTAACTCCCAAACCGCTGCGC
This sequence comes from Corythoichthys intestinalis, assembly GCF_030265065.1. Taxonomy (NCBI): domain Eukaryota; kingdom Metazoa; phylum Chordata; class Actinopteri; order Syngnathiformes; family Syngnathidae; genus Corythoichthys; species Corythoichthys intestinalis. The sequence continues at coordinate 36,532,820 of NC_080416.1, read as the reverse complement.
AGAAGTCACATAAACTTCACCCAATAGTGTATTTTATCACAATCTAGTAGTTACATTTGGAAATTTAGTTCTAGGACATTTGATTTGAGCGCAATCTTCAAACTTAATTAAAAAAAGTCATTTAAGCCTTTTCACAGTGAGATCTATGCGATATGGCCGAGAAATGTAATTTTGATGTTCACTCCCAAACCGCTGCGCAGAAGTCAACCAAACTTCACCCATTAGTGTATTGTATCACAATCTAGTAGTTACATGTGGAAATTTGGTTATAGGACATTTGATTTGAGCGCAATCCTCAAACTTAGGTCAAAAAAGCCATTTAAGCCTTTTCACAGTGAGATCTATGCGATATGGCCGAGAAATGTAATTTTGATGTTAACTCCCAAACCGCTGCGCAGAAGTCAACCAAACTTCACCCAATAGTGTATTGTATCACAATCTAGTAGTTACATTTGAAAATTTTGTTCTAGGACATTTTGTTTGAGCGCAATCATCAAACCTAATTAAAAAAGTCATTTAAGCCTTTTCACAGTGAGATCTATGCGATATGGCCGAGAAATGTAATTTTGATGTTAACTCCCAAACCGCTGCGCAGAAGTCAACCAAACTTCACCCAATAGTATATTGTATCACAATCTAGTAGTTACATTTGAAAATTTTGTTCTAGGAAATTTTGTTTGAGCGCAATCATCAAACTTAATTAAAAAAGCCATTTAAGCCTTTTCACAGTGAGATCTATGCGATATGGCCGAGAAATGTAATTTTGATGTTAACTCCCAAACCGCTGCGCAGAAGTAAACCAAACTTCACCCATTAGTGTATTGTATCACAATCTAGTAGTTACATGTGGAAATTTGGTTCTAGGACATTTGATTTGAGCGCAATCCTCAAACTTAGGTCAAAAAAGCCATTTAAGCCTTTTCACAGTGAGATCTATGCGATATGGCCGAGAAATGTAATTTTGATGTTAACTCCCAAACCGCTGCGCAGAAGTAAATTAAACTTCACCCAATAGTGTATTGTATCACAATCTAGTAGTTACATTTGAAAATTTTGTTCTAGGACATTTTGTTTGAACGCAATCATCAAACTTAATTAAAAAAGTCATTTAAGCCTTTTCACAGTGAGATCTATGCGATATGGCCGAGAAATTTAATTTTGATGTTAACTCCCAAACCGCTGCGCAGAAGTCAACCAAACTTCACCCAATAGTGTATTGTATCACAATCTAGTAGTTACATTTGAAAATTTTGTTCTAGGACATTTTGTTTGAGCGCAATCCTCAAACTTAGGTCAAAAAAGCCATTTAAGCCTTTTCACAGTGAGATCTATGCGATATGGCCGAGAAATGTAATTTTGATGTTAACTCCCAAACCGCTGCGCAGAAGTCAACCAAACTTCACCCAATAGTGTATTGTATCACATTCTAGTAGTTACATTTGAAAATTTCGTTCTAGGACATTTGGTTTGAGCGCAATCATTAAACTTAGGTCAAAAAAGCCATTTAAGCCTTTTCACAGTGAGATCTATGCGATATGGCCGAGAAATGTAATTTTGATGTTAACTCCCAAACCGCTGCGCAGAAGTCAACCAAACTTCACCCATTAGTGTATTGTATCACAATCTAGTAGTTACATGTGGAAATTTGGTTATAGGACATTTGATTTGAGCGCAATCCTCAAACTTAGGTCAAAAAAGCCATTTAAGCCTTTTCACAGTGAGATCTATGCGATATGGCCGAGAAATGTAATTTTGATGTTAACTCCCAAACCGCTGCGCAGAAGTCAACCAAACTTCACCCAATAGTGTATTTTATCACAATCTAGTAGTTACATTTGGAAATTTAGTTCTAGGACATTTGATTTGAGCGCAATCTTCAAACTTAATTAAAAAAAGTCATTTAAGCCTTTTCACAGTGAGATCTATGCGATATGGCCGAGAAATGTAATTTTGATGTTCACTCCCAAACCGCTGCGCAGAAGTCAACCAAACTTCAACCATTAGTGTATTGTATCACAATCTAGTAGTTACATGTGGAAATTTGGTTCTAGGACATTTGATTTGAGCGCAATCCTCAAACTTAATTAAAAAAAGTCATTTAAGCCTTTTAACAGTGAGATCTATGCGATATGGCCGAGAAATGTAATTTTGATGTTAACTCCCAAACCGCTACGCAGAAGTCAACCAAACTTCACCCAATAGTGTATTGTATCACATTCTAGTAGTTACATTTGAAAATTTCGTTCTAGGACATTTGGTTTGAGCGCAATCATTAAACTTAGGTCAAAAAAGCCATTTAAGCCTTTTCACAGTGAGATCTATGCGATATGGCCGAGAAATGTAATTTTGATGTTAACTCCCAAACCGCTGCGCAGAAGTCAACTAAACTTCACCCAATAGTGTATTGTATCACATTCTAGTAGTTACATTTGAAAATTTCGTTCTAGGGGATTTGGTTTGAGCGCAATCATTAAACTTAATTAAAAAAGTCATTTAAGCCTTTTCACAGTGAGATCTATGCGATATGGCCGAGAAATGTAATTTTGATGTTAACTCCCAAACCGCTGCGCAGAAGTCAACCAAACTTCACCCAATAGTGTATTGTATCACAATCTAGTAGTTACATTTGAAAATTTTGTTCTAGGAAATTTTGTTTTAGCGCAATCATCAAACTTAATTAAAAAAGCCATTTAAGCCTTTTCACAGTGAGATCTATGCGATATGGCCGAGAAATGTAATTTTGATGTTAACTCCCAAACCGCTGCGCAGAAGTCAACCAAACTTCACCCATTAGTGTATTGTATCACAATCTAGTAGTTACATGTGGAAATTTGGTTCTAGGACATTTGATTTGAGCGCAATCCTCAAACTTAGGTCAAAAAAGCCATTTAAGCCTTTTCACAGTGAGATCTATGCGATATGGCCGAGAAATGTAATTTTGATGTTAACTCCCAAACCGCTACGCAGAAGTCAACTAAACTTCACCCAATAGTGTATTGTATCACATTCTAGTAGTTACATTTGAAAATTTCGTTCTAGGGGATTTGGTTTGAGCGCAATCATCAAACTTAATTAAAAAAGTCATTTAAGCCTTTTCACAGTGAGATCTATGCGATATGGCCGAGAAATGTAATTTTGATGTTAACTCCCAAACCGCTGCGCAGAAGTCAACCAAACTTCACCCATTAGTGTATTGTATCACAATCTAGTAGTTACATGTGGAAATTTGGTTATTGGACATTTGATTTGAGCGCAATCCTCAAATTTAGGTCAAAAAAGCCATTTAAGCCTTTTCACAGTGAGATCTATGCGATATGGCCGAGAAATGTAATTTTGATGTTAACTCCCAAACCGCTGCGCAGAAGTCAACCAAACTTCAACCAATAGTGTATTGTATCACAATCTAGTAGTTACATTTGAAAATTTTGTTCTAGGACATTTTGTTTGAGCGCAATCATCAAACCTAATTAAAAAAGTCATTTAAGCCTTTTCACAGTGAGATCTATGCGATATGGCCGAGAAATGTAATTTTGATGTTAACTCCCAAACCGCTGCGCAGAAGTCAACCAAACTTCACCCAATAGTGTATTGTATCACAATCTAGTAGTTACATTTGAAAATTTTGTTCTAGGAAATTTTGTTTGAGCGCAATCATCAAACTTAATTAAAAAAGCCATTTAAGCCTTTTCACAGTGAGATCTATGCGATATGGCCGAGAAATGTAATTTTGATGTTAACTCCCAAACCGCTGCGCAGAAGTAAACCAAACTTCACCCATTAGTGTATTGTATCACAATCTAGTAGTTACATGTGGAAATTTGGTTCTAGGACATTTGATTTGAGCGCAATCCTCAAACTTAGGTCAAAAAAGCCATTTAAGCCTTTTCACAGTGAGATCTATGCGATATGGCCGAGAAATGTAATTTTGATGTTAACTCCCAAACCGCTGCGGAGAAGTCAATTAAACTTCACCCAATAGTGTATTGTATCACAATCTAGTAGTTACATTTGAAAATTTTGTTCTAGGACATTTTGTTTGAACGCAATCATCAAACTTAATTAAAAAAGTCATTTAAGCCTTTTCACAGTGAGATCTATGCGATATGGCCGAGAAATTTAATTTTGATGTTAACTCCCAAACCGCTGCGCAGAAGTCAACCAAACTTCACCCAATAGTGTATTGTATCACAATCTAGTAGTTACATTTGAAAATTTTGTTCTAGGACATTTTGTTTGAGCGCAATCATCAAACTTAGGTCAAAAAAGCCATTTAAGCCTTTTCACAGTGAGATCTATGCGATATGGCCGAGAAATGTAATTTTGATGTTAACTCCCAAACCGCTGCGCAGAAGTAAACCAAACTTCACCCATTAGTGTATTGTATCACAATCTAGTAGTTACATGTGGAAATTTGGTTCTAGGACATTTGATTTGAGCGCAATCCTCAAACTTAGGTCAAAAAAGCCATTTAAGCCTTTTCACAGTGAGATCTATGCGATATGGCCGAGAAATGTAATTTTGATGTTAACTCCCAAACCGCTGCGCAGAAGTCAACCAAACTTCACCCAATAGTGTATTGTATCACAATCTAGTAGTTACATTTGAAAATTTTGTTCTAGGACATTTTGTTTGAGCGCAATCATCAAACCTAATTAAAAAAGTCATTTAAGCCTTTTCACAGTGAGATCTATGCGATATGGCCGAGAAATGTAATTTTGATGTTAACTCCCAAACCGCTTCGCAGAAGTCAACCAAACTTCACCCAATAGTGTATTGTATCACAATCTAGTAGTTACATTTGAAAATTTTGTTCTAGGACATTTTGTTTGAACGCAATCATCAAACTTAATTAAAAAAGTCATTTAAGCCTTTTCACAGTGAGATCTATGCGATATGGCCGAGAAATGTAATTTTGATGTTAACTCCCAAACCGCTGCGCAGAAGTCAACCAAACTTCACCCATTAGTGTATTGTATCACAATCTAGTAGTTACATGTGGAAATTTGGTTATTGGACATTTGATTTGAGCGCAATCCTCAAACTTAGGTCAAAAAAGCCATTTAAGCCTTTTCACAGTGAGATCTATGCGATATGGCCGAGAAATGTAATTTTGATGTTAACTCCCAAACCGCTGCGCAGAAGTCAACCAAACTTCACCCAATAGTGTATTGTATCACAATCTAGTAGTTACATTTGAAAATTTTGTTCTAGGACATTTTGTTTGAGCGCAATCATCAAACCTAATTAAAAAAGTCATTTAAGCCTTTTCACAGTGAGATCTATGCGATATGGCCGAGAAATGTAATTTTGATGTTAACTCCCAAACCGCTGCGCAGAAGTCAACGAAACTTCACCCAATAGTGTATTGTATCACAATCTAGTAGTTACATTTGAAAATTTTGTTCTAGGAAATTTTGTTTGAGCGCAATCATCAAACTTAATTAAAAAAGCCATTTAAGCCTTTTCACAGTGAGATCTATGCGATATGGCCGAGAAATGTAATTTTGATGTTAACTCCCAAACCGCTGCGCAGAAGTAAACCAAACTTCACCCATTAGTGTATTGTATCACAATCTAGTAGTTACATGTGGAAATTTGGTTCTAGGACATTTGATTTGAGCGCAATCCTCAAACTTAGGTCAAAAAAGCCATTTAAGCCTTTTCACAGTGAGATCTATGCGATATGGCCGAGAAATGTAATTTTGATGTTAACTCCCAAACCGCTGCGCAGAAGTAAATTAAACTTCACCCAATAGTGTATTGTATCACAATCTAGTAGTTACATTTGAAAATTTTGTTCTAGGACATTTTGTTTGAACGCAATCATCAAACTTAATTAAAAAAGTCATTTAAGCCTTTTCACAGTGAGATCTATGCGATATGGCCGAGAAATTTAATTTTGATGTTAACTCCCAAACCGCTGCGCAGAAGTCAACCAAACTTCACCCAATAGTGTATTGTATCACAATCTAGTAGTTACATTTGAAAATTTTGTTCTAGGACATTTTGTTTGAGCGCAATCCTCAAACTTAGGTCAAAAAAGCCATTTAAGCCTTTTCACAGTGAGATCTATGCGATATGGCCGAGAAATGTAATTTTGATGTTAACTCCCAAACCGCTGCGCAGAAGTCAACCAAACTTCACCCAATAGTGTATTGTATCACATTCTAGTAGTTACATTTGAAAATTTCGTTCTAGGACATTTGGTTTGAGCGCAATCATTAAACTTAGGTCAAAAAAGCCATTTAAGCCTTTTCACAGTGAGATCTATGCGATATGGCCGAGAAATGTAATTTTGATGTTAACTCCCAAACCGCTGCGCAGAAGTCAACCAAACTTCACCCATTAGTGTATTGTATCACAATCTAGTAGTTACATGTGGAAATTTGGTTATAGGACATTTGATTTGAGCGCAATCCTCAAACTTAGGTCAAAAAAGCCATTTAAGCCTTTTCACAGTGAGATCTATGCGATATGGCCGAGAAATGTAATTTTGATGTTAACTCCCAAACCGCTGCGCAGAAGTCAACCAAACTTCACCCAATAGTGTATTTTATCACAATCTAGTAGTTACATTTGGAAATTTAGTTCTAGGACATTTGATTTGAGCGCAATCTTCAAACTTAATTAAAAAAAGTCATTTAAGCCTTTTCACAGTGAGATCTATGCGATATGGCCGAGAAATGTAATTTTGATGTTCACTCCCAAACCGCTGCGCAGAAGTCAACCAAACTTCAACCATTAGTGTATTGTATCACAATCTAGTAGTTACATGTGGAAATTTGGTTCTAGGACATTTGATTTGAGCGCAATCCTCAAACTTAGGTCAAAAAAGCCATTTAAGCCTTTTCACAGTGAGATCTATGCGATATGGCCGAGAAATGTAATTTTGATGTTAACTCCCAAACCGCTGCGCAGAAGTCAACCAAACTTCACCCAATAGTGTATTTTATCTCAATCTAGTAGTTACATTTGGAAATTTAGTTCTAGGACATTTGATTTGAGCGCAATCTTCAAACTTAATTAAAAAAAGTCATTTAAGCCTTTTAACAGTGAGATCTATGCGATATGGCCGAGAAATGTAATTTTGATGTTAACTCCCAAACCGCTACGCAGAAGTCAACCAAACTTCACCCAATAGTGTATTGTATCACATTCTAGTAGTTACATTTGAAAATTTCGTTCTAGGACATTTGGTTTGAGCGCAATCATTAAACTTAGGTCAAAAAAGCCATTTAAGCCTTTTCACAGTGAGATCTATGCGATATGGCCGAGAAATGTAATTTTGATGTTAACTCCCAAACCGCTGCGCAGAAGTCAACTAAACTTCACCCAATAGTGTATTGTATCACATTCTAGTAGTTACATTTGAAAATTTCGTTCTAGGGGATTTGGTTTGAGCGCAATCATTAAACTTAATTAAAAAAGTCATTTAAGCCTTTTCACAGTGAGATCTATGCGATATGGCCGAGAAATGTAATTTTGATGTTAACTCCCAAACCGCTGCGCAGAAGTCAACCAAACTTCACCCAATAGTGTATTTTATCACAATCTAGTAGTTACATTTGGAAATTTAGTTCTAGGACATTTGATTTGAGCGCAATCTTCAAACTTAATTAAAAAAAGTCATTTAAGCCTTTTCACAGTGAGATCTATGCGATATGGCCGAGAAATGTAATTTAATGTTCACTCCCAAACCGCTGCGCAGAAGTCAACCAAACTTCAACCATTAGTGTATTGTATCACAATCTAGTAGTTACATGTGGAAATTTTGTTCTAGGACATTTGATTTGAGCGCAATCCTCAAACTTAGGTCAAAAAAGCCATTTAAGCCTTTTCACAGTGAGATCTATGCGATATGGCCGAGAAATGTAATTTTGATGTTAACTCCCAAACCGCTGCGCAGAAGTCAACCAAACTTCACCCAATAGTGTATTGTATCACAATCTAGTAGTTACATTTGAAAATTTTGTTCTAGGACATTTTGTTTGAGCGCAATCATCCAACCTAATTAAAAAAGTCATTTAAGCCTTTTCACAGTGAGATCTATGCGATATGGCCGAGAAATGTAATTTTGATGTTAACTCCCAAACCGCTGCGCAGAAGTCAACCAAACTTCACCCAATAGTGTATTGTATCACAATCTAGTAGTTACATTTGAAAATTTTGTTCTAGGAAATTTTGTTTGAGCGCAATCATCAAACTTAATTAAAAAAGCCATTTAAGCCTTTTCACAGTGAGATCTATGCGATATGGCCGAGAAATGTAATTTTGATGTTAACTCCCAAACCGCTGCGCAGAAGTAAACCAAACTTCACCCATTAGTGTATTGTATCACAATCTAGTAGTTACATGTGGAAATTTGGTTCTAGGACATTTGATTTGAGCGCAATCCTCAAACTTAGGTCAAAAAAGCCATTTAAGCCTTTTCACAGTGAGATCTATGCGATATGGCCGAGAAATGTAATTTTGATGTTAACTCCCAAACCGCTGCGCAGAAGTAAATTAAACTTCACCCAATAGTGTATTGTATCACAATCTAGTAGTTACATTTGAAAATTTTGTTCTAGGACATTTTGTTTGAACGCAATCATCAAACTTAATTAAAAAAGTCATTTAAGCCTTTTCACAGTGAGATCTATGCGATATGGCCGAGAAATTTAATTTTGATGTTAACTCCCAAACCGCTGCGCAGAAGTCAACCAAACTTCACCCAATAGTGTATTGTATCACAATCTAGTAGTTACATTTGAAAATTTTGTTCTAGGACATTTTGTTTGAGCGCAATCCTCAAACTTAGGTCAAAAAAGCCATTTAAGCCTTTTCACAGTGAGATCTATGCGATATGGCCGAGAAATGTAATTTTGATGTTAACTCCCAAACCGCTGCGCAGAAGTCAACCAAACTTCACCCAATAGTGTATTGTATCACATTCTAGTAGTTACATTTGAAAATTTCGTTCTAGGACATTTGGTTTGAGCGCAATCATTAAACTTAGGTCAAAAAAGCCATTTAAGCCTTTTCACAGTGAGATCTATGCGATATGGCCGAGAAATGTAATTTTGATGTTAACTCCCAAACCGCTGCGCAGAAGTCAACCAAACTTCACCCATTAGTGTATTGTATCACAATCTAGTAGTTACATGTGGAAATTTGGTTATAGGACATTTGATTTGAGCGCAATCCTCAAACTTAGGTCAAAAAAGCCATTTAAGCCTTTTCACAGTGAGATATATGCGATATGGCCGAGAAATGTAATTTTGATGTTAACTCCCAAACCGCTGCGCAGAAGTCAACCAAACTTCACCCAATAGTGTATTTTATCACAATCTAGTAGTTACATTTGGAAATTTAGTTCTAGGACATTTGATTTGAGCGCAATCTTCAAACTTAATTAAAAAAAGTCATTTAAGCCTTTTCACAGTGAGATCTATGCGATATGGCCGAGAAATGTAATTTTGATGTTCACTCCCAAACCGCTGCGCAGAAGTCAACCAAACTTCAACCATTAGTGTATTGTATCACAATCTAGTAGTTACATGTGGAAATTTGGTTCTAGGACATTTGATTTGAGCGCAATCCTCAAACTTAGGTCAAAAAAGCCATTTAAGCCTTTTCACAGTGAGATCTATGCGATATGGCCGAGAAATGTAATTTTGATGTTAACTCCCAAACCGCTGCGCAGAAGTCAACCAAACTTCACCCAATAGTGTATTTTATCACAATCTAGTAGTTACATTTGGAAATTTAGTTCTAGGACATTTGATTTGAGCGCAATCTTCAAACTTAATTAAAAAAAGTCATTTAAGCCTTTTAACAGTGAGATCTATGCGATATGGCCGAGAAATGTAATTTTGATGTTAACTCCCAAACCGCTGCGGAGAAGTCAATTAAACTTCACCCAATAGTGTATTGTATCACAATCTAGTAGTTACATTTGAAAATTTTGTTCTAGGACATTTTGTTTGAACGCAATCATCAAACTTAATTAAAAAAGTCATTTAAGCCTTTTCACAGTGAGATCTATGCGATATGGCCGAGAAATTTAATTTTGATGTTAACTCCCAAACCGCTGCGCAGAAGTCAACCAAACTTCACCCAATAGTGTATTGTATCACAATCTAGTAGTTACATTTGAAAATTTTGTTCTAGGACATTTTGTTTGAGCGCAATCATCAAACTTAGGTCAAAAAAGCCATTTAAGCCTTTTCACAGTGAGATCTATGCGATATGGCCGAGAAATGTAATTTTGATGTTAACTCCCAAACCGCTGCGCAGAAGTAAACCAAACTTCACCCATTAGTGTATTGTATCACAATCTAGTAGTTACATGTGGAAATTTGGTTCTAGGACATTTGATTTGAGCGCAATCCTCAAACTTAGGTCAAAAAAGCCATTTAAGCCTTTTCACAGTGAGATCTATGCGATATGGCCGAGAAATGTAATTTAATGTTCACTCCCAAACCGCTGCGCAGAAGTCAACCAAACTTCAACCATTAGTGTATTGTATCACAATCTAGTAGTTACATGTGGAAATTTTGTTCTAGGACATTTGATTTGAGCGCAATCCTCAAACTTAGGTCAAAAAAGCCATTTAAGCCTTTTCACAGTGAGATCTATGCGATATGGCCGAGAAATGTAATTTTGATGTTAACTCCCAAACCGCTGCGCAGAAGTCAACCAAACTTCACCCAATAGTGTATTGTATCACAATCTAGTAGTTACATTTGAAAATTTTGTTCTAGGACATTTTGTTTGAGCGCAATCATCAAACCTAATTAAAAAAGTCATTTAAGCCTTTTCACAGTGAGATCTATGCGATATGGCCGAGAAATGTAATTTTGATGTTAACTCCCAAACCGCTGCGCAGAAGTCAACCAAACTTCACCCAATAGTGTATTGTATCACAATCTAGTAGTTACATTTGAAAATTTTGTTCTAGGAAATTTTGTTTGAGCGCAATCATCAAACTTAATTAAAAAAGCCATTTAAGCCTTTTCACAGTGAGATCTATGCGATATGGCCGAGAAATGTAATTTTGATGTTAACTCCCAAACCGCTGCGCAGAAGTAAACCAAACTTCACCCATTAGTGTATTGTATCACAATCTAGTAGTTACATGTGGAAATTTGGTTCTAGGACATTTGATTTGAGCGCAATCCTCAAACTTAGGTCAAAAAAGCCATTTAAGCCTTTTCACAGTGAGATCTATGCGATATGGCCGAGAAATGTAATTTTGATGTTAACTCCCAAACCGCTGCGCAGAAGTAAATTAAACTTCACCCAATAGTGTATTGTATCACAATCTAGTAGTTACATTTGAAAATTTTGTTCTAGGACATTTTGTTTGAACGCAATCATCAAACTTAATTAAAAAAGTCATTTAAGCCTTTTCACAGTGAGATCTATGCGATATGGCCGAGAAATTTAATTTTGATGTTAACTCCCAAACCGCTGCGCAGAAGTCAACCAAACTTCACCCAATAGTGTATTGTATCACAATCTAGTAGTTACATTTGAAAATTTTGTTCTAGGACATTTTGTTTGAGCGCAATCCTCAAACTTAGGTCAAAAAAGCCATTTAAGCCTTTTCACAGTGAGATCTATGCGATATGGCCGAGAAATGTAATTTTGATGTTAACTCCCAAACCGCTGCGCAGAAGTCAACCAAACTTCACCCAATAGTGTATTGTATCACATTCTAGTAGTTACATTTGAAAATTTCGTTCTAGGACATTTGGTTTGAGCGCAATCATTAAACTTAGGTCAAAAAAGCCATTTAAGCCTTTTCACAGTGAGATCTATGCGATATGGCCGAGAAATGTAATTTTGATGTTAACTCCCAAACCGCTGCGCAGAAGTCAACCAAACTTCACCCATTAGTGTATTGTATCACAATCTAGTAGTTACATGTGGAAATTTGGTTATAGGACATTTGATTTGAGCGCAATCCTCAAACTTAGGTCAAAAAAGCCATTTAAGCCTTTTCACAGTGAGATATATGCGATATGGCCGAGAAATGTAATTTTGATGTTAACTCCCAAACCGCTGCGCAGAAGTCAACCAAACTTCACCCAATAGTGTATTTTATCACAATCTAGTAGTTACATTTGGAAATTTAGTTCTAGGACATTTGATTTGAGCGCAATCTTCAAACTTAATTAAAAAAAGTCATTTAAGCCTTTTCACAGTGAGATCTATGCGATATGGCCGAGAAATGTAATTTTGATGTTCACTCCCAAACCGCTGCGCAGAAGTCAACCAAACTTCAACCATTAGTGTATTGTATCACAATCTAGTAGTTACATGTGGAAATTTGGTTCTAGGACATTTGATTTGAGCGCAATCCTCAAACTTAGGTCAAAAAAGCCATTTAAGCCTTTTCACAGTGAGATCTATGCGATATGGCCGAGAAATGTAATTTTGATGTTCACTCCCAAACCGCTGCGCAGAAGTCAACCAAACTTCAACCATTAGTGTATTGTATCACAATCTAGTAGTTACATGTGGAAATTTGGTTCTAGGACATTTGATTTGAGCGCAATCCTCAAACTTAGGTCAAAAAAGCCATTTAAGCCTTTTCACAGTGAGATCTATGCGATATGGCCGAGAAATGTAATTTTGATGTTAACTCCCAAACCGCTGCGCAGAAGTCAACCAAACTTCACCCAATAGTGTATTTTATCACAATCTAGTAGTTACATTTGAAAATTTTGTTCTAGGACATTTTGTTTGAACGCAATCATCAAACTTAATTAAAAAAGTCATTTAAGCCTTTTCACAGTGAGATCTATGCGATATGGCCGAGAAATTTAATTTTGATGTTAACTCCCAAACCGCTGCGCAGAAGTCAACCAAACTTCACCCAATAGTGTATTGTATCACAATCTAGTAGTTACATTTGAAAATTTTGTTCTAGGACATTTTGTTTGAGCGCAATCCTCAAACTTAGGTCAAAAAAGCCATTTAAGCCTTTTCACAGTGAGATCTATGCGATATGGCCGAGAAATGTAATTTTGATGTTAACTCCCAAACCGCTGCGCAGAAGTCAACCAAACTTCACCCAATAGTGTATTGTATCACATTCTAGTAGTTACATTTGAAAATTTCGTTCTAGGACATTTGGTTTGAGCGCAATCATTAAACTTAGGTCAAAAAAGCCATTTAAGCCTTTTCACAGTGAGATCTATGCGATATGGCCGAGAAATGTAATTTTGATGTTAACTCCCAAACCGCTGCGCAGAAGTCAACCAAACTTCACCCATTAGTGTATTGTATCACAATCTAGTAGTTACATGTGGAAATTTGGTTATAGGACATTTGATTTGAGCGCAATCCTCAAACTTAGGTCAAAAAAGCCATTTAAGCCTTTTCACAGTGAGATATATGCGATATGGCCGAGAAATGTAATTTTGATGTTAACTCCCAAACCGCTGCGCAGAAGTCAACCAAACTTCACCCAATAGTGTATTTTATCACAATCTAGTAGTTACATTTGGAAATTTAGTTCTAGGACATTTGATTTGAGCGCAATCTTCAAACTTAATTAAAAAAAGTCATTTAAGCCTTTTCACAGTGAGATCTATGCGATATGGCCGAGAAATGTAATTTTGATGTTCACTCCCAAACCGCTGCGCAGAAGTCAACCAAACTTCAACCATTAGTGTATTGTATCACAATCTAGTAGTTACATGTGGAAATTTGGTTCTAGGACATTTGATTTGAGCGCAATCCTCAAACTTAGGTCAAAAAAGCCATTTAAGCCTTTTCACAGTGAGATCTATGCGATATGGCCGAGAAATGTAATTTTGATGTTAACTCCCAAACCGCTGCGCAGAAGTCAACCAAACTTCACCCAATAGTGTATTTTATCACAATCTAGTAGTTACATTTGGAAATTTAGTTCTAGGACATTTGATTTGAGCGCAATCTTCAAACTTAATTAAAAAAAGTCATTTAAGCCTTTTAACAGTGAGATCTATGCGATATGGCCGAGAAATGTAATTTTGATGTTAACTCCCAAACCGCTGCGGAGAAGTCAATTAAACTTCACCCAATAGTGTATTGTATCACAATCTAGTAGTTACATTTGAAAATTTTGTTCTAGGACATTTTGTTTGAACGCAATCATCAAACTTAATTAAAAAAGTCATTTAAGCCTTTTCACAGTGAGATCTATGCGATATGGCCGAGAAATTTAATTTTGATGTTAACTCCCAAACCGCTGCGCAGAAGTCAACCAAACTTCACCCAATAGTGTATTGTATCACAATCTAGTAGTTACATTTGAAAATTTTGTTCTAGGACATTTTGTTTGAGCGCAATCATCAAACTTAGGTCAAAAAAGCCATTTAAGCCTTTTCACAGTGAGATCTATGCGATATGGCCGAGAAATGTAATTTTGATGTTAACTCCCAAACCGCTGCGCAGAAGTAAACCAAACTTCACCCATTAGTGTATTGTATCACAATCTAGTAGTTACATGTGGAAATTTGGTTCTAGGACATTTGATTTGAGCGCAATCCTCAAACTTAGGTCAAAAAAGCCATTTAAGCCTTTTCACAGTGAGATCTATGCGATATGGCCGAGAAATGTAATTTAATGTTCACTCCCAAACCGCTGCGCAGAAGTCAACCAAACTTCAACCATTAGTGTATTGTATCACAATCTAGTAGTTACATGTGGAAATTTTGTTCTAGGACATTTGATTTGAGCGCAATCCTCAAACTTAGGTCAAAAAAGCCATTTAAGCCTTTTCACAGTGAGATCTATGCGATATGGCCGAGAAATGTAATTTTGATGTTAACTCCCAAACCGCTGCGCAGAAGTCAACCAAACTTCACCCAATAGTGTATTGTATCACAATCTAGTAGTTACATTTGAAAATTTTGTTCTAGGACATTTTGTTTGAGCGCAATCATCAAACCTAATTAAAAAAGTCATTTAAGCCTTTTCACAGTGAGATCTATGCGATATGGCCGAGAAATGTAATTTTGATGTTAACTCCCAAACCGCTGCGCAGAAGTCAACCAAACTTCACCCAATAGTGTATTGTATCACAATCTAGTAGTTACATTTGAAAATTTTGTTCTAGGAAATTTTGTTTGAGCGCAATCATCAAACTTAATTAAAAAAGCCATTTAAGCCTTTTCACAGTGAGATCTATGCGATATGGCCGAGAAATGTAATTTTGATGTTAACTCCCAAACCGCTGCGCAGAAGTAAACCAAACTTCACCCATTAGTGTATTGTATCACAATCTAGTAGTTACATGTGGAAATTTGGTTCTAGGACATTTGATTTGAGCGCAATCCTCAAACTTAGGTCAAAAAAGCCATTTAAGCCTTTTCACAGTGAGATCTATGCGATATGGCCGAGAAATGTAATTTTGATGTTAACTCCCAAACCGCTGCGCAGAAGTAAATTAAACTTCACCCAATAGTGTATTGTATCACAATCTAGTAGTTACATTTGAAAATTTTGTTCTAGGACATTTTGTTTGAACGCAATCATCAAACTTAATTAAAAAAGTCATTTAAGCCTTTTCACAGTGAGATCTATGCGATATGGCCGAGAAATTTAATTTTGATGTTAACTCCCAAACCGCTGCGCAGAAGTCAACCAAACTTCACCCAATAGTGTATTGTATCACAATCTAGTAGTTACATTTGAAAATTTTGTTCTAGGACATTTTGTTTGAGCGCAATCCTCAAACTTAGGTCAAAAAAGCCATTTAAGCCTTTTCACAGTGAGATCTATGCGATATGGCCGAGAAATGTAATTTTGATGTTAACTCCCAAACCGCTGCGCAGAAGTCAACCAAACTTCACCCAATAGTGTATTGTATCACATTCTAGTAGTTACATTTGAAAATTTCGTTCTAGGACATTTGGTTTGAGCGCAATCATTAAACTTAGGTCAAAAAAGCCATTTAAGCCTTTTCACAGTGAGATCTATGCGATATGGCCGAGAAATGTAATTTTGATGTTAACTCCCAAACCGCTGCGCAGAAGTCAACCAAACTTCACCCATTAGTGTATTGTATCACAATCTAGTAGTTACATGTGGAAATTTGGTTATAGGACATTTGATTTGAGCGCAATCCTCAAACTTAGGTCAAAAAAGCCATTTAAGCCTTTTCACAGTGAGATATATGCGATATGGCCGAGAAATGTAATTTTGATGTTAACTCCCAAACCGCTGCGCAGAAGTCAACCAAACTTCACCCAATAGTGTATTTTATCACAATCTAGTAGTTACATTTGGAAATTTAGTTCTAGGACATTTGATTTGAGCGCAATCTTCAAACTTAATTAAAAAAAGTCATTTAAGCCTTTTCACAGTGAGATCTATGCGATATGGCCGAGAAATGTAATTTTGATGTTCACTCCCAAACCGCTGCGCAGAAGTCAACCAAACTTCAACCATTAGTGTATTGTATCACAATCTAGTAGTTACATGTGGAAATTTGGTTCTAGGACATTTGATTTGAGCGCAATCCTCAAACTTAGGTCAAAAAAGCCATTTAAGCCTTTTCACAGTGAGATCTATGCGATATGGCCGAGAAATGTAATTTTGATGTTAACTCCCAAACCGCTGCGCAGAAGTCAACCAAACTTCACCCAATAGTGTATTTTATCACAATCTAGTAGTTACATTTGGAAATTTAGTTCTAGGACATTTGATTTGAGCGCAATCTTCAAACTTAATTAAAAAAAGTCATTTAAGCCTTTTAACAGTGAGATCTATGCGATATGGCCGAGAAATGTAATTTTGATGTTAACTCCCAAACCGCTACGCAGAAGTCAACCAAACTTCACCCAATAGTGTATTGTATCACATTCTAGTAGTTACATTTGAAAATTTCGTTCTAGGACATTTGGTTTGAGCGCAATCATTAAACTTAGGTCAAAAAAGCCATTTAAGCCTTTTCACAGTGAGATCTATGCGATATGGCCGAGAAATGTAATTTTGATGTTAACTCCCAAACCGCTGCGCAGAAGTCAACTAAACTTCACCCAATAGTGTATTGTATCACATTCTAGTAGTTACATTTGAAAATTTCGTTCTAGGGGATTTGGTTTGAGCGCAATCATTAAACTTAATTAAAAAAGTCATTTAAGCCTTTTCACAGTGAGATCTATGCGATATGGCCGAGAAATGTAATTTTGATGTTAACTCCCAAACCGCTGCGCAGAAGTCAACCAAACTTCACCCAATAGTGTATTGTATCACAATCTAGTAGTTACATTTGAAAATTTTGTTCTAGAAAATTTTGTTTGAGCGCAATCATCAAACTTAATTAAAAAAGCCATTTAAGCCTTTTCACAGTGAGATCTATGCGATATGGCCGAGAAATGTAATTTTGATGTTAACTCCCAAACCGCTGCGCAGAAGTCAACCAAACTTCACCCATTAGTGTATTGTATCACAATCTAGTAGTTACATGTGGAAATTTGGTTCTAGGACATTTGATTTGAGCGCAATCCTCAAACTTAGGTCAAAAAAGCCATTTAAGCCTTTTCACAGTGAGATCTATGCGATATGGCCGAGAAATATAATTTTGATGTTAACTCCCAAACCGCTACGCAGAAGTCAACTAAACTTCACCCAATAGTGTATTGTATCACATTCTAGTAGTTACATTTGAAAATTTTGTTCTAGGAAATTTTGTTTGAGCGCAATCATCAAACTTAATTAAAAAAGCCATTTAAGCCTTTTCACAGTGAGATCTATGCGATATGGCCGAGAAATGTAATTTTGATGTTAACTCCCAAACCGCTGCGCAGAAGTCAACCAAACTTCACCCATTAGTGTATTGTATCACAATCTAGTAGTTACATGTGGAAATTTGGTTCTAGGACATTTGATTTGAGCGCAATCCTCAAACTTAGGTCAAAAAAGCCATTTAAGCCTTTTCACAGTGAGATCTATGCGATATGGCCGAGAAATATAATTTTGATGTTAACTCCCAAACCGCTGCGCAGAAGTCAACCAAACTTCACCCATTAGTGTATTGTATCACAATCTAGTAGTTACATGTGGAAATTTGGTTATTGGACATTTGATTTGAGCGCAATCCTCAAACTTAGGTCAAAAAAGCCATTTAAGCCTTTTCACAGTGAGATCTATGCGATATGGCCGAGAAATGTAATTTTGATGTTAACTCCCAAACCGCTGCGCAGAAGTCAACCAAACTTCACCCAATAGTGTATTGTATCACAATCTAGTAGTTACATTTGAAAATTTTGTTCTAGGACATTTTGTTTGAGCGCAATCATCAAACCTAATTAAAAAAGTCATTTAAGCCTTTTCACAGTGAGATCTATGCGATATGGCCGAGAAATGTAATTTTGATGTTAACTCCCAAACCGCTGCGCAGAAGTCAACCAAACTTCACCCAATAGTGTATTGTATCACAATCTAGTAGTTACATTTGAAAATTTTGTTCTAGGAAATTTTGTTTGAGCGCAATCATCAAACTTAATTAAAAAAGCCATTTAAGCCTTTTCACAGTGAGATCTATGCGATATGGCCGAGAAATGTAATTTTGATGTTAACTCCCAAACCGCTGCGCAGAAGTAAACCAAACTTCACCCATTAGTGTATTGTATCACAATCTAGTAGTTACATGTGGAAATTTGGTTCTAGGACATTTGATTTGAGCGCAATCCTCAAACTTAGGTCAAAAAAGCCATTTAAGCCTTTTCACAGTGAGATCTATGCGATATGGCCGAGAAATGTAATTTTGATGTTAACTCCCAAACCGCTGCGCAGAAGTCAACCAAACTTCACCCAATAGTGTATTGTATCACAATCTAGTAGTTACATTTGAAAATTTTGTTCTAGGACATTTTGTTTGAACGCAATCATCAAACTTAATTAAAAAAGTCATTTAAGCCTTTTCACAGTGAGATCTATGCGATATGGCCGAGAAATTTAATTTTGATGTTAACTCCCAAACCGCTGCGCAGAAGTCAACCAAACTTCACCCAATAGTGTATTGTATCACAATCTAGTAGTTACATTTGAAAATTTTGTTCTAGGACATTTTGTTTGAGCGCAATCCTCAAACTTAGGTCAAAAAAGCCATTTAAGCCTTTTCACAGTGAGATCTATGCGATATGGCCGAGAAATGTAATTTTGATGTTAACTCCCAAACCGCTACGCAGAAGTCAACCAAACTTCACCCAATAGTGTATTGTATCACATTCTAGTAGTTACATTTGAAAATTTCGTTCTAGGACATTTGGTTTGAGCGCAATCATTAAACTTAGGTCAAAAAAGCCATTTAAGCCTTTTCACAGTGAGATCTATGCGATATGGCCGAGAAATGTAATTTTGATGTTAACTCCCAAACCGCTGCGCAGAAGTCAACTAAACTTCACCCAATAGTGTATTGTATCACATTCTAGTAGTTACATTTGAAAATTTCGTTCTAGGGGATTTGGTTTGAGCGCAATCATTAAACTTAATTAAAAAAGTCATTTAAGCCTTTTCACAGTGAGATCTATGCGATATGGCCGAGAAATGTAATTTTGATGTTAACTCCCAAACCGCTGCGCAGAAGTCAACCAAACTTCACCCATTAGTGTATTGTATCACAATCTAGTAGTTACATGTGGAAATTTGGTTATAGGACATTTGATTTGAGCGCAATCCTCAAACTTAGGTCAAAAAAGCCATTTAAGCCTTTTCACAGTGAGATCTATGCGATATGGCCGAGAAATGTAATTTTGATGTTAACTCCCAAACCGCTGCGCAGAAGTCAACCAAACTTCACCCAATAGTGTATTTTATCACAATCTAGTAGTTACATTTGGAAATTTAGTTCTAGGACATTTGATTTGAGCGCAATCTTCAAACTTAATTAAAAAAAGTCATTTAAGCCTTTTCACAGTGAGATCTATGCGATATGGCCGAGAAATGTAATTTTGATGTTCACTCCCAAACCGCTGCGCAGAAGTCAACCAAACTTCAACCATTAGTGTATTGTATCACAATCTAGTAGTTACATGTGGAAATTTGGTTCTAGGACATTTGATTTGAGCGCAATCCTCAAACTTAGGTCAAAAAAGCCATTTAAGCCTTTTCACAGTGAGATCTATGCGATATGGCCGAGAAATGTAATTTTGATGTTAACTCCCAAACCGCTGCGCAGAAGTCAACCAAACTTCACCCAATAGTGTATTTTATCACAATCTAGTAGTTACATTTGGAAATTTAGTTCTAGGACATTTGATTTGAGCGCAATCTTCAAACTTAATTAAAAAAAGTCATTTAAGCCTTTTAACAGTGAGATCTATGCGATATGGCCGAGAAATGTAATTTTGATGTTAACTCCCAAACCGCTACGCAGAAGTCAACCAAACTTCACCCAATAGTGTATTGTATCACATTCTAGTAGTTACATTTGAAAATTTCGTTCTACGACATTTGGTTTGAGCGCAATCATTAAACTTAGGTCAAAAAAGCCATTTAAGCCTTTTCACAGTGAGATCTATGCGATATGGCCGAGAAATGTAATTTTGATGTTAACTCCCAAACCGCTGCGCAGAAGTCAACTAAACTTCACCCAATAGTGTATTGTATCACATTCTAGTAGTTACATTTGAAAATTTCGTTCTAGGGGATTTGGTTTGAGCGCAATCATTAAACTTAATTAAAAAAGTCATTTAAGCCTTTTCACAGTGAGATCTATGCGATATGGCCGAGAAATGTAATTTTGATGTTAACTCCCAAACCGCTGCGCAGAAGTCAACCAAACTTCACCCAATAGTGTATTTTATCACAATCTAGTAGTTACATTTGGAAATTTAGTTCTAGGACATTTGATTTGAGCGCAATCTTCAAACTTAATTAAAAAAAGTCATTTAAGCCTTTTCACAGTGAGATCTATGCGATATGGCCGAGAAATGTAATTTAATGTTCACTCCCAAACCGCTGCGCAGAAGTCAACCAAACTTCAACCATTAGTGTATTGTATCACAATCTAGTAGTTACATGTGGAAATTTTGTTCTAGGACATTTGATTTGAGCGCAATCCTCAAACTTAGGTCAAAAAAGCCATTTAAGCCTTTTCACAGTGAGATCTATGCGATATGGCCGAGAAATGTAATTTTGATGTTAACTCCCAAACCGCTGCGCAGAAGTCAACCAAACTTCACCCAATAGTGTATTGTATCACAATCTAGTAGTTACATTTGAAAATTTTGTTCTAGGACATTTTGTTTGAGCGCAATCATCAAACCTAATTAAAAAAGTCATTTAAGCCTTTTCACAGTGAGATCTATGCGATATGGCCGAGAAATGTAATTTTGATGTTAACTCCCAAACCGCTGCGCAGAAGTCAACCAAACTTCACCCAATAGTGTATTGTATCACAATCTAGTAGTTACATTTGAAAATTTTGTTCTAGGAAATTTTGTTTGAGCGCAATCATCAAACTTAATTAAAAAAGCCATTTAAGCCTTTTCACAGTGAGATCTATGCGATATGGCCGAGAAATGTAATTTTGATGTTAACTCCCAAACCGCTGCGCAGAAGTAAACCAAACTTCACCCATTAGTGTATTGTATCACAATCTAGTAGTTACATGTGGAAATTTGGTTCTAGGACATTTGATTTGAGCGCAATCCTCAAACTTAGGTCAAAAAAGCCATTTAAGCCTTTTCACAGTGAGATCTATGCGATATGGCCGAGAAATGTAATTTTGATGTTAACTCCCAAACCGCTGCGCAGAAGTAAATTAAACTTCACCCAATAGTGTATTGTATCACAATCTAGTAGTTACATTTGAAAATTTTGTTCTAGGACATTTTGTTTGAACGCAATCATCAAACTTAATTAAAAAAGTCATTTAAGCCTTTTCACAGTGAGATCTATGCGATATGGCCGAGAAATTTAATTTTGATGTTAACTCCCAAACCGCTGCGCAGAAGTCAACCAAACTTCACCCAATAGTGTATTGTATCACAATCTAGTAGTTACATTTGAAAATTTTGTTCTAGGACATTTTGTTTGAGCGCAATCCTCAAACTTAGGTCAAAAAAGCCATTTAAGCCTTTTCACAGTGAGATCTATGCGATATGGCCGAGAAATGTAATTTTGATGTTAACTCCCAAACCGCTGCGCAGAAGTCAACCAAACTTCACCCAATAGTGTATTGTATCACATTCTAGTAGTTACATTTGAAAATTTCGTTCTAGGACATTTGGTTTGAGCGCAATCATTAAACTTAGGTCAAAAAAGCCATTTAAGCCTTTTCACAGTGAGATCTATGCGATATGGCCGAGAAATGTAATTTTGATGTTAACTCCCAAACCGCTGCGCAGAAGTCAACCAAACTTCACCCATTAGTGTATTGTATCACAATCTAGTAGTTACATGTGGAAATTTGGTTATAGGACATTTGATTTGAGCGCAATCCTCAAACTTAGGTCAAAAAAGCCATTTAAGCCTTTTCACAGTGAGATATATGCGATATGGCCGAGAAATGTAATTTTGATGTTAACTCCCAAACCGCTGCGCAGAAGTCAACCAAACTTCACCCAATAGTGTATTTTATCACAATCTAGTAGTTACATTTGGAAATTTAGTTCTAGGACATTTGATTTGAGCGCAATCTTCAAACTTAATTAAAAAAAGTCATTTAAGCCTTTTCACAGTGAGATCTATGCGATATGGCCGAGAAATGTAATTTTGATGTTCACTCCCAAACCGCTGCGCAGAAGTCAACCAAACTTCAACCATTAGTGTATTGTATCACAATCTAGTAGTTACATGTGGAAATTTGGTTCTAGGACATTTGATTTGAGCGCAATCCTCAAACTTAGGTCAAAAAAGCCATTTAAGCCTTTTCACAGTGAGATCTATGCGATATGGCCGAGAAATGTAATTTTGATGTTAACTCCCAAACCGCTGCGCAGAAGTCAACCAAACTTCACCCAATAGTGTATTTTATCACAATCTAGTAGTTACATTTGGAAATTTAGTTCTAGGACATTTGATTTGAGCGCAATCTTCAAACTTAATTAAAAAAAGTCATTTAAGCCTTTTAACAGTGAGATCTATGCGATATGGCCGAGAAATGTAATTTTGATGTTAACTCCCAAACCGCTACGCAGAAGTCAACCAAACTTCACCCAATAGTGTATTGTATCACATTCTAGTAGTTACATTTGAAAATTTCGTTCTAGGACATTTGGTTTGAGCGCAATCATTAAACTTAGGTCAAAAAAGCCATTTAAGCCTTTTCACAGTGAGATCTATGCGATATGGCCGAGAAATGTAATTTTGATGTTAACTCCCAAACCGCTGCGCAGAAGTCAACTAAACTTCACCCAATAGTGTATTGTATCACATTCTAGTAGTTACATTTGAAAATTTCGTTCTAGGGGATTTGGTTTGAGCGCAATCATTAAACTTAATTAAAAAAGTCATTTAAGCCTTTTCACAGTGAGATCTATGCGATATGGCCGAGAAATGTAATTTTGATGTTAACTCCCAAACCGCTGCGCAGAAGTCAACCAAACTTCACCCAATAGTGTATTGTATCACAATCTAGTAGTTACATTTGAAAATTTTGTTCTAGGAAATTTTGTTTGAGCGCAATCATCAAACTTAATTAAAAAAGCCATTTAAGCCTTTTCACAGTGAGATCTATGCGATATGGCCGAGAAATGTAATTTTGATGTTAACTCCCAAACCGCTGCGCAGAAGTCAACCAAACTTCACCCATTAGTGTATTGTATCACAATCTAGTAGTTACATGTGGAAATTTGGTTCTAGGACATTTGATTTGAGCGCAATCCTCAAACTTAGGTCAAAAAAGCCATTTAAGCCTTTTCACAGTGAGATCTATGCGATATGGCCGAGAAATATAATTTTGATGTTAACTCCCAAACCGCTACGCAGAAGTCAACTAAACTTCACCCAATAGTGTATTGTATCACATTCTAGTAGTTACATTTGAAAATTTTGTTCTAGGAAATTTTGTTTGAGCGCAATCATCAAACTTAATTAAAAAAGCCATTTAAGCCTTTTCACAGTGAGATCTATGCGATATGGCCGAGAAATGTAATTTTGATGTTAACTCCCAAACCGCTGCGCAGAAGTCAACCAAACTTCACCCATTAGTGTATTGTATCACAATCTAGTAGTTACATGTGGAAATTTGGTTCTAGGACATTTGATTTGAGCGCAATCCTCAAACTTAGGTCAAAAAAGCCATTTAAGCCTTTTCACAGTGAGATCTATGCGATATGGCCGAGAAATATAATTTTGATGTTAACTCCCAAACCGCTGCGCAGAAGTCAACCAAACTTCACCCATTAGTGAATTGTATCACAATCTAGTAGTTACATGTGGAAATTTGGTTATTGGACATTTGATTTGAGCGCAATCCTCAAACTTAGGTCAAAAAAGCCATTTAAGCCTTTTCACAGTGAGATCTATGCGATATGGCCGAGAAATGTAATTTTGATGTTAACTCCCAAACCGCTGCGCAGAAGTCAACCAAACTTCACCCAATAGTGTATTGTATCACAATCTAGTAGTTACATTTGAAAATTTTGTTCTAGGACATTTTGTTTGAGCGCAATCATCAAACCTAATTAAAAAAGTCATTTAAGCCTTTTCACAGTGAGATCTATGCGATATGGCCGAGAAATGTAATTTTGATGTTAACTCCCAAACCGCTGCGCAGAAGTCAACCAAACTTCACCCAATAGTGTATTGTATCACAATCTAGTAGTTACATTTGAAAATTTTGTTCTAGGAAATTTTGTTTGAGCGCAATCATCAAACTTAATTAAAAAAGCCATTTAAGCCTTTTCACAGTGAGATCTATGCGATATGGCCGAGAAATGTAATTTTGATGTTAACTCCCAAACCGCTGCGCAGAAGTAAACCAAACTTCACCCATTAGTGTATTGTATCACAATCTAGTAGTTACATGTGGAAATTTGGTTCTAGGACATTTGATTTGAGCGCAATCCTCAAACTTAGGTCAAAAAAGCCATTTAAGCCTTTTCACAGTGAGATCTATGCGATATGGCCGAGAAATGTAATTTTGATGTTAACTCCCAAACCGCTGCGCAGAAGTAAATTAAACTTCACCCAATAGTGTATTGTATCACAATCTAGTAGTTACATTTGAAAATTTTGTTCTAGGACATTTTGTTTGAACGCAATCATCAAACTTAATTAAAAAAGTCATTTAAGCCTTTTCACAGTGAGATCTATGCGATATGGCCGAGAAATTTAATTTTGATGTTAACTCCCAAACCGCTGCGCAGAAGTCAACCAAACTTCACCCAATAGTGTATTGTATCACAATCTAGTAGTTACATTTGAAAATTTTGTTCTAGGACATTTTGTTTGAGCGCAATCCTCAAACTTAGGTCAAAAAAGCCATTTAAGCCTTTTCACAGTGAGATCTATGCGATATGGCCGAGAAATGTAATTTTGATGTTAACTCCCAAACCGCTACGCAGAAGTCAACCAAACTTCACCCAATAGTGTATTGTATCACATTCTAGTAGTTACATTTGAAAATTTCGTTCTAGGACATTTGGTTTGAGCGCAATCATTAAACTTAGGTCAAAAAAGCCATTTAAGCCTTTTCACAGTGAGATCTATGCGATATGGCCGAGAAATGTAATTTTGATGTTAACTCCCAAACCGCTGCGCAGAAGTCAACTAAACTTCACCCAATAGTGTATTGTATCACATTCTAGTAGTTACATTTGAAAATTTCGTTCTAGGGGATTTGGTTTGAGCGCAATCATTAAACTTAATTAAAAAAGTCATTTAAGCCTTTTCACAGTGAGATCTATGCGATATGGCCGAGAAATGTAATTTTGATGTTAACTCCCAAACCGCTGCGCAGAAGTCAACCAAACTTCACCCAATAGTGTATTGTATCACAATCTAGTAGTTACATTTGAAAATTTTGTTCTAGGAAATTTTGTTTGAGCGCAATCATCAAACTTAATTAAAAAAGCCATTTAAGCCTTTTCACAGTGAGATCTATGCGATATGGCCGAGAAATGTAATTTTGATGTTAACTCCCAAACCGCTGCGCAGAAGTCAACCAAACTTCACCCATTAGTGTATTGTATCACAATCTAGTAGTTACATGTGGAAATTTGGTTCTAGGACATTTGATTTGAGCGCAATCCTCAAACTTAGGTCAAAAAAGCCATTTAAGCCTTTTCACAGTGAGATCTATGCGATATGGCCGAGAAATGTAATTTTGATGTTAACTCCCAAACCGCTACGCAGAAGTCAACTAAACTTCACCCAATAGTGTATTGTATCACATTCTAGTAGTTACATTTGAAAATTTTGTTCTAGGACATTTTGTTTGAACGCAATCATCAAACTTAATTAAAAAAGTCATTTAAGCCTTTTCACAGTGAGATCTATGCGATATGGCCGAGAAATTTAATTTTGATGTTAACTCCCAAACCGCTGCGCAGAAGTCAACCAAACTTCACCCAATAGTGTATTGTATCACAATCTAGTAGTTACATTTGAAAATTTTGTTCTAGGACATTTTGTTTGAGCGCAATCCTCAAACTTAGGTCAAAAAAGCCATTTAAGCCTTTTCACAGTGAGATCTATGCGATATGGCCGAGAAATGTAATTTTGATGTTAACTCCCAAACCGCTGCGCAGAAGTCAACCAAACTTCACCCAATAGTGTATTGTATCACATTCTAGTAGTTACATTTGAAAATTTCGTTCTAGGACATTTGGTTTGAGCGCAATCATTAAACTTAGGTCAAAAAAGCCATTTAAGCCTTTTCACAGTGAGATCTATGCGATATGGCCGAGAAATGTAATTTTGATGTTAACTCCCAAACCGCTGCGCAGAAGTCAACCAAACTTCACCCATTAGTGTATTGTATCACAATCTAGTAGTTACATGTGGAAATTTGGTTATAGGACATTTGATTTGAGCGCAATCCTCAAACTTAGGTCAAAAAAGCCATTTAAGCCTTTTCACAGTGAGATATATGCGATATGGCCGAGAAATGTAATTTTGATGTTAACTCCCAAACCGCTGCGCAGAAGTCAACCAAACTTCACCCAATAGTGTATTTTATCACAATCTAGTAGTTACATTTGGAAATTTAGTTCTAGGACATTTGATTTGAGCGCAATCTTCAAACTTAATTAAAAAAAGTCATTTAAGCCTTTTCACAGTGAGATCTATGCGATATGGCCGAGAAATGTAATTTTGATGTTCACTCCCAAACCGCTGCGCAGAAGTCAACCAAACTTCAACCATTAGTGTATTGTATCACAATCTAGTAGTTACATGTGGAAATTTGGTTCTAGGACATTTGATTTGAGCGCAATCCTCAAACTTAGGTCAAAAAAGCCATTTAAGCCTTTTCACAGTGAGATCTATGCGATATGGCCGAGAAATGTAATTTTGATGTTAACTCCCAAACCGCTGCGCAGAAGTCAACCAAACTTCACCCAATAGTGTATTTTATCACAATCTAGTAGTTACATTTGGAAATTTAGTTCTAGGACATTTGATTTGAGCGCAATCTTCAAACTTAATTAAAAAAAGTCATTTAAGCCTTTTAACAGTGAGATCTATGCGATATGGCCGAGAAATGTAATTTTGATGTTAACTCCCAAACCGCTACGCAGAAGTCAACCAAACTTCACCCAATAGTGTATTGTATCACATTCTAGTAGTTACATTTGAAAATTTCGTTCTAGGACATTTGGTTTGAGCGCAATCATTAAACTTAGGTCAAAAAAGCCATTTAAGCCTTTTCACAGTGAGATCTATGCGATATGGCCGAGAAATGTAATTTTGATGTTAACTCCCAAACCGCTGCGCAGAAGTCAACTAAACTTCACCCAATAGTGTATTGTATCACATTCTAGTAGTTACATTTGAAAATTTCGTTCTAGGGGATTTGGTTTGAGCGCAATCATTAAACTTAATTAAAAAAGTCATTTAAGCCTTTTCACAGTGAGATCTATGCGATATGGCCGAGAAATGTAATTTTGATGTTAACTCCCAAACCGCTGCGCAGAAGTCAACCAAACTTCACCCAATAGTGTATTGTATCACAATCTAGTAGTTACATTTGAAAATTTTGTTCTAGGAAATTTTGTTTGAGCGCAATCATCAAACTTAATTAAAAAAGCCATTTAAGCCTTTTCACAGTGAGATCTATGCGATATGGCCGAGAAATGTAATTTTGATGTTAACTCCCAAACCGCTGCGCAGAAGTCAACCAAACTTCACCCATTAGTGTATTGTATCACAATCTAGTAGTTACATGTGGAAATTTGGTTCTAGGACATTTGATTTGAGCGCAATCCTCAAACTTAGGTCAAAAAAGCCATTTAAGCCTTTTCACAGTGAGATCTATGCGATATGGCCGAGAAATATAATTTTGATGTTAACTCCCAAACCGCTACGCAGAAGTCAACTAAACTTCACCCAATAGTGTATTGTATCACATTCTAGTAGTTACATTTGAAAATTTTGTTCTAGGAAATTTTGTTTGAGCGCAATCATCAAACTTAATTAAAAAAGCCATTTAAGCCTTTTCACAGTGAGATCTATGCGATATGGCCGAGAAATGTAATTTTGATGTTAACTCCCAAACCGCTGCGCAGAAGTCAACCAAACTTCACCCATTAGTGTATTGTATCACAATCTAGTAGTTACATGTGGAAATTTGGTTCTAGGACATTTGATTTGAGCGCAATCCTCAAACTTAGGTCAAAAAAGCCATTTAAGCCTTTTCACAGTGAGATCTATGCGATATGGCCGAGAAATATAATTTTGATGTTAACTCCCAAACCGCTGCGCAGAAGTCAACCAAACTTCACCCATTAGTGTATTGTATCACAATCTAGTAGTTACATGTGGAAATTTGGTTATTGGACATTTGATTTGAGCGCAATCCTCAAACTTAGGTCAAAAAAGCCATTTAAGCCTTTTCACAGTGAGATCTATGCGATATGGCCGAGAAATGTAATTTTGATGTTAACTCCCAAACCGCTGCGCAGAAGTCAACCAAACTTCACCCAATAGTGTATTGTATCACAATCTAGTAGTTACATTTGAAAATTTTGTTCTAGGACATTTTGTTTGAGCGCAATCATCAAACCTAATTAAAAAAGTCATTTAAGCCTTTTCACAGTGAGATCTATGCGATATGGCCGAGAAATGTAATTTTGATGTTAACTCCCAAACCGCTGCGCAGAAGTCAACCAAACTTCACCCAATAGTGTATTGTATCACAATCTAGTAGTTACATTTGAAAATTTTGTTCTAGGAAATTTTGTTTGAGCGCAATCATCAAACTTAATTAAAAAAGCCATTTAAGCCTTTTCACAGTGAGATCTATGCGATATGGCCGAGAAATGTAATTTTGATGTTAACTCCCAAACCGCTGCGCAGAAGTAAACCAAACTTCACCCATTAGTGTATTGTATCACAATCTAGTAGTTACATGTGGAAATTTGGTTCTAGGACATTTGATTTGAGCGCAATCCTCAAACTTAGGTCAAAAAAGCCATTTAAGCCTTTTCACAGTGAGATCTATGCGATATGGCCGAGAAATGTAATTTTGATGTTAACTCCCAAACCGCTGCGCAGAAGTAAATTAAACTTCACCCAATAGTGTATTGTATCACAATCTAGTAGTTACATTTGAAAATTTTGTTCTAGGACATTTTGTTTGAACGCAATCATCAAACTTAATTAAAAAAGTCATTTAAGCCTTTTCACAGTGAGATCTATGCGATATGGCCGAGAAATTTAATTTTGATGTTAACTCCCAAACCGCTGCGCAGAAGTCAACCAAACTTCACCCAATAGTGTATTGTATCACAATCTAGTAGTTACATTTGAAAATTTTGTTCTAGGACATTTTGTTTGAGCGCAATCCTCAAACTTAGGTCAAAAAAGCCATTTAAGCCTTTTCACAGTGAGATCTATGCGATATGGCCGAGAAATGTAATTTTGATGTTAACTCCCAAACCGCTACGCAGAAGTCAACCAAACTTCACCCAATAGTGTATTGTATCACATTCTAGTAGTTACATTTGAAAATTTCGTTCTAGGACATTTGGTTTGAGCGCAATCATTAAACTTAGGTCAAAAAAGCCATTTAAGCCTTTTCACAGTGAGATCTATGCGATATGGCCGAGAAATGTAATTTTGATGTTAACTCCCAAACCGCTGCGCAGAAGTCAACTAAACTTCACCCAATAGTGTATTGTATCACATTCTAGTAGTTACATTTGAAAATTTCGTTCTAGGGGATTTGGTTTGAGCGCAATCATTAAACTTAATTAAAAAAGTCATTTAAGCCTTTTCACAGTGAGATCTATGCGATATGGCCGAGAAATGTAATTTTGATGTTAACTCCCAAACCGCTGCGCAGAAGTCAACCAAACTTCACCCAATAGTGTATTGTATCACAATCTAGTAGTTACATTTGAAAATTTTGTTCTAGGAAATTTTGTTTGAGCGCAATCATCAAACTTAATTAAAAAAGCCATTTAAGCCTTTTCACAGTGAGATCTATGCGATATGGCCGAGAAATGTAATTTTGATGTTAACTCCCAAACCGCTGCGCAGAAGTCAACCAAACTTCACCCATTAGTGTATTGTATCACAATCTAGTAGTTACATGTGGAAATTTGGTTCTAGGACATTTGATTTGAGCGCAATCCTCAAACTTAGGTCAAAAAAGCCATTTAAGCCTTTTCACAGTGAGATCTATGCGATATGGCCGAGAAATGTAATTTTGATGTTAACTCCCAAACCGCTACGCAGAAGTCAACTAAACTTCACCCAATAGTGTATTGTATCACATTCTAGTAGTTACATTTGAAAATTTCGTTCTAGGGGATTTGGTTTGAGCGCAATCATCAAACTTAATTAAAAAAGTCATTTAAGCCTTTTCACAGTGAGATCTATGCGATATGGCCGAGAAATGTAATTTTGATGTTAACTCCCAAACCGCTGCGCAGAAGTCAACCAAACTTCACCCATTAGTGTATTGTATCACAATCTAGTAGTTACATGTGGAAATTTGGTTATTGGACATTTGATTTGAGCGCAATCCTCAAATTTAGGTCAAAAAAGCCATTTAAGCCTTTTCACAGTGAGATCTATGCGATATGGCCGAGAAATGTAATTTTGATGTTAACTCCCAAACCGCTGCGCAGAAGTCAACCAAACTTCAACCAATAGTGTATTGTATCACAATCTAGTAGTTACATTTGAAAATTTTGTTCTAGGACATTTTGTTTGAGCGCAATCATCAAACCTAATTAAAAAAGTCATTTAAGCCTTTTCACAGTGAGATCTATGCGATATGGCCGAGAAATGTAATTTTGATGTTAACTCCCAAACCGCTGCGCAGAAGTCAACCAAACTTCACCCAATAGTGTATTGTATCACAATCTAGTAGTTACATTTGAAAATTTTGTTCTAGGAAATTTTGTTTGAGCGCAATCATCAAACTTAATTAAAAAAGCCATTTAAGCCTTTTCACAGTGAGATCTATGCGATATGGCCGAGAAATGTAATTTTGATGTTAACTCCCAAACCGCTGCGCAGAAGTAAACCAAACTTCACCCATTAGTGTATTGTATCACAATCTAGTAGTTACATGTGGAAATTTGGTTCTAGGACATTTGATTTGAGCGCAATCCTCAAACTTAGGTCAAAAAAGCCATTTAAGCCTTTTCACAGTGAGATCTATGCGATATGGCCGAGAAATGTAATTTTGATGTTAACTCCCAAACCGCTGCGGAGAAGTCAATTAAACTTCACCCAATAGTGTATTGTATCACAATCTAGTAGTTACATTTGAAAATTTTGTTCTAGGACATTTTGTTTGAACGCAATCATCAAACTTAATTAAAAAAGTCATTTAAGCCTTTTCACAGTGAGATCTATGCGATATGGCCGAGAAATTTAATTTTGATGTTAACTCCCAAACCGCTGCGCAGAAGTCAACCAAACTTCACCCAATAGTGTATTGTATCACAATCTAGTAGTTACATTTGAAAATTTTGTTCTAGGACATTTTGTTTGAGCGCAATCCTCAAACTTAGGTCAAAAAAGCCATTTAAGCCTTTTCACAGTGAGATCTATGCGATATGGCCGAGAAATGTAATTTTGATGTTAACTCCCAAACCGCTGCGCAGAAGTCAACCAAACTTCACCCAATAGTGTATTGTATCACATTCTAGTAGTTACATTTGAAAATTTCGTTCTAGGACATTTGGTTTGAGCGCAATCATTAAACTTAGGTCAAAAAAGCCATTTAAGCCTTTTCACAGTGAGATCTATGCGATATGGCCGAGAAATGTAATTTTGATGTTAACTCCCAAACCGCTGCGCAGAAGTCAACCAAACTTCACCCATTAGTGTATTGTATCACAATCTAGTAGTTACATGTGGAAATTTGGTTATAGGACATTTGATTTGAGTGCAATCCTCAAACTTAGGTCAAAAAAGCCATTTAAGCCTTTTCACAGTGAGATCTATGCGATATGGCCGAGAAATGTAATTTTGATGTTAACTCCCAAACCGCTGCGCAGAAGTCAACCAAACTTCACCCAATAGTGTATTTTATCACAATCTAGTAGTTACATTTGGAAATTTAGTTCTAGGACATTTGATTTGAGCGCAATCTTCAAACTTAATTAAAAAAAGTCATTTAAGCCTTTTCACAGTGAGATCTATGCGATATGGCCGAGAAATGTAATTTAATGTTCACTCCCAAACCGCTGCGCAGAAGTCAACCAAACTTCAACCATTAGTGTATTGTATCACAATCTAGTAGTTACATGTGGAAATTTTGTTCTAGGACATTTGATTTGAGCGCAATCCTCAAACTTAGGTCAAAAAAGCCATTTAAGCCTTTTCACAGTGAGATCTATGCGATATGGCCGAGAAATGTAATTTTGATGTTAACTCCCAAACCGCTGCGCAGAAGTCAACCAAACTTCACCCAATAGTGTATTGTATCACAATCTAGTAGTTACATTTGAAAATTTTGTTCTAGGACATTTTGTTTGAACGCAATCATCAAACTTAATTAAAAAAGTCATTTAAGCCTTTTCACAGTGAGATCTATGCGATATGGCCGAGAAATGTAATTTTGATGTTAACTCCCAAACCGCTGCGCAGAAGTCAACCAAACTTCACCCATTAGTGTATTGTATCACAATCTAGTAGTTACATGTGGAAATTTGGTTATTGGACATTTGATTTGAGCGCAATCCTCAAACTTAGGTCAAAAAAGCCATTTAAGCCTTTTCACAGTGAGATCTATGCGATATGGCCGAGAAATGTAATTTTGATGTTAACTCCCAAACCGCTGCGCAGAAGTCAACCAAACTTCACCCAATAGTGTATTGTATCACAATCTAGTAGTTACATTTGAAAATTTTGTTCTAGGACATTTTGTTTGAGCGCAATCATCAAACCTAATTAAAAAAGTCATTTAAGCCTTTTCACAGTGAGATCTATGCGATATGGCCGAGAAATGTAATTTTGATGTTAACTCCCAAACCGCTGCGCAGAAGTCAACCAAACTTCACCCAATAGTGTATTGTATCACAATCTAGTAGTTACATTTGAAAATTTTGTTCTAGGAAATTTTGTTTGAGCGCAATCATCAAACTTAATTAAAAAAGCCATTTAAGCCTTTTCACAGTGAGATCTATGCGATATGGCCGAGAAATGTAATTTTGATGTTAACTCCCAAACCGCTGCGCAGAAGTAAACCAAACTTCACCCATTAGTGTATTGTATCACAATCTAGTAGTTACATGTGGAAATTTGGTTCTAGGACATTTGATTTGAGCGCAATCCTCAAACTTAGGTCAAAAAAGCCATTTAAGCCTTTTCACAGTGAGATCTATGCGATATGGCCGAGAAATGTAATTTTGATGTTAACTCCCAAACCGCTGCGCAGAAGTAAATTAAACTTCACCCAATAGTGTATTGTATCACAATCTAGTAGTTACATTTGAAAATTTTGTTCTAGGACATTTTGTTTGAACGCAATCATCAAACTTAATTAAAAAAGTCATTTAAGCCTTTTCACAGTGAGATCTATGCGATATGGCCGAGAAATTTAATTTTGATGTTAACTCCCAAACCGCTGCGCAGAAGTCAACCAAACTTCACCCAATAGTGTATTGTATCACAATCTAGTAGTTACATTTGAAAATTTTGTTCTAGGACATTTTGTTTGAGCGCAATCCTCAAACTTAGGTCAAAAAAGCCATTTAAGCCTTTTCACAGTGAGATCTATGCGATATGGCCGAGAAATGTAATTTTGATGTTAACTCCCAAACCGCTGCGCAGAAGTCAACCAAACTTCACCCAATAGTGTATTGTATCACATTCTAGTAGTTACATTTGAAAATTTCGTTCTAGGACATTTGGTTTGAGCGCAATCATTAAACTTAGGTCAAAAAAGCCATTTAAGCCTTTTCACAGTGAGATCTATGCGATATGGCCGAGAAATGTAATTTTGATGTTAACTCCCAAACCGCTGCGCAGAAGTCAACCAAACTTCACCCATTAGTGTATTGTATCACAATCTAGTAGTTACATGTGGAAATTTGGTTATAGGACATTTGATTTGAGCGCAATCCTCAAACTTAGGTCAAAAAAGCCATTTAAGCCTTTTCACAGTGAGATCTATGCGATATGGCCGAGAAATGTAATTTTGATGTTAACTCCCAAACCGCTGCGCAGAAGTCAACCAAACTTCACCCAATAGTGTATTTTATCACAATCTAGTAGTTACATTTGGAAATTTAGTTCTAGGACATTTGATTTGAGCGCAATCTTCAAACTTAATTAAAAAAAGTCATTTAAGCCTTTTCACAGTGAGATCTATGCGATATGGCCGAGAAATGTAATTTTGATGTTCACTCCCAAACCGCTGCGCAGAAGTCAACCAAACTTCAACCATTAGTGTATTGTATCACAATCTAGTAGTTACATGTGGAAATTTGGTTCTAGGACATTTGATTTGAGCGCAATCCTCAAACTTAGGTCAAAAAAGCCATTTAAGCCTTTTCACAGTGAGAACTATGCGATATGGCCGAGAAATGTAATTTTGATGTTAACTCCCAAACCGCTGCGCAGAAGTCAACCAAACTTCACCCAATAGTGTATTGTATCACAATCTAGTAGTTACATTTGAAAATTTTGTTCTAGGACATTTTGATTGAGCGCAATCATCAAACTTAATTAAAAAAGTCATTTAAGCCTTTTCACAGTGAGATCTATGCGATATGGCCGAGAAATGTAATTTTGATGTTAACTCCCAAACCGCTGCGCAGAAGTCAACCAAACTTCACCCATTAGTGTATTGTAGCACAATCTAGTAGTTACATGTGGAAATTTGGTTCTAGGACATTTGATTTGAGCGCAATCCTCAAACTTAGGTCAAAAAAGCCATTTAAGCCTTTTCACGGTGAGATCTATGCGATTTGGCCGAGAAATGTAATTTTGATGTTAACTCCCAAACCGCTGCGCAGAAGTCAACCAAACTTCACCCAATAGTGTATTGTATCACATTCTAGTAGTTACATTTGAAAATTTCGTTCCAGGACATTTGGTTTAAGCGCAATCATTAAACTTAGGTCAAAAAAGCCATTTAAGCCTTTTCACAGTGAGATCTATGCGATATGGCCGAGAAATGTAATTTTGATGTTAACTCCCAAACCGCTGCGCAGAAGTCAACCAAACTTCACCCATTAGTGTATTGTATCACAATCTAGTAGTTACATGTGGAAATTTGGTTCTAGGACATTTGATTTGAGCGCAATCCTCAAACTTAGGTCAAAAAAGCCATTTAAGCCTTTTCACAGTGAGATCTATGCGATATGGCCGAGAAATGTAATTTTGATGTTAACTCCCAAACCGCTGCGCAGAAGTCAACCAAACTTCACCCAATAGTGTATTGTATCACAATCTAGTAGTTACATTTGAAAATTTTGTTCTAGGACATTTTGTTTGAACGCAATCATCAAACTTAATTAAAAAAGTCATTTAAGCCTTTTCACAGTGAGATCTATGCGATATGGCCGAGAAATGTAATTTTGATGTTAACTCCCAAACCGCTGCGAAGAAGTCAACCAAACTTCACCCAATAGTGTATTGTATCACAATCTAGTAGTTACATTTAAAAATTTTGTTCTAGGACATTTTGTTTGAGCGCAATCCTCAAACTTAGGTCAAAAAAGCCATTTAAGCCTTTTCACAGTGAGATCTATGCGATATGGCCGAGAAATGTAATTTTGATGTTAACTCCCAAACCGCTGCGCAGAAGTCAACCAAACTTCACCCAATAGTGTATTGTATCACATTCTAGTAGTTACATTTGAAAATTTCGTTCTAGGACATTTGGTTTGAGCGCAATCATTAAACTTAGGTCAAAAAAGCCATTTAAGCCTTTTCACAGTGAGATCTATGCGATATGGCCGAGAAATGTAATTTTGATGTTAACTCCCAAACCGCTGCGCAGAAATAAAACCAAACTTCACCCATTAGTGTATTGTATCACAATCTAGTAGTTACATGTGGAAAATTGGTTCTAGGACATTTGATTTGAGCGCAATCCTTAAACTTAGGTCAAAAAAGCCATTTAAGCCTTTTCACAGTGAGATCTATGCGATATGGCCGAGAAATGTAATTTTGATGTTAACTCCCAAACCGCTGCGCAGAAGTCAATTAAACTTCACCCAATAG
This sequence comes from Corythoichthys intestinalis, assembly GCF_030265065.1. NCBI lineage: Eukaryota > Metazoa > Chordata > Actinopteri > Syngnathiformes > Syngnathidae > Corythoichthys > Corythoichthys intestinalis. The sequence goes on along the minus strand of NC_080416.1, from coordinate 36,496,034 downwards.
TGTATTGTATCACAATCTAGTAGTTACATTTGAAAATTTTGTTCTAGGACATTTTGTTTGAACGCAATCATCAAACTTAATTAAAAAAGTCATTTAAGCCTTTTCACAGTGAGATCTATGCGATATGGCCGAGAAATTTAATTTTGATGTTAACTCCCAAACCGCTGCGCAGAAGTCAACCAAACTTCACCCAATAGTGTATTGTATCACAATCTAGTAGTTACATTTGAAAATTTTGTTCTAGGACATTTTGTTTGAGCGCAATCCTCAAACTTAGGTCAAAAAAGCCATTTAAGCCTTTTCACAGTGAGATCTATGCGATATGGCCGAGAAATGTAATTTTGATGTTAACTCCCAAACCGCTGCGCAGAAGTCAACCAAACTTCACCCATTAGTGTATTGTATCACAATCTAGTAGTTACATGTGGAAATTTGGTTATAGGACATTTGATTTGAGCGCAATCCTCAAACTTAGGTCAAAAAAGCCATTTAAGCCTTTTCACAGTGAGATCTATGCGATATGGCCGAGAAATGTAATTTTGATGTTAACTCCCAAACCGCTGCGCAGAAGTCAACCAAACTTTACCCAATAGTGTATTTTATCACAATCTAGTAGATACATTTGGAAATTTAGTTCTAGGACATTTGATTTGAGCGCAATCTTCAAACTTAATTAAAAAAAGTCATTTAAGCCTTTTCACAGTGAGATCTATGCGATATGGCCGAGAAATGTAATTTTGATGTTCACTCCCAAACCGCTGCGCAGAAGTCAACCAAACTTCAACCATTAGTGTATTGTATCACAATCTAGTAGTTACAAGTGGAAATTTGGTTCTAGGACATTTGATTTGAGCGCAATCCTCAAACTTAGGTCAAAAAAGCCATTTAAGCCTTTTCACAGTGAGATCTATGCGATATGGCCGAGAAATGTAATTTTGATGTTAACTCCCAAACCGCTGCGCAGAAGTCAACCAAACTTCACCCAATAGTGTATTGTATCACAATCTAGTAGTTACATTTGAAAATTTTGTTCTAGGACATTTTGTTTGAGCGCAATCATCAAACCTAATTAAAAAAGTCATTTAAGCCTTTTCACAGTGAGATCTATGCGATATGGCCGAGAAATGTAATTTTGATGTTAACTCCCAAACCGCTGCGCAGAAGTCAACCAAACTTCACCCAATAGTGTATTGTATCACAATCTAGTAGTTACATTTGAAAATTTTGTTCTAGGAAATTTTGTTTGAGCGCAATCATCAAACTTAATTAAAAAAGCCATTTAAGCCTTTTCACAGTGAGATCTATGCGATATGGCCGAGAAATGTAATTTTGATGTTAACTCCCAAACCGCTGCGCAGAAGTAAACCAAACTTCACCCATTAGTGTATTGTATCACAATCTAGTAGTTACATGTGGAAATTTGGTTCTAGGACATTTGATTTGAGCGCAATCCTCAAACTTAGGTCAAAAAAGCCATTTAAGCCTTTTCACAGTGAGATCTATGCGATATGGCCGAGAAATGTAATTTTGATGTTAACTCCCAAACCGCTGCGCAGAAGTAAATTAAACTTCACCCAATAGTGTATTGTATCACAATCTAGTAGTTACATTTGAAAATTTTGTTCTAGGACATTTTGTTTGAACGCAATCATCAAACTTAATTAAAAAAGTCATTTAAGCCTTTTCACAGTGAGATCTATGCGATATGGCCGAGAAATTTAATTTTGATGTTAACTCCCAAACCGCTGCGTAGAAGTCAACCAAACTTCACCCAATAGTGTATTGTATCACAATCTAGTAGTTACATTTGAAAATTTTGTTCTAGGACATTTTGTTTGAGCGCAATCCTCAAACTTAGGTCAAAAAAGCCATTTAAGCCTTTTCACAGTGAGATCTATGCGATATGGCCGAGAAATGTAATTTTGATGTTAACTCCCAAACCGCTGCGCAGAAGTCAACCAAACTTCACCCAATAGTGTATTGTATCACATTCTAGTAGTTACATTTGAAAATTTCGTTCTAGGACATTTGGTTTGAGCGCAATCATTAAACTTAGGTCAAAAAAGCCATTTAAGCCTTTTCACAGTGAGATCTATGCGATATGGCCGAGAAATGTAATTTTGATGTTAACTCCCAAACCGCTGCGCAGAAGTCAACCAAACTTCACCCATTAGTGTATTGTATCACAATCTAGTAGTTACATGTGGAAATTTGGTTATAGGACATTTGATTTGAGCGCAATCCTCAAACTTAGGTCAAAAAAGCCATTTAAGCCTTTTCACAGTGAGATCTATGCGATATGGCCGAGAAATGTAATTTTGATGTTAACTCCCAAACCGCTGCGCAGAAGTCAACCAAACTTCACCCAATAGTGTATTTTATCACAATCTAGTAGTTACATTTGGAAATTTAGTTCTAGGACATTTGATTTGAGCGCAATCTTCAAACTTAATTAAAAAAAGTCATTTAAGCCTTTTCACAGTGAGATCTATGCGATATGGCCGAGAAATGTAATTTTGATGTTCACTCCCAAACCGCTGCGCAGAAGTCAACCAAACTTCAACCATTAGTGTATTGTATCACAATCTAGTAGTTACATGTGGAAATTTGGTTCTAGGACATTTGATTTGAGCGCAATCCTCAAACTTAGGTCAAAAAAGCCATTTAAGCCTTTTCACAGTGAGATCTATGCGATATGGCCGAGAAATGTAATTTTGATGTTAACTCCCAAACCGCTGCGCAGAAGTCAACCAAACTTCACCCAATAGTGTATTGTATCACAATCTAGTAGTTACATTTGAAAATTTTGTTCTAGGACATTTTGATTGAGCGCAATCATCAAACTTAATTAAAAAAGTCATTTAAGCCTTTTCACAGTGAGATCTATGCGATATGGCCGAGAAATGTAATTTTGATGTTAACTCCCAAACCGCTGCGAAGAAGTCAACCAAACTTCACCCAATAGTGTATTGTATCACAATCTAGTAGTTACATTTAAAAATTTTGTTCTAGGACATTTTGTTTGAACGCAATCATCAAACTTAATTAAAAAAGTCATTTAAGCCTTTTCACAGTGAGATCTATGCGATATGGCCGAGAAATTTAATTTTGATGTTAACTCCCAAACCGCTGCGCAGAAGTCAACCAAACTTCACCCAATAGTGTATTGTATCACAATCTAGTAGTTACATTTGAAAATTTTGTTCTAGGACATTTTGTTTGAGCGCAATCCTCAAACTTAGGTCAAAAAAGCCATTTAAGCCTTTTCACAGTGAGATCTATGCGATATGGCCGAGAAATGTAATTTTGATGTTAACTCCCAAACCGCTGCGCAGAAGTCAACCAAACTTCACCCATTAGTGTATTGTATCACAATCTAGTAGTTACATGTGGAAATTTGGTTATAGGACATTTGATTTGAGCGCAATCCTCAAACTTAGGTCAAAAAAGCCATTTAAGCCTTTTCACAGTGAGATCTATGCGATATGGCCGAGAAATGTAATTTTGATGTTAACTCCCAAACCGCTGCGCAGAAGTCAACCAAACTTTACCCAATAGTGTATTTTATCACAATCTAGTAGTTACATTTGGAAATTTAGTTCTAGGACATTTGATTTGAGCGCAATCTTCAAACTTAATTAAAAAAAGTCATTTAAGCCTTTTCACAGTGAGATCTATGCGATATGGCCGAGAAATGTAATTTTGATGTTCACTCCCAAACCGCTGCGCAGAAGTCAACCAAACTTCAACCATTAGTGTATTGTATCACAATCTAGTAGTTACAAGTGGAAATTTGGTTCTAGGACATTTGATTTGAGCGCAATCCTCAAACTTAGGTCAAAAAAGCCATTTAAGCCTTTTCACAGTGAGATCTATGCGATATGGCCGAGAAATGTAATTTTGATGTTAACTCCCAAACCGCTGCGCAGAAGTCAACCAAACTTCACCCAATAGTGTATTGTATCACAATCTAGTAGTTACATTTGAAAATTTTGTTCTAGGACATTTTGATTGAGCGCAATCATCAAACTTAATTAAAAAAGTCATTTAAGCCTTTTCACAGTGAGATCTATGCGATATGGCCGAGAAATGTAATTTTGATGTTAACTCCCAAACCGCTGCGCAGAAGTCAACCAAACTTCACCCATTAGTGTATTGTATCACAATCTAGTAGTTACATGTGGAAATTTGGTTCTAGGACGTTTGATTTGAGCGCAATCCTCAAACTTAGGTCAAAAAAGCCATTTAAGCCTTTTCACGGTGAGATCTATGCGATATGGCCGAGAAATGTAATTTTGATGTTAACTCCCAAACCGCTGCGCAGAAGTCAACCAAACTTCACCCAATAGTGTATTGTATCACATTCTAGTAGTTACATTTGAAAATTTCGTTCTAGGACATTCGGTTTGAGCGCAATCATTAAACTTAGGTCAAAAAAGCCATTTAAGCCTTTTCACAGTGAGATCTATGCGATATGGCCGAGAAATGTAATTTTGATGTTAACTCCCAAACCGCTGCGCAGAAGTCAACCAAACTTCACCCAATAGTGTATTGTATCACATTCTAGTAGTTACATTTGAAAATTTCGTTCTAGGACATTTGGTTTGAGCGCAATCATTAAACGTAGGTCAAAAAAGCCATTTAAGCCTTTTCACAGTGAGATCTATGCGATATGGCCGAGAAATGTAATTTTGATGTTAACTCCCAAACCGCTGCGCAGAAGTCAACTAAACTTCACCCAATAGTGTATTGTATCACATTCTAGTAGTTACATTTGAAAATTTCGTTCTAGGACATTTGGTTTGAGCGCAATCATTAAACTTAATTAAAAAAGTCATTTAAGCCTTTTCACAGTGAGATCTATGCGATATGGCCGAGAAATGTAATTTTGATGTTAACTCCCAAACCGCTGCGCAGAAGTCAACCAAACTTCACCCATTAGTGTATTGTATCACAATCTAGTAATTACATGTGGAAATTTGGTTCTAGGACATTTGATTTGAGCGCAATCCTCAAACTTAGGTCAAAAAAGCCATTTAAGCCTTTTCACAGTGAGATCTATGCGATATGGCCGAGAAATGTAATTTTGATGTTAACTCCCAAACCGCTGCGCAGAAGTAAACCAAACTTCACCCAATAGTGTATTGTATCACAATCTAGTAGTTACATTTGAAAATTTTGTTCTAGGACATTTTGTTTGAACGCAATCATCAAACTTAATTAAAAAAGTCATTTAAGCCTTTTCACAGTGAGATCTATGCGATATGGCCGAGAAATGTAATTTTGATGTTAACTCCCAAACCGCTGCGCAGAAGTCAACCAAACTTCACCCAATAGTGTATTGTATCACAATCTAGTAGTTACATTTGAAAATTTTGTTCTAGGAAATTTTGTTTGAGCGCAATCATCAAACTTAATTAAAAAAAGTCATTTAAGCCTTTTCACAGTGAGATCTATGCGATATGGCCGAGAAATGTAATTTTGATGTTAACTCCCAAACCGCTGCGCAGAAGTCAACCAAACTTCACCCATTAGTGTATTGTATCACAATCTAGTAGTTACATGTGGAAATTTGGTTCTAGGACATTTGATTTGAGCGCAATCCTCAAACCTAGGTCAAAAAAGCCATTTAAGCCTTTTCACAGTGAGATCTATGCGATATGGCCGAGAAATGTAATTTTGATGTTAACTCCCAAACCGCTGCGCAGAAGTCAACCAAACTTCACCCAATAGTGTATTGTATCACAATCTAGTAGTTACATTTGAAAATTTTGTTCTAGGACATTTGATTTGAGCGCAATCCTCAAACTTAGGTCAAAAAAGCCATTTAAGCCTTTTCACAGTGAGATCTATGCGATATGGCCGAGAAATGTAATTTTGATGTTAACTCCCAAACCGCTGCGCAGAAGTCAACCAAACTTCACCCAATAGTGTATTGTATCACATTCTAGTAGTTACATTTTAAAATTTCGTTCTAGGACATTTGGTTTGAGCGCAATTATTAAAGGGGAACTGAAGAGGTTTTCAGATTTCGCTCTTAAGTGTTTTACTCAGTTGAATTGTATTCAGTGCGTCATTCGCTCTCTCAAAAAGTCACATAAAAAAAAAAAAATTATTATTGACCGCGTAGTTTTTGAGTTATGGCCATAGCAACACCATAGCAACGAGGGACGCGCCGTCCTGCCGACCCCTACCTCGTGACGTAACTTCCAGGAAGCCTCGCCACCACTCTGAACACGGAAATATAGCACCACGCTATCCTCGCTATATATTGCAAACATTTTCTGGGTTTTACTCGCGGGATTCGTCATGCCATCTCGATGTGTAGCGATATGAATTACTCACAGGAAGACTCGAGACTCTAAGAGTGGTCCAAAAAAAACCTTCTCCTGCAAAGGTTTGGACCGTTTTTGTTAGCATGCGTACAGGTCCCCAATCGGCTCATTGTTTTCATCATTTCAGCCACGACAGCTTTGAAAACCTACAGCAATGCAACCTTGGTTTTCCAAAGACGTAAGTAGAACATTAATGGCTTTTTTTTATGTAAACGATGGGGACTCCTACTGCCAGTTTGTTGAAGTGCGACATTTTTTTTTTTTTTTGCTGTTGGCCTGTCATAAGTAGATAGGTTGGCTGACATGTCGTCTCCTCATGTGATTTTATTACTATATCAATAGGTGTTATGTAAATTCAAATGTCCCCAGGACCAAATAGGTCCTTGGCTCGTTGTTTTTTTATATTTCAACATCAAGGTCTGCCTATTTGAAGAGGGAACAATAGCATCAAATAGATGCTGCTATGACTGGGGCATTATTATTTGATCACCAAGAAATTATTATTAAATTAAAATTAGGATTCAGCCAATATTTTCATGCTGCTGTGATTTTTTTTCCCCTCCAGGAAGCCAAACATAAAAAATTAAGTGGCAGAAACCCTCAACACGATGAAAAAAGCGTTGCAAGTCAGTTGCCACCCAGTTTCCCAAAATCAAGAGAGAGTGGGTCAAGTCATATGATGACCGAAGTGATGCGGTGTCCAGCGATGACGACTGAAGAGATCCTATGAGGCCTGCCAGATGCTGAATTTCTTCCGTCTGCGACATCAGATGACGATGATTTAGGAGAAATAAATGTAGCAAATTTTGATGACATGAAATAATAAACTAGTCATATATACAGTACACATTTTTTAAAAGAAAAATCAAGTTACCTTCATATTTTAATGAAAATGCATTGTCTTTGTATAGAGAACACTTCATGCTACAGAAAAGAGTAAATACATATTTCCCACTGCCATTATCATTTTTCAATGTTGCGCTAGTCCGTTGCTATCCTAACTTTGTGTTGCTTACTAAAATTATGCTCTTTGATGTGTGCCGTTGTGTGCTTGGTATAACATGTGTCACAATCTGACAACGAAAGCTCATGCTGATTCAACATAAACCTGGTATCATTTATTATTGCGGGCTATTGAATATTTTTTCAGAATGTAATATAATTACAATATATTATATACCAATAGAATACATTAAACAGTCAACAAAATGTGTCAATGTTGTTAACAATTTATGGTTTTATTTTTTTAATGAAATTCATGCCCCTGTCGGTGCTTCAGCCGCCACAAGTTTGGCTCTCACGTCTGGGATCTCCTGATGACACAGGCATACTCTTGGAAGGGTAATTACTTGACGGTTTACAGCAACACCTGGAAAATAAAATGGTTTTGTCATTTATTTTGAAATATCAATAACATATCATTCATTTAGCCACATTTGGGCTAGCATTATCATATTTAGATTGGTAGGAGCTGTCCCATTACCTAAAATCCAGTTTTAGCTATGTGTAGAGCATTCGTTTAGCCACATTTGGGATAGCTTGATCATATTTAGATCGGTAGGAGCTGTCCCATTACCTAATATCCAGTTTTAGCTATGTGTAGAGCATTGATTTAGCCACATTTGGGCTAGCTTGATCATATTTAGATCGGTAGGAGCTGTCCCATTACCTAATATCCAGTTTTAGCTATGTGTAGAGCATGGAAAAATATACAACCATGTAATCGCATTCTAATAAAAAAATCACGATGCTGGACTTACCACTCACTCTCCCGTTCGTGAAGTGTCGAGCTGTCAATTGGCGTCATGATGCCATCTGCTGTGTCAAGTAAATCGCTGTCATCTGACGCCTCAGGTTCAAACATGTAGGGATTAATTGTAGTTCATCTTTCCTGGGAGCCTTTGCCATCGGTAGCGTCACGAAAGAGCGATCCTGAATGGTTACCTTTGGTGGAAATATCACTGACATCGTTGCTGCTGCTATGTTAGCTGTGGGTAGTCTTCTGTTGCCTACGTCACACTTCCGGGTTTGCGAAGGGACCATTAACGGAGTGCAAAAAAAATAAAAAAACGCAAATTATCCTTACAATTACGTGTTGATAATGTCATGGTTGTTTTGACGAACTTGTCCCAAGTTTATTTTCATAAAATTACACCAAAATCCGGAAAGGTCTTCAGTTCCTCTTTAAACTTAGGTCAAAAAAGCCATTTAAGCCTTTTCACAGTGAGATCTATGCGATATGGCCGAGAAATGTAATTTTGATGTTAACTCCCAAACCGCTGCGCAGAAGTAAACCAAACTTCACCCAATAGTGTATTGTATCACAATCTAGTAGTTACATTTGAAAATTTTGTTCTAGGACATTTTGTTTGAGCGCAATCATCAAACCTAATTAAAAAAGTCATTTAAGCCTTTTCACAGTGAGATCTATGCGATATGGCCGAGAAATGTAATTTTGATGTTAACTCCCAAACCGCTGCGCAGAAGTCAACCAAACTTCACCCAATAGTGTATTGTATCACATTCTAGTAGTTACATTTGAAAATTTCGTTCTAGGACATTTGGTTTGAGCGCAATCATTAAACTTAGGTCAAAAAAGCCATTTAAGCCTTTTCACAGTGAGATCTATGCGATATGGCCGAGAAATGTAATTTTGATGTTAACTCCCAAACCGCTGCGCAGAAGTCAACCAAACTTCACCCATTAGTGTATTGTATCACAATCTAGTAGTTACATGTGGAAATTTGGTTCTAGGACATTTGATTTGAGCGCAATCCTCAAACTTAGGTCAAAAAAGCCATTTAAGCCTTTTCACAGTGAGATCTATGCGATATGGCCGAGAAATGTAATTTTGATGTTAACTCCCAAACCGCTGCGCAGAAGTCAACCAAACTTCACCCAATAGTGTATTGTATCACAATCTAGTAGTTACATTTGAAAATTTTGTTCTAGGACATTTTGTTTGAACGCAATCATCAAACTTAATTAAAAAAGTCATTTAAGCCTTTTCACAGTGAGATCTATGCGATATGGCCGAGAAATTTAATTTTGATGTTAACTCCCAAACCGCTGCGCAGAAGTCAACCAAACTTCACCCAATAGTGTATTGTATCACATTCTAGTAGTTACATTTGAAAATTTTGTTCTAGGACATTTTGTTTGAGCGCAATCCTCAAACTTAGGTCAAAAAAGCCATTTAAGCCTTTTCACAGTGAGATCTATGCGATATGGCCGAGAAATGTAATTTTGATGTTAACTCCCAAACCGCTGCGCAGAATTCAACCAAACTTCACCCAATAGTGTATTGTATCACATTCTAGTAGTTACATTTGAAAATTTCGTTCTAGGAAATTTGGTTTGAGCGCAATCATTAAACTTAGGTCAAAAAAGCCATTTAAGCCTTTTCACAGTGAGATCTATGCGATATGGCCGAGAAATGTAATTTTGATGTTAACTCCCAAACCGCTGCGCAGAAGTAAACCAAACTTCACCCATTAGTGTATTGTATCACAATCTAGTAGTTACATGTGGAAATTTGGTTCTAGGACATTTGATTTGAGCGCAATCCTCAAACTTAGGTCAAAAAAGCCATTTAAGCCTTTTCACAGTTAGATCTATGCGACATGGCCGAGAAATGTAATTTTGATGTTAACTCCCAAACCGCTGCGCAGAAGTCAACCAAACTTCACCCAATAGTGTATTGTATCACAATCTAGTAGTTACATTTGAAAATTTTGTTCTAGGACATTTTGTTTGAACGCAATCATCAAACTTAATTAAAAAAGTCATTTAAGCCTTTTCACAGTGAGATCTATGCGATATGGCCGAGAAATGTAATTTTGATGTTAACTCCCAAACCGCTGCGCAGAAGTCAACCAAACTTCACCCATTAGTGTATTGTATCACAATCTAGTAGTTACATGTGGAAATTTGGTTATAGGACATTTGATTAGAGCGCAATCCTCAAACTTAGGTCAAAAAAGCCATTTAAGCCTTTTCACAGTGAGATCTATGCGATATGGCCGAGAAATGTAATTTTGATGTTAACTCCCAAACCGCTGCGCAGAAGTCAACCAAACTTCACCCAATAGTGTATTTTATCACAATCTAGTAGTTACATTTGGAAATTTAGTTCTAGGACATTTGATTTGAGCGCAATCTTCAAACTTAATTAAAAAAAGTCATTTAAGCCTTTTAACAGTGAGATCTATGCGATATGGCCGAGAAATGTAATTTTGATGTTAACTCCCAAACCGCTACGCAGAAGTCAACCAAACTTCACCCAATAGTGTATTGTATCACATTCTAGTAGTTACATTTGAAAATTTCGTTCTAGGACATTTGGTTTGAGCGCAATCATTAAACTTAGGTCAAAAAAGCCATTTAAGCCTTTTCACAGTGAGATCTATGCGATATGGCCGAGAAATGTAATTTTGATGTTAACTCCCAAACCGCTGCGCAGAAGTCAACTAAACTTCACCCAATAGTGTATTGTATCACATTCTAGTAGTTACATTTGAAAATTTCGTTCTAGGGGATTTGGTTTGAGCGCAATCATTAAACTTAATTAAAAAAGTCATTTAAGCCTTTTCACAGTGAGATCTATGCGATATGGCCGAGAAATGTAATTTTGATGTTAACTCCCAAACCGCTGCGCGGAAGTCAACCAAACTTCACCCAATAGTGTATTGTATCACAATCTAGTAGTTACATTTGAAAATTTTGTTCTAGGAAATTTTGTTTGAGCGCAATCATCAAACTTAATTAAAAAAGCCATTTAAGCCTTTTCACAGTGAGATCTATGCGATATGGCCGAGAAATGTAATTTTGATGTTAACTCCCAAACCGCTGCGCAGAAGTCAACCAAACTTCACCCATTAGTGTATTGTATCACAATCTAGTAGTTACATGTGGAAATTTGGTTCTAGGACATTTGATTTGAGCGCAATCCTCAAACTTAGGTCAAAAAAGCCATTTAAGCCTTTTCACAGTGAGATCTATGCGATATGGCCGAGAAATGTAATTTTGATGTTAACTCCCAAACCGCTACGCAGAAGTCAACTAAACTTCACCCAATAGTGTATTGTATCACATTCTAGTAGTTACATTTGAAAATTTCGTTCTAGGGGATTTGGTTTGAGCGCAATCATTAAACTTAATTAAAAAAGTCATTTAAGCCTTTTCACAGTGAGATCTATGCGATATGGCCGAGAAATGTAATTTTGATGTTAACTCCCAAACCGCTGCGCAGAAGTCAACCAAACTTCACCCAATAGTGTATTGTATCACAATCTAGTAGTTACATTTGAAAATTTTGTTCTAGGACATTTTGTTTGAACGCAATCATCAAACTTAATTAAAAAAGTCATTTAAGCCTTTTCACAGTGAGATCTATGCGATATGGCCGAGAAATGTAATTTTGATGTTAACTCCCAAACCGCTGCGCAGAAGTCAACCAAACTTCACCCATTAGTATATTGTATCACAATCTAGTAGTTACATGTGGAAATTTGGTTCTAGGACATTTGATTTGAGCGCAATCCTCAAATTTAGGTCAAAAAAGCCATTTAAGCCTTTTCACAGTGAGATCTATGCGATATGGCCGAGAAATGTAATTTTGATGTTAACTCCCAAACCGCTGCGCAGAAGTCAACCAAACTTCAACCAATAGTGTATTGTATCACAATCTAGTAGTTACATTTGAAAATTTTGTTCTAGGACATTTTGTTTGAGCGCAATCATCAAACCTAATTAAAAAAGTCATTTAAGCCTTTTCACAGTGAGATCTATGCGATATGGCCGAGAAATGTAATTTTGATGTTAACTCCCAAACCGCTGCGCAGAAGTCAACCAAACTTCACCCAATAGTGTATTGTATCACAATCTAGTAGTTACATTTGAAAATTTTGTTCTAGGAAATTTTGTTTGAGCGCAATCATCAAACTTAATTAAAAAAGCCATTTAAGCCTTTTCACAGTGAGATCTATGCGATATGGCCGAGAAATGTAATTTTGATGTTAACTCCCAAACCGCTGCGCAGAAGTAAACCAAACTTCACCCATTAGTGTATTGTATCACAATCTAGTAGTTACATGTGGAAATTTGGTTCTAGGACATTTGATTTGAGCGCAATCCTCAAACTTAGGTCAAAAAAGCCATTTAAGCCTTTTCACAGTGAGATCTATGCGATATGGCCGAGAAATGTAATTTTGATGTTAACTCCCAAACCGCTGCGGAGAAGTCAATTAAACTTCACCCAATAGTGTATTGTATCACAATCTAGTAGTTACATTTGAAAATTTTGTTCTAGGACATTTTGTTTGAACGCAATCATCAAACTTAATTAAAAAAGTCATTTAAGCCTTTTCACAGTGAGATCTATGCGATATGGCCGAGAAATTTAATTTTGATGTTAACTCCCAAACCGCTGCGCAGAAGTCAACCAAACTTCACCCAATAGTGTATTGTATCACAATCTAGTAGTTACATTTGAAAATTTTGTTCTAGTACATTTTGTTTGAGCGCAATCCTCAAACTTAGGTCAAAAAAGCCATTTAAGCCTTTTCACAGTGAGATCTATGCGATATGGCCGAGAAATGTAATTTTGATGTTAACTCCCAAACCGCTGCGCAGAAGTCAACCAAACTTCACCCAATAGTGTATTGTATCACATTCTAGTAGTTACATTTGAAAATTTCGTTCTAGGACATTTGGTTTGAGCGCAATCATTAAACTTAGGTCAAAAAAGCCATTTAAGCCTTTTCACAGTGAGATCTATGCGATATGGCCGAGAAATGTAATTTTGATGTTAACTCCCAAACCGCTGCGCAGAAGTCAACCAAACTTCACCCATTAGTGTATTGTATCACAATCTAGTAGTTACATGTGGAAATTTGGTTATAGGACATTTGATTTGAGCGCAATCCTCAAACTTAGGTCAAAAAAGCCATTTAAGCCTTTTCACAGTGAGATCTATGCGATATGGCCGAGAAATGTAATTTTGATGTTAACTCCCAAACCGCTGCGCAGAAGTCAACCAAACTTCACCCAATAGTGTATTTTATCACAATCTAGTAGTTACATTTGGAAATTTAGTTCTAGGACATTTGATTTGAGCGCAATCTTCAAACTTAATTAAAAAAAGTCATTTAAGCCTTTTCACAGTGAGATCTATGCGATATGGCCGAGAAATGTAATTTAATGTTCACTCCCAAACCGCTGCGCAGAAGTCAACCAAACTTCAACCATTAGTGTATTGTATCACAATCTAGTAGTTACATGTGGAAATTTTGTTCTAGGACATTTGATTTGAGCGCAATCCTCAAACTTAGGTCAAAAAAGCCATTTAAGCCTTTTCACAGTGAGATCTATGCGATATGGCCGAGAAATGTAATTTTGATGTTAACTCCCAAACCGCTGCGCAGAAGTCAACCAAACTTCACCCAATAGTGTATTGTATCACAATCTAGTAGTTACATTTGAAAATTTTGTTCTAGGACATTTTGTTTGAGCGCAATCATCAAACCTAATTAAAAAAGTCATTTAAGCCTTTTCACAGTGAGATCTATGCGATATGGCCGAGAAATGTAATTTTGATGTTAACTCCCAAACCGCTGCGCAGAAGTCAACCAAACTTCACCCAATAGTGTATTGTATCACAATCTAGTAGTTACATTTGAAAATTTTGTTCTAGGACATTTTGTTTGAACGCAATCATCAAACTTAATTAAAAAAGTCATTTAAGCCTTTTCACAGTGAGATCTATGCGATATGGCCGAGAAATGTAATTTTGATGTTAACTCCCAAACCGCTGCGCAGAAGTCAACCAAACTTCACCCATTAGTGTATTGTATCACAATCTAGTAGTTACATGTGGAAATTTGGTTATTGGACATTTGATTTGAGCGCAATCCTCAAACTTAGGTCAAAAAAGCCATTTAAGCCTTTTCACAGTGAGATCTATGCGATATGGCCGAGAAATGTAATTTTGATGTTAACTCCCAAACCGCTGCGCAGAAGTCAACCAAACTTCACCCAATAGTGTATTGTATCACAATCTAGTAGTTACATTTGAAAATTTTGTTCTAGGACATTTTGTTTGAGCGCAATCATCAAACCTAATTAAAAAAGTCATTTAAGCCTTTTCACAGTGAGATCTATGCGATATGGCCGAGAAATGTAATTTTGATGTTAACTCCCAAACCGCTGCGCAGAAGTCAACCAAACTTCACCCAATAGTGTATTGTATCACAATCTAGTAGTTACATTTGAAAATTTTGTTCTAGGAAATTTTGTTTGAGCGCAATCATCAAACTTAATTAAAAAAGCCATTTAAGCCTTTTCACAGTGAGATCTATGCGATATGGCCGAGAAATGTAATTTTGATGTTAACTCCCAAACCGCTGCGCAGAAGTAAACCAAACTTCACCCATTAGTGTATTGTATCACAATCTAGTAGTTACATGTGGAAATTTGGTTCTAGGACATTTGATTTGAGCGCAATCCTCAAACTTAGGTCAAAAAAGCCATTTAAGCCTTTTCACAGTGAGATCTATGCGATATGGCCGAGAAATGTAATTTTGATGTTAACTCCCAAACCGCTGCGCAGAAGTAAATTAAATTCACCCAATAGTGTATTGTATCACAATCTAGTAGTTACATTTGAAAATTTTGTTCTAGGACATTTTGTTTGAACGCAATCATCAAACTTAATTAAAAAAGTCATTTAAGCCTTTTCACAGTGAGATCTATGCGATATGGCCGAGAAATTTAATTTTGATGTTAACTCCCAAACCGCTGCGCAGAAGTCAACCAAACTTCACCCAATAGTGTATTGTATCACAATCTAGTAGTTACATTTGAAAATTTTGTTCTAGGACATTTTGTTTGAGCGCAATCCTCAAACTTAGGTCAAAAAAGCCATTTAAGCCTTTTCACAGTGAGATCTATGCGATATGGCCGAGAAATGTAATTTTGATGTTAACTCCCAAACCGCTGCGCAGAAGTCAACCAAACTTCACCCAATAGTGTATTGTATCACATTCTAGTAGTTACATTTGAAAATTTCGTTCTAGGACATTTGGTTTGAGCGCAATCATTAAACTTAGGTCAAAAAAGCCATTTAAGCCTTTTCACAGTGAGATCTATGCGATATGGCCGAGAAATGTAATTTTGATGTTAACTCCCAAACCGCTGCGCAGAAGTCAACCAAACTTCACCCATTAGTGTATTGTATCACAATCTAGTAGTTACATGTGGAAATTTGGTTATAGGACATTTGATTTGAGCGCAATCCTCAAACTTAGGTCAAAAAAGCCATTTAAGCCTTTTCACAGTGAGATCTATGCGATATGGCCGAGAAATGTAATTTTGATGTTAACTCCCAAACCGCTGCGCAGAAGTCAACCAAACTTCACCCAATAGTGTATTTTATCACAATCTAGTAGTTACATTTGGAAATTTAGTTCTAGGACATTTGATTTGAGCGCAATCTTCAAACTTAATTAAAAAAAGTCATTTAAGCCTTTTCACAGTGAGATCTATGCGATATGGCCGAGAAATGTAATTTTGATGTTCACTCCCAAACCGCTGCGCAGAAGTCAACCAAACTTCAACCATTAGTGTATTGTATCACAATCTAGTAGTTACATGTGGAAATTTGGTTCTAGGACATTTGATTTGAGCGCAATCCTCAAACTTAGGTCAAAAAAGCCATTTAAGCCTTTTCACAGTGAGATCTATGCGATATGGCCGAGAAATGTAATTTTGATGTTAACTCCCAAACCGCTGCGCAGAAGTCAACCAAACTTCACCCAATAGTGTATTGTATCACAATCTAGTAGTTAAATTTGAAAATTTTGTTCTAGGACATTTTGATTGAGCGCAATCATCAAACTTAATTAAAAAAGTCATTTAAGCCTTTTCACAGTGAGATCTATGCGATATGGCCGAGAAATGTAATTTTGATGTTAACTCCCAAACCGCTGCGCAGAAGTCAACCAAACTTCACCCATTAGTGTATTGTATCACAATCTAGTAGTTACATGTGGAAATTTGGTTCTAGGACATTTGATTTGAGCGCAATCCTCAAACTTAGGTCAAAAAAGCCATTTAAGCCTTTTCACGGTGAGATCTATGCGATATGGCCGAGAAATGTAATTTTGATGTTAACTCCCAAACCGCTGCGCAGAAGTCAACCAAACTTCACCCAATAGTGTATTGTATCACATTCTAGTAGTTACATTTGAAAATTTCGTTCTAGGACATTTGGTTTAAGCGCAATCATTAAACTTAGGTCAAAAAAGCCATTTAAGCCTTTTCACAGTGAGATCTATGCGATATGGCCGAGAAATGTAATTTTGATGTTAACTCCCAAACCGCTGCGCAGAAGTCAACCAAACTTCACCCATTAGTGTATTGTATCACAATCTAGTAGTTACATGTGGAAATTTGGTTCTAGGACATTTGATTTGAGCGCAATCCTCAAACTTAGGTCAAAAAAGCCATTTAAGCCTTTTCACAGTGAGATCTATGCGATATGGCCGAGAAATGTAATTTTGATGTTAACTCCCAAACCGCTGCGCAGAAGTCAACCAAACTTCACCCAATAGTGTATTGTATCACATTCTAGTAGTTACATTTGAAAATTTCGTTCTAGGACATTTGGTTTGAGCGCAATCATTAAACGTAGGTCAAAAAAGCCATTTAAGCCTTTTCACAGTGAGATCTATGCGATATGGCCGAGAAATGTAATTTTGATGTTAACTCCCAAACCGCTGCGCAGAAGTCAACTAAACTTCACCCAATAGTGTATTGTATCACATTCTAGTAGTTACATTTGAAAATTTCGTTCTAGGACATTTGTTTTGAGCGCAATCATTAAACTTAATTAAAAAAGTCATTTAAGCCTTTTCACAGTGAGATCTATGCGATATGGCCGAGAAATGTAATTTTGATGTTAACTCCCAAACCGCTGCGCAGAAGTCAACCAAACTTCACCCATTAGTGTATTGTATCACAATCTAGTAATTACATGTGGAAATTTGGTTCTAGGACATTTGATTTGAGCGCAATCCTCAAACTTAGGTCAAAAAAGCCATTTAAGCCTTTTCACAGTGAGATCTATGCGATATGGCCGAGAAATGTAATTTTGATGTTAACTCCCAAACCGCTGCGCAGAAGTAAACCAAACTTCACCCATTAGTGTATTGTATCACAATCTAGTAGTTACATGGTGAAATTTGGTTCTAGCACATTTGATTTGAGCGCAATCCTCAAACTTAGGTCAAAAAAGCCATTTAAGCCTTTTCACAGTGAGATCTATGCGATATGGCCGAGAAATGTAATTTTGATGTTAACTCCCAAACCGCTGCGCAGAAGTCAACCAAACTTCACCCAATAGTGTATTGTATCACAATCTAGTAGTTACATTTGAAAATTTTGTTCTAGGACATTTTGTTTGAACGCAATCATCAAACTTAATTAAAAAAGTCATTTAAGCCTTTTCACAGTGAGATCTATGCGATATGGCCGAGAAATGTAATTTTGATGTTAACTCCCAAACCGCTGCGCAGAAGTCAACCAAACTTCACCCAATAGTGTATTGTATCACAATCTAGTAGTTACATTTGAAAATTTTGTTCTAGGAAATTTTGTTTGAGCGCAATCATCAAACTTAATTAAAAAAGTCATTTAAGCCTTTTCACAGTGAGATCTATGCGATATGGCCGAGAAATGTAATTTTGATGTTAACTCCCAAACCGCTGCGCAGAAGTCAACCAAACTTCACCCATTAGTGTATTGTATCACAATCTAGTAGTTACATGTGGAAATTTGGTTCTAGGACATTTGATTTGAGCGCAATCCTCAAACTTAGGTCAAAAAAGCCATTTAAGCCTTTTCACAGTGAGATCTATGCGATATGGCCGAGAAATGTAATTTTGATGTTAACTCCCAAACCGCTGCGCAGAAGTCAACCAAACTTCACCCAATAGTGTATTGTATCACAATCTAGTAGTTACATTTGAAAATTTTGTTCTAGGACATTTTGTTTGAACGCAATCATCAAACTTAATTAAAAAAGTCATTTAAGCCTTTTCACAGTGAGATCTATGCGATATGGCCGAGAAATGTAATTTTGATGTTAACTCCCCAACCGCTGCGAAGAAGTCAACCAAACTTCACCCAATAGTGTATTGTATCACAATCTAGTAGTTACATTTAAAAATTTTGTTCTAGGACATTTTGTTTGAGCGCAATCCTCAAACTTAGGTCAAAAAAGCCATTTAAGCCTTTTCACAGTGAGATCTATGCGATATGGCCGAGAAATGTAATTTTGATGTTAACTCCCAAACCGCTGCGCAGAAGTCAACCAAACTTCACCCAATAGTGTATTGTATCACATTCTAGTAGTTACATTTGAAAATTTCGTTCTAGGACATTTGGTTTGAGCGCAATCATTAAACTTAGGTCAAAAAAGCCATTTAAGCCTTTTCACAGTGAGATCTATGCGATATGGCCGAGAAATGTAATTTTGATGTTAACTCCCAAACCGCTGCGCAGAAATAAAACCAAACTTCACCCATTAGTGTATTGTATCACAATCTAGTAGTTACATTTGAAAATTTTGTTCTAGGACATTTTGTTTGAACGCAATCATCAAACTTAATTAAAAAAGTCATTTAAGCCTTTTCACAGTGAGATCTATGCGATATGGCCGAGAAATGTAATTTTGATGTTAACTCCCAAACCGCTGCGCAGAAGTCAACCAAACTTCACCCATTAGTGTATTGTATCACAATCTAGTAATTACATGTGGAAATTTGGTTCTAGGACATTTGATTTGAGCGCAATCCTCAAACTTAGGTCAAAAAAGCCATTTAAGCCTTTTCACAGTGAGATCTATGCGATATGGCCGAGAAATGTAATTTTGATGTTAACTCCCAAACCGCTGCGCAGAAGTAAACCAAACTTCACCCAATAGTGTATTGTATCACAATCTAGTAGTTACATTTGAAAATTTTGTTCTAGGACATTTTGTTTGAACGCAATCATCAAACTTAATTAAAAAAGTCATTTAAGCCTTTTCACAGTGAGATCTATGCGATATGGCCGAGAAATGTAATTTTGATGTTAACTCCCAAACCGCTGCGCAGAAGTCAACCAAACTTCACCCATTAGTGTATTGTATCACAATCTAGTAGTTACATGTGGAAATTTGGTTCTAGGACATTTGATTTGAGCGCAATCCTCAAACCTAGGTCAAAAAAGCCATTTAAGCCTTTTCACAGTGAGATCTATGCGATATGGCCGAGAAATGTAATTTTGATGTTAACTCCCAAACCGCTGCGCAGAAGTCAACCAAACTTCACCCAATAGTGTATTGTATCACAATCTAGTAGTTACATTTGAAAATTTTGTTCTAGGACATTTTGTTTGAACGCAATCATCAAACTTAATTAAAAAAGTCATTTAAGCCTTTTCACAGTGAGATCTATGCGATATGGCCGAGAAATGTAATTTTGATGTTAACTCCCAAACCGCTGCGCAGAAGTCAACCAAACTTCACCCAATAGTGTATTGTATCACAATCTAGTAGTTACATTTAAAAATTTTGTTCTAGGACATTTTGTTTGAGCGCAATCCTCAAACTTAGGTCAAAAAAGCCATTTAAGCCTTTTCACAGTGAGATCTATGCGATATGGCCGAGAAATGTAATTTTGATGTTAACTCCCAAACCGCTGCGCAGAAGTCAACCAAACTTCACCCAATAGTGTATTGTATCACATTCTAGTAGTTACATTTGAAAATTTCGTTCTAGGACATTTGGTTTGAGCGCAATCATTAAACTTAGGTCAAAAAAGCCATTTAAGCCTTTTCACAGTGAGATCTATGCGATATGGCCGAGAAATGTAATTTTGATGTTAACTCCCAAACCGCTGCGCAGAAATAAAACCAAACTTCACCCATTAGTGTATTGTATCACAATCTAGTAGTTACATGTGGAAAATTGGTTCTAGGACATTTGATTTGAGCGCAATCCTCAAACTTAGGTCAAAAAAGCCATTTAAGCCTTTTCACAGTGAGATCTATGCGATATGGCCGAGAAATGTAATTTTGATGTTAACTCCCAAACCGCTGCGCAGAAGTCAATTAAACTTCACCCAATAGTGTATTGTATCACAATCTAGTAGTTACATTTGAAAATTTTGTTCTAGGACATTTTGATTGAGCGCAATCATCAAACTTAATTAAAAAAGTCATTTAAGCCTTTTCACAGTGAGATCTATGCGATATGGCCGAGAAATGTAATTTTGATGTTAACTCCCAAACCGCTGCGCAGAAGTCAACCAAACTTCACCCATTAGTGTATTGTATCACAATCTAGTAGTTACATGTGGAAATTTGGTTCTAGGACATTTTGTTTGAACGCAATCATCAAACTTAATTAAAAAAGTCATTTAAGCCTTTTCACAGTGAGATCTATGCGATATGGCCGAGAAATGTAATTTTGATGTTAACTCCCAAACCGCTGCGCAGAAGTCAACCAAACTTCACCCAATAGTGTATTGTATCACAATCTAGTAGTTACATTTAAAAATTTCGTTCTAGGACATTTTGTTTGAGCGCAATCCTCAAACTTAGGTCAAAAAAGCCATTTAAGCCTTTTCACAGTGAGATCTATGCGATATGGCCGAGAAATGTAATTTTGATGTTAACTCCCAAACCGCTGCGCAGAAGTCAACCAAACTTCACCCAATAGTGTATTGTATCACATTCTAGTAGTTACATTTGAAAATTTCGTTCTAGGACATTTGGTTTGAGCGCAATCATTAAACTTAGGTCAAAAAAGCCATTTAAGCCTTTTCACAGTGAGATCTATGCGATATGGCCGAGAAATGTAATTTTGATGTTAACTCCCAAACCGCTGCGCAGAAATAAAACCAAACTTCACCCATTAGTGTATTGTATCACAATCTAGTAGTTACATGTGGAAAATTGGTTCTAGGACATTTGATTTGAGCGCAATCCTCAAACTTAGGTCAAAAAAGCCATTTAAGCCTTTTCACAGTGAGATCTATGCGATATGGCCGAGAAATGTAATTTTGATGTTAACTCCCAAACCGCTGCGCAGAAGTCAATTAAACTTCACCCAATAGTGTATTGTATCACAATCTAGTAGTTACATTTGAAAATTTTGTTCTAGGACATTTTGTTTGAACGCAATCATCAAACTTAATTAAAAAAGTCATTTAAGCCTTTTCACAGTGAGATCTATGCGATATGGCCGAGAAATTTAATTTTGATGTTAACTCCCAAACCGCTGCGCAGAAGTCAACCAAACTTCACCCAATAGTGTATTGTATCACAATCTAGTAGTTACATTTGAAAATTTTGTTCTAGGACATTTTGTTTGAGCGCAATCCTCAAACTTAGGTCAAAAAAGCCATTTAAGCCTTTTCACAGTGAGATCTATGCGATATGGCCGAGAAATGTAATTTTGATGTTAACTCCCAAACCGCTGCGCAGAAGTCAACCAAACTTCTCCCAATAGTGTATTTTATCACAATCTAGTAGTTACATTTGGAAATTTAGTTCTAGGACATTTGATTTGAGCGCAATCTTCAAACTTAATTAAAAAAAGTCATTTAAGCCTTTTCACAGTGAGATCTATGCGATATGGCCGAGAAATGTAATTTTGATGTTCACTCCCAAACCGCTGCGCAGAAGTCAACCAAACTTCAACCATTAGTGTATTGTATCACAATCTAGTAGTTACATGTGGAAATTTGGTTCTAGGACATTTGATTTGAGCGCAATCCTCAAACTTAGGTCAAAAAAGCCATTTAAGCCTTTTCACAGTGAGATCTATGCGATATGGCCGAGAAATGTAATTTTGATGTTAACTCCCAAACCGCTGCGCAGTAGTCAACCAAACTTCACCCAATAGTGTATTGTATCACAATCTAGTAGTTACATTTGAAAATTTTGTTCTAGGACATTTTGATTGAGCGCAATCATCAAACTTAATTAAAAAAGTCATTTAAGCCTTTTCACAGTGAGATCTATGCGATATGGCCGAGAAATGTAATTTTGATGTTAACTCCCAAACCGCTGCGCAGAAGTCAACCAAACTTCACCCATTAGTGTATTGTATCACAATCTAGTAGTTACATGTGGAAATTTGGTTCTAGGACATTTGATTTGAGCGCAATCCTCAAACTTAGGTCAAAAAAGCCATTTAAGCCTTTTCACGGTGAGATCTATGCGATATGGCCGAGAAATGTAATTTTGATGTTAACTCCCAAACCGCTGCGCAGAAGTCAACCAAACTTCACCCAATAGTGTATTGTATCACATTCTAGTAGTTACATTTGAAAATTTCGTTCTAGGACATTTGGTTTGAGCGCAATCATTAAACTTAGGTCAAAAAAGCCATTTAAGCCTTTTCACAGTGAGATCTATGCGATATGGCCGAGAAATGTAATTTTGATGTTAACTCCCAAACCGCTGCGCAGAAGTCAACCAAACTTCACCCATTAGTGTATTGTATCACAATCTAGTAGTTACATGTGGAAATTTGGTTCTAGGACATTTGATTTGAGCGCAATCCTCAAACTTAGGTAAAAAAAGCCATTTAAGCCTTTTCACAGTGAGATCTATGCGATATGGCCGAGAAATGTAATTTTGATGTTAACTCCCAAACCGCTGCGCAGAAGTCAACCAAACTTCACCCAATAGTGTATTGTATCACATTCTAGTAGTTACATTTGAAAATTTCGTTCTAGGACATTTGGTTTGAGCGCAATCATTAAACGTAGGTCAAAAAAGCCATTTAAGCCTTTTCACAGTGAGATCTATGCGATATGGCCGAGAAATGTAATTTTGATGTTAACTCCCAAACCGCTGCGCAGAAGTCAACTAAACTTCACCCAATAGTGTATTGTATCACATTCTAGTAGTTACATTTGAAAATTTCGTTCTAGGACATTTGGTTTGAGCGCAATCATTAAACTTAATTAAAAAAGTCATTTAAGCCTTTTCACAGTGAGATCTATGCGATATGGCCGAGAAATGTAATTTTGATGTTAACTCCCAAACCGCTGCGCAGAAGTCAACCAAACTTCACCCATTAGTGTATTGTATCACAATCTAGTAATTACATGTGGAAATTTGGTTCTAGGACATTTGATTTGAGCGCAATCCTCAAACTTAGGTCAAAAAAGCCATTTAAGCCTTTTCACAGTGAGATCTATGCGATATGGCCGAGAAATGTAATTTTGATGTTAACTCCCAAACCGCTGCGCAGAAGTCAACCAAACTTCACCCAATAGTGTATTGTATCACAATCTAGTAGTTACATTTGAAAATTTTGTTCTAGGACATTTTGTTTGAACGCAATCATCAAACTTAATTAAAAAAGTCATTTAAGCCTTTTCACAGTGAGATCTATGCGATATGGCCGAGAAATGTAATTTTGATGTTAACTCCCAAACCGCTGCGCAGAAGTCAACCAAACTTCACCCAATAGTGTATTGTATCACAATCTAGTAGTTACATTTGAAAATTTTGTTCTAGGAAATTTTGTTTGAGCGCAATCATCAAACTTAATTAAAAAAGTCATTTAAGCCTTTTCACAGTGAGATCTATGCGATATGGCCGAGAAATGTAATTTTGATGTTAACTCCCAAACCGCTGCGCAGAAGTCAACCAAACTTCACCCATTAGTGTATTGTATCACAATCTAGTAGTTACATGTGGAAATTTGGTTCTAGGACATTTTGTTTGAACGCAATCATCAAACTTAATTAAAAAAGTCATTTAAGCCTTTTCACAGTGAGATCTATGCGATATGGCCGAGAAATGTAATTTTGATGTTAACTCCCAAACCGCTGCGCAGAAGTCAACCAAACTTCACCCAATAGTGTATTGTATCACAATCTAGTAGTTACATTTAAAAATTTCGTTCTAGGACATTTTGTTTGAGCGCAATCCTCAAACTTAGGTCAAAAAAGCCATTTAAGCCTTTTCACAGTGAGATCTATGCGATATGGCCGAGAAATGTAATTTTGATGTTAACTCCCAAACCGCTGCGCAGAAGTCAACCAAACTTCACCCAATAGTGTATTGTATCACATTCTAGTAGTTACATTTGAAAATTTCGTTCTAGGACATTTGGTTTGAGCGCAATCATTAAACTTAGGTCAAAAAAGCCATTTAAGCCTTTTCACAGTGAGATCTATGCGATATGGCCGAGAAATGTAATTTTGATGTTAACTCCCAAACCGCTGCGCAGAAATAAAACCAAACTTCACCCATTAGTGTATTGTATCACAATCTAGTAGTTACATGTGGAAAATTGGTTCTAGGACATTTGATTTGAGCGCAATCCTCAAACTTAGGTCAAAAAAGCCATTTAAGCCTTTTCACAGTGAGATCTATGCGATATGGCCGAGAAATGTAATTTTGATGTTAACTCCCAAACCGCTGCGCAGAAGTCAATTAAACTTCACCCAATAGTGTATTGTATCACAATCTAGTAGTTACATTTGAAAATTTTGTTCTAGGACATTTTGTTTGAACGCAATCATCAAACTTAATTAAAAAAGTCATTTAAGCCTTTTCACAGTGAGATCTATGCGATATGGCCGAGAAATTTAATTTTGATGTTAACTCCCAAACCGCTGCGCAGAAGTCAACCAAACTTCACCCAATAGTGTATTGTATCACAATCTAGTAGTTACATTTGAAAATTTTGTTCTAGGACATTTTGTTTGAGCGCAATCCTCAAACTTAGGTCAAAAAAGCCATTTAAGCCTTTTCACAGTGAGATCTATGCGATATGGCCGAGAAATGTAATTTTGATGTTAACTCCCAAACCGCTGCGCAGAAGTCAACCAAACTTCTCCCAATAGTGTATTTTATCACAATCTAGTAGTTACATTTGGAAATTTAGTTCTAGGACATTTGATTTGAGCGCAATCTTCAAACTTAATTAAAAAAAGTCATTTAAGCCTTTTCACAGTGAGATCTATGCGATATGGCCGAGAAATGTAATTTTGATGTTCACTCCCAAACCGCTGCGCAGAAGTCAACCAAACTTCAACCATTAGTGTATTGTATCACAATCTAGTAGTTACATGTGGAAATTTGGTTCTAGGACATTTGATTTGAGCGCAATCCTCAAACTTAGGTCAAAAAAGCCATTTAAGCCTTTTCACAGTGAGATCTATGCGATATGGCCGAGAAATGTAATTTTGATGTTAACTCCCAAACCGCTGCGCAGTAGTCAACCAAACTTCACCCAATAGTGTATTGTATCACAATCTAGTAGTTACATTTGAAAATTTTGTTCTAGGACATTTTGATTGAGCGCAATCATCAAACTTAATTAAAAAAGTCATTTAAGCCTTTTCACAGTGAGATCTATGCGATATGGCCGAGAAATGTAATTTTGATGTTAACTCCCAAACCGCTGCGCAGAAGTCAACCAAACTTCACCCATTAGTGTATTGTATCACAATCTAGTAGTTACATGTGGAAATTTGGTTCTAGGACATTTGATTTGAGCGCAATCCTCAAACTTAGGTCAAAAAAGCCATTTAAGCCTTTTCACGGTGAGATCTATGCGATATGGCCGAGAAATGTAATTTTGATGTTAACTCCCAAACCGCTGCGCAGAAGTCAACCAAACTTCACCCAATAGTGTATTGTATCACATTCTAGTAGTTACATTTGAAAATTTCGTTCTAGGACATTTGGTTTGAGCGCAATCATTAAACTTAGGTCAAAAAAGCCATTTAAGCCTTTTCACAGTGAGATCTATGCGATATGGCCGAGAAATGTAATTTTGATGTTAACTCCCAAACCGCTGCGCAGAAGTCAACCAAACTTCACCCATTAGTGTATTGTATCACAATCTAGTAGTTACATGTGGAAATTTGGTTCTAGGACATTTGATTTGAGCGCAATCCTCAAACTTAGGTAAAAAAAGCCATTTAAGCCTTTTCACAGTGAGATCTATGCGATATGGCCGAGAAATGTAATTTTGATGTTAACTCCCAAACCGCTGCGCAGAAGTCAACCAAACTTCACCCAATAGTGTATTGTATCACATTCTAGTAGTTACATTTGAAAATTTCGTTCTAGGACATTTGGTTTGAGCGCAATCATTAAACGTAGGTCAAAAAAGCCATTTAAGCCTTTTCACAGTGAGATCTATGCGATATGGCCGAGAAATGTAATTTTGATGTTAACTCCCAAACCGCTGCGCAGAAGTCAACTAAACTTCACCCAATAGTGTATTGTATCACATTCTAGTAGTTACATTTGAAAATTTCGTTCTAGGACATTTGGTTTGAGCGCAATCATTAAACTTAATTAAAAAAGTCATTTAAGCCTTTTCACAGTGAGATCTATGCGATATGGCCGAGAAATGTAATTTTGATGTTAACTCCCAAACCGCTGCGCAGAAGTCAACCAAACTTCACCCATTAGTGTATTGTATCACAATCTAGTAATTACATGTGGAAATTTGGTTCTAGGACATTTGATTTGAGCGCAATCCTCAAACTTAGGTCAAAAAAGCCATTTAAGCCTTTTCACAGTGAGATCTATGCGATATGGCCGAGAAATGTAATTTTGATGTTAACTCCCAAACCGCTGCGCAGAAGTCAACCAAACTTCACCCAATAGTGTATTGTATCACAATCTAGTAGTTACATTTGAAAATTTTGTTCTAGGACATTTTGTTTGAACGCAATCATCAAACTTAATTAAAAAAGTCATTTAAGCCTTTTCACAGTGAGATCTATGCGATATGGCCGAGAAATGTAATTTTGATGTTAACTCCCAAACCGCTGCGCAGAAGTCAACCAAACTTCACCCAATAGTGTATTGTATCACAATCTAGTAGTTACATTTGAAAATTTTGTTCTAGGAAATTTTGTTTGAGCGCAATCATCAAACTTAATTAAAAAAGTCATTTAAGCCTTTTCACAGTGAGATCTATGCGATATGGCCGAGAAATGTAATTTTGATGTTAACTCCCAAACCGCTGCGCAGAAGTCAACCAAACTTCACCCATTAGTGTATTGTATCACAATCTAGTAGTTACATGTGGAAATTTGGTTCTAGGACATTTGATTTGAGCGCAATCCTCAAACCTAGGTCAAAAAAGCCATTTAAGCCTTTTCACAGTGAGATCTATGCGATATGGCCGAGAAATGTAATTTTGATGTTAACTCCCAAACCGCTGCGCAGAAGTCAACCAAACTTCACCCAATAGTGTATTGTATCACAATCTAGTAGTTACATTTAAAAATTTCGTTCTAGGACATTTTGTTTGAGCGCAATCCTCAAACTTAGGTCAAAAAAGCCATTTAAGCCTTTTCACAGTGAGATCTATGCGATATGGCCGAGAAATGTAATTTTGATGTTAACTCCCAAACCGCTGCGCAGAAGTCAACCAAACTTCACCCAATAGTGTATTGTATCACATTCTAGTAGTTACATTTGAAAATTTCGTTCTAGGACATTTGGTTTGAGCGCAATCATTAAACTTAGGTCAAAAAAGCCATTTAAGCCTTTTCACAGTGAGATCTATGCGATATGGCCGAGAAATGTAATTTTGATGTTAACTCCCAAACCGCTGCGCAGAAATAAAACCAAACTTCACCCATTAGTGTATTGTATCACAATCTAGTAGTTACATGTGGAAAATTGGTTCTAGGACATTTGATTTGAGCGCAATCCTCAAACTTAGGTCAAAAAAGCCATTTAAGCCTTTTCACAGTGAGATCTATGCGATATGGCCGAGAAATGTAATTTTGATGTTAACTCCCAAACCGCTGCGCAGAAGTCAATTAAACTTCACCCAATAGTGTATTGTATCACAATCTAGTAGTTACATTTGAAAATTTTGTTCTAGGACATTTTGTTTGAACGCAATCATCAAACTTAATTAAAAAAGTCATTTAAGCCTTTTCACAGTGAGATCTATGCGATATGGCCGAGAAATTTAATTTTGATGTTAACTCCCAAACCGCTGCGCAGAAGTCAACCAAACTTCACCCAATAGTGTATTGTATCACAATCTAGTAGTTACATTTGAAAATTTTGTTCTAGGACATTTTGTTTGAGCGCAATCCTCAAACTTAGGTCAAAAAAGCCATTTAAGCCTTTTCACAGTGAGATCTATGCGATATGGCCGAGAAATGTAATTTTGATGTTAACTCCCAAACCGCTGCGCAGAAGTCAACCAAACTTCACCCATTAGTGTATTGTATCACAATCTAGTAGTTACATGTGGAAATTTGGTTATAGGACATTTGATTTGAGCGCAATCCTCAAACTTAGGTCAAAAAAGCCATTTAAGCCTTTTCACAGTGAGATCTATGCGATATGGCCGAGAAATGTAATTTTGATGTTAACTCCCAAACCGCTGCGCAGAAGTCAACCAAACTTCACCCAATAGTGTATTTTATCACAATCTAGTAGTTACATTTGGAAATTTAGTTCTAGGACATTTGATTTGAGCGCAATCTTCAAACTTAATTAAAAAAAGTCATTTAAGCCTTTTCACAGTGAGATCTATGCGATATGGCCGAGAAATGTAATTTTGATGTTCACTCCCAAACCGCTGCGCAGAAATAAAACCAAACTTCAACCATTAGTGTATTGTATCACAATCTAGTAGTTACATGTGCAAATTTGGTTCTAGGACATTTGATTTGAGCGCAATCCTCAAACTTAGGTCAAAAAAGCCATTTAAGCCTTTTCACAGTGAGATCTATGCGATATGGCCGAGAAATGTAATTTTGATGTTAACTCCTAAACCGCTGCGCAGAAGTCAACCAAACTTCACCCAATAGTGTATTGTATCACAATCTAGTAGTTACATTTGAAAATTTTGTTCTAGGACATTTTGATTGAGCGCAATCATCAAACTTAATTAAAAAAGTCATTTAAGCCTTTTCACAGTGAGATCTATGCGATATGGCCGAGAAATGTAATTTTGATGTTAACTCCCAAACCGCTGCGCAGAAGTCAACCAAACTTCACCCATTAGTGTATTGTATCACAATCTAGTAGTTACATGTGGAAATTTGGTTCTAGGACATTTTGTTTGAACGCAATCATCAAACTTAATTAAAAAAGTCATTTAAGCCTTTTCACAGTGAGATCTATGCGATATGGCCGAGAAATGTAATTTTGATGTTAACTCCCAAACCGCTTCGCAGAAGTCAACCAAACTTCACCCATTAGTGTATTGTATCACAATCTAGTAGTTACATGTGGAAATTTGGTTATAGGACATTTGATTTGTGCGCAATCCTCAAACTTAGGTCAAAAAAGCCATTTAAGCCTTTTCACAGTGAGATCTATGCGATATGGCCGAGAAATGTAATTTTGATGTTAACTCCCAAACCGCTGCGCAGAAGTCAACCAAACTTCACCCAATAGTGTATTTTATCACAATCTAGTAGTTACATTTGGAAATTTAGTTCTAGGACATTTGATTTGAGCGCAATCTTCAAACTTAATTAAAAAAAGTCATTTAAGCCTTTTCACAGTGAGATCTATGCGATATGGCCGAGAAATGTAATTTTGATGTTCACTCCCAAACCGCTGCGCAGAAGTCAACCAAACTTCAACCATTAGTGTATTGTATCACAATCTAGTAGTTACATGTGGAAATTTTGTTCTAGGACATTTGATTTGAGCGCAATCCTCAAACTTAGGTCAAAAAAGCCATTTAAGCCTTTTCACAGTGAGATCTATGCGATATGGCCGAGAAATGTAATTTTGATGTTAACTCCCAAACCGCTGCGCAGAAGTCAACCAAACTTCACCCAATAGTGTATTGTATCACAATCTAGTAGTTACATTTGAAAATTTTGTTCTAGGACATTTTGATTGAGCGCAATCATCAAACTTAATTAAAAATGTCATTTAAGCCTTTTCACAGTGAGATCTATGCGATATGGCCGAGAAATGTAATTTTGATGTTAACTCCCAAACCGCTGCGCAGAAGTCAACCAAACTTCACCCATTAGTGTATTGTATCACAATCTAGTAGTTACATGTGGAAATTTGGTTCTAGGACATTTGATTTGAGCGCAATCCTCAAACTTAGGTCAAAAAAGCCATTTAAGCCTTTTCACGGTGAGATCTATGCGATATGGCCGAGAAATGTAATTTTGATGTTAACTCCCAAACCGCTGCGCAGAAGTCAACCAAACTTCACCCAATAGTGTATTGTATCACATTCTAGTAGTTACATTTGAAAATTTCGTTCTAGGACATTTGGTTTGAGCGCTATCATTAAACTTAGGTCAAAAAAGCCATTTAAGCCTTTTCACAGTGAGATCTATGCGATATGGCCGAGAAATGTAATTTTGATGTTAACTCCCAAACCGCTGCGCAGAAGTCAACCAAACTTCACCCATTAGTGTATTGTATCACAATCTAGTAGTTACATGTGGAAATTTGGTTCTAGGACATTTGATTTGAGCGCAATCCTCAAACTTAGGTCAAAAAAGCCATTCAAGCCTTTTCACAGTGAGATCTATGCGATATGGCCGAGAAATGTAATTTTGATGTTAACTCCCAAACCGCTGCGCAGAAGTCAACCAAACTTCACCCAATAGTGTATTGTATCACATTCTAGTAGTTACATTTGAAAATTTCGTTCTAGGACATTTGGTTTGAGCGCAATCATTAAACATAGGTCAAAAAAGCCATTTAAGCCTTTTCACAGTGAGATCTATGCGATATGGCCGAGAAATGTAATTTTGATGTTAACTCCCAAACCGCTGCGCAGAAGTCAACTAAACTTCACCCAATAGTGTATTGTATCACATTCTAGTAGTTACATTTGAAAATTTCGTTCTAGGACATTTGGTTTGAGCGCAATCATTAAACTTAATTAAAAAAGTCATTTAAGCCTTTTCACAGTGAGATCTATGCGATATGGCCGAGAAATGTAATTTTGATGTTAACTCCCAAACCGCTGCGCAGAAGTCAACCAAACTTCACCCATTAGTGTATTGTATCACAATCTAGTAATTACATGTGGAAATTTGGTTCTAGGACATTTGATTTGAGCGCAATCCTCAAACTTAGGTCAAAAAAGCCATTTAAGCCTTTTCACAGTGAGATCTATGCGATATGGCCGAGAAATGTAATTTTGATGTTAACTCCCAAACCGCTGCGCAGAAGTCAACCAAACTTCACCCAATAGTGTATTGTATCACAATCTAGTAGTTACATTTGAAAATTTTGTTCTAGGACATTTTGTTTGAACGCAATCATCAAACTTAATTAAAAAAGTCATTTAAGCCTTTTCACAGTGAGATCTATGCGATATGGCCGAGAAATGTAATTTTGATGTTAACTCCCAAACCGCTGCGCAGAAGTCAACCAAACTTCACCCAATAGTGTATTGTATCACAATCTAGTAGTTACATTTGAAAATTTTGTTCTAGGAAATTTTGTTTGAGCGCAATCATCAAACTTAATTAAAAAAGTCATTTAAGCCTTTTCACAGTGAGATCTATGCGATATGGCCGAGAAATGTAATTTTGATGTTAACTCCCAAACCGCTGCGCAGAAGTCAACCAAACTTCACCCATTAGTGTATTGTATCACAATCTAGTAGTTTCATGTGGGAATTTGGTTCTAGGACATTTGATTTGAGCGCAATCCTCAAACCTAGGTCAAAAAAGCCATTTAAGCCTTTTCACAGTGAGATCTATGCGATATGGCCGAGAAATGTAATTTTGATGTTAACTCCCAAACCGCTGCGCAGAAGTCAACCAAACTTCACCCAATAGTGTATTGTATCACAATCTAGTAGTTACATTTGAAAATTTTGTTCTAGGACATTTTGTTTGAACGCAATCATCAAACTTAATTAAAAAAGTCATTTAAGCCTTTTCACAGTGAGATCTATGCGATATGGCCGAGAAATGTAATTTTGATGTTAACTCCCAAACCGCTGCGCAGAAGTCAACCAAACTTCACCCAATAGTGTATTGTATCACAATCTAGTAGTTACATTTAAAAATTTTGTTCTAGGACATTTTGTTTGAGCGCAATCCTCAAACTTAGGTCAAAAAAGCCATTTAAGCCTTTTCACAGTGAGATCTATGCGATATGGCCGAGAAATGTAATTTTGATGTTAACTCCCAAACCGCTGCGCAGAAGTCAACCAAACTTCACCCAATAGTGTATTGTATCACATTCTAGTAGTTACATTTGAAAATTTCGTTCTAGGACATTTGGTTTGAGCGCAATCATTAAACTTAGGTCAAAAAAGCCATTTAAGCCTTTTCACAGTGAGATCTATGCGATATGGCCGAGAAATGTAATTTTGATGTTAACTCCCAAACCGCTGCGCAGAAGTCAAATAAACTTCACCCAATAGTGTATTGTATCACAATCTAGTAGTTACATTTGAAAATTTTGTTCTAGGACATTTTGTTTGAACGCAATCATCAAACTTAATTAAAAAAGTCATTTAAGCCTTTTCACAGTGAGATCTATGCGATATGGCCGAGAAATTTAATTTTGATGTTAACTCCCAAACCGCTGCGCAGAAGTCAACCAAACTTCACCCAATAGTGTATTGTATCACAATCTAGTAGTTACATTTGAAAATTTTGTTCTAGGACATTTTGTTTGAGCGCAATCCTCAAACTTAGGTCAAAAAAGTCATTTAAGCCTTTTCACAATGAGATCTATGCGATATGGCCGAGAAATGTAATTTTGATGTTAACTCCCAAACCGCTGCGCAGAAGTCAACCAAACTTCACCCATTAGTGTATTGTATCACAATCTAGTAGTTACATGTGGAAATTTGGTTATAGGACATTTGATTTGAGCGCAATCCTCAAACTTAGGTCAAAAAAGCCATTTAAGCCTTTTCACAGTGAGATCTATGCGATATGGCCGAGAAATGTAATTTTGATGTTAACTCCCAAACCGCTGCGCAGAAGTCAACCAAACTTCACCCATTAGTGTATTGTATCACAATCTAGTAATTACATGTGGAAATTTGGTTCTAGGACATTTGATTTGAGCGCAATCCTCAAACTTAGGTCAAAAAAGCCATTTAAGCCTTTTCACAGTGAGATCTATGCGATATGGCCGAGAAATGTAATTTTGATGTTAACTCCCAAACCGCTGCGCAGAAGTCAACCAAACTTCACCCAATAGTGTATTGTATCACAATCTAGTAGTTACATTTGAAAATTTTGTTCTAGGACATTTTGTTTGAACGCAATCATCAAACTTAATTAAAAAAGTCATTTAAGCCTTTTCACAGTGAGATCTATGCGATATGGCCGAGAAATGTAATTTTGATGTTAACTCCCAAACCGCTGCGCAGAAGTCAACCAAACTTCACCCAATAGTGTATTGTATCACAATCTAGTAGTTACATTTGAAAATTTTGTTCTAGGAAATTTTGTTTGAGCGCAATCATCAAACTTAATTAAAAAAGTCATTTAAGCCTTTTCACAGTGAGATCTATGCGATATGGCCGAGAAATGTAATTTTGATGTTAACTCCCAAACCGCTGCGCAGAAGTCAACCAAACTTCACCCATTAGTGTATTGTATCACAATCTAGTAGTTACATGTGGGAATTTGGTTCTAGGACATTTGATTTGAGCGCAATCCTCAAACCTAGGTCAAAAAAGCCATTTAAGCCTTTTCACAGTGAGATCTATGCGATATGGCCGAGAAATGTAATTTTGATGTTAACTCCCAAACCGCTGCGCAGAAGTCAACCAAACTTCACCCAATAGTGTATTGTATCACAATCTAGTAGTTACATTTGAAAATTTTGTTCTAGGACATTTTGTTTGAACGCAATCATCAAACTTAATTAAAAAAGTCATTTAAGCCTTTTCACAGTGAGATCTATGCGATATGGCCGAGAAATGTAATTTTGATGTTAACTCCCAAACCGCTGCGCAGAAGTCAACCAAACTTCACCCAATAGTGTATTGTATCACAATCTAGTAGTTACATTTAAAAATTTTGTTCTAGGACATTTTGTTTGAGCGCAATCCTCAAACTTAGGTCAAAAAAGCCATTTAAGCCTTTTCACAGTGAGATCTATGCGATATGGCCGAGAAATGTAATTTTGATGTTAACTCCCAAACCGCTGCGCAGAAGTCAACCAAACTTCACCCAATAGTGTATTGTATCACATTCTAGTAGTTACATTTGAAAATTTCGTTCTAGGACATTTGGTTTGAGCGCAATCATTAAACTTAGGTCAAAAAAGCCATTTAAGCCTTTTCACAGTGAGATCTATGCGATATGGCCGAGAAATGTAATTTTGATGTTAACTCCCAAACCGCTGCGCAGAAGTCAAATAAACTTCACCCAATAGTGTATTGTATCACAATCTAGTAGTTACATTTGAAAATTTTGTTCTAGGACATTTTGTTTGAACGCAATCATCAAACTTAATTAAAAAAGTCATTTAAGCCTTTTCACAGTGAGATCTATGCGATATGGCCGAGAAATTTAATTTTGATGTTAACTCCCAAACCGCTGCGCAGAAGTCAACCAAACTTCACCCAATAGTGTATTGTATCACAATCTAGTAGTTACATTTGAAAATTTTGTTCTAGGACATTTTGTTTGAGCGCAATCCTCAAACTTAGGTCAAAAAAGCCATTTAAGCCTTTTCACAATGAGATCTATGCGATATGGCCGAGAAATGTAATTTTGATGTTAACTCCCAAACCGCTGCGCAGAAGTCAACCAAACTTCACCCATTAGTGTATTGTATCACAATCTAGTAGTTACATGTGGAAATTTGGTTATAGGACATTTGATTTGAGCGCAATCCTCAAACTTAGGTCAAAAAAGCCATTTAAGCCTTTTCACAGTGAGATCTATGCGATATGGCCGAGAAATGTAATTTTGATGTTAACTCCCAAACCGCTGCGCAGAAGTCAACCAAACTTCACCCAATAGTGTATTTTATCACAATCTAGTAGTTACATTTGGAAATTTAGTTCTAGGACATTTGATTTGAGCGCAATCTTCAAACTTAATTAAAAAAAGTCATTTAAGCCTTTTCACAGTGAGATCTATGCGATATGGCCGAGAAATGTAATTTTGATGTTCACTCCCAAACCGCTGCGCAGAAGTCAACCAAACTTCAACCATTAGTGTATTGTATCACAATCTAGTAGTTACATGTGGAAATTTGGTTCTAGGACATTTGATTTGAGCGCAATCCTCAAACGTAGGTCAAAAAAGCCATTTAAGCCTTTTCACAATGAGATCTATGCGATATGGCCGAGAAATGTAATTTTGATGTTAACTCCCAAACCGCTGCGCAGAAGTCAACCAAACTTCACCCAATAGTGTATTGTATCACAATCTAGTAGTTACATTTGAAAATTTTGTTCTAGGACATTTTGTTTGAACGCAATCATCAAACTTAATTAAAAAAGTCATTTAAGCCTTTTCACAGTGAGATCTATGCGATATGGCCGAGAAATGTAATTTTGATGTTAACTCCCAAACCGCTGCGCAGAAGTCAACCAAACTTCACCCAATAGTGTATTGTATCACAATCTAGTAGTTACATTTAAAAATTTTGTTCTAGGACATTTTGTTTGAGCGCAATCCTCAAACTTAGGTCAAAAAAGCCATTTAAGCCTTTTCACAGTGAGATCTATGCGATATGGCCGAGAAATGTAATTTTGATGTTAACTCCCAAACCGCTGCGCAGAAGTCAACCAAACTTCACCCAATAGTGTATTGTATCACATTCTAGTAGTTACATTTGAAAATTTCGTTCTAGGACATTTGGTTTGAGCGCAATCATTAAACTTAGGTCAAAAAAGCCATTTAAGCCTTTTCACAGTGAGATCTATGCGATATGGCCGAGAAATGTAATTTTGATGTTAACTCCCAAACCGCTGCGCAGAAGTCAAATAAACTTCACCCAATAGTGTATTGTATCACAATCTAGTAGTTACATTTGAAAATTTTGTTCTAGGACATTTTGTTTGAACGCAATCATCAAACTTAATTAAAAAAGTCATTTAAGCCTTTTCACAGTGAGATCTATGCGATATGGCCGAGAAATTTAATTTTGATGTTAACTCCCAAACCGCTGCGCAGAAGTCAACCAAACTTCACCCAATAGTGTATTGTATCACAATCTAGTAGTTACATTTGAAAATTTTGTTCTAGGACATTTTGTTTGAGCGCAATCCTCAAACTTAGGTCAAAAAAGCCATTTAAGCCTTTTCACAATGAGATCTATGCGATATGGCCGAGAAATGTAATTTTGATGTTAACTCCCAAACCGCTGCGCAGAAGTCAACCAAACTTCACCCATTAGTGTATTGTATCACAATCTAGTAGTTACATGTGGAAATTTGGTTATAGGACATTTGATTTGAGCGCAATCCTCAAACTTAGGTCAAAAAAGCCATTTAAGCCTTTTCACAGTGAGATCTATGCGATATGGCCGAGAAATGTAATTTTGATGTTAACTCCCAAACCGCTGCGCAGAAGTCAACCAAACTTCACCCAATAGTGTATTTTATCACAATCTAGTAGTTACATTTGGAAATTTAGTTCTAGGACATTTGATTTGAGCGCAATCTTCAAACTTAATTAAAAAAAGTCATTTAAGCCTTTTCACAGTGAGATCTATGCGATATGGCCGAGAAATGTAATTTTGATGTTCACTCCCAAACCGCTGCGCAGAAGTCAACCAAACTTCAACCATTAGTGTATTGTATCACAATCTAGTAGTTACATGTGGAAATTTGGTTCTAGGACATTTGATTTGAGCGCAATCCTCAAACGTAGGTCAAAAAAGCCATTTAAGCCTTTTCACAATGAGATCTATGCGATATGGCCGAGAAATGTAATTTTGATGTTAACTCCCAAACCGCTGCGCAGAAGTCAACCAAACTTCACCCAATAGTGTATTGTATCACAATCTAGTAGTTACATTTGAAAATTTTGTTCTAGGACATTTGATTTGAGCGCAATCCTCAAACGTAGGTCAAAAAAGCCATTTAAGCCTTTTCACAGTGAGATCTATGCGATATGGCCGAGAAATTTAATTTTGATGTTAACTCCCAAACCGCTGCGCAGAAGTCAACCAAACTTCACCCATTAGTGTATTGTATCACAATCTAGTAGTTACATTTGAAAATTTGGTTATAGGACATTTTGTTTGAACGCAATCATCAAACTTAATTAAAAAAGTCATTTAAGCCTTTTCACAGTGAGATCTATGCGATATGGCCGAGAAATTTAATTTTGATGTTAACTCCCAAACCGCTGCGCAGAAGTCAACCAAACTTCACCCAATAGTGTATTGTATCACAATCTAGTAGTTACATTTGAAAATTTTGTTCTAGGACATTTTGTTTGAGCGCAATCCTCAAACTTAGGTCAAAAAAGCCATTTAAGCCTTTTCACAGTGAGATCTATGCGATATGGCCGAGAAATGTAATTTTGATGTTAACTCCCAAACCGCTGCGCAGAAGTCAACCAAACTTCACCCATTAGTGTATTGTATCACAATCTAGTAGTTACATGTGGAAATTTGGTTCTAGGACATTTGATTTGAGCGCAATCCTCAAACTTAGGTCAAAAAAGCCATTTAAGCCTTTTCACAGTGAGATCTATGCGATATGGCCGAGAAATGTAATTTTGATGTTAACTCCCAAACCGCTGCGCAGAAGTCAACCAAACTTCACCCAATAGTGTATTGTATCACATTCTAGTAGTTACATTTGAAAATTTCGTTCTAGGACATTTGATTTGAGCGCAATCCTCAAACTTAGGTCAAAAAAGCCATTTAAGCCTTTTCACAGTGAGATCTATGCGATATGGCCGAGAAATGTAATTTTGATGTTAACTCCCAAACCGCTGCGCAGAAGTCAACCAAACTTCACCCATTAGTGTATTGTATCACAATCTAGTAGTTACATGTGGAAATTTGGTTCTAGGACATTTGATTTGAGCGCAATCCTCAAACTTAGGTCAAAAAAGCCATTTAAGCCTTTTCACAGTGAGATCTATGCGATATGGCCGAGAAATGTAATTTTGATGTTAACTCCCAAACCGCTGCGCAGAAGTCAACCAAACTTCACCCAATAGTGTATTGTATCACATTCTAGTAGTTACATTTGAAAATTTCGTTCTAGGACATTTGGTTTGAGCGCAATCATTAAACTTAGGTCAAAAAAGCCATTTAAGCCTTTTCACAGTGAGATCTATGCGATATGGCCGAGAAATTTAATTTTGATGTTAACTCCCAAACCGCTGCGCAGAAGTCAACCAAACTTCACCCATTAGTGTATTGTATCACAATCTAGTAGTTACATTTGAAAATTTGGTTATAGGACATTTTGTTTGAACGCAATCATCAAACTTAATTAAAAAAGTCATTTAAGCCTTTTCACAGTGAGATCTATGCGATATGGCCGAGAAATTTAATTTTGATGTTAACTCCCAAACCGCTGCGCAGAAGTCAACCAAACTTCACCCAATAGTGTATTGTATCACAATCTAGTAGTTACATTTGAAAATTTTGTTCTAGGACATTTTGTTTGAGCGCAATCCTCAAACTTAAATCAAAAAAGCCATTTAAGCCTTTTCACAGTGAGATCTATGCGATATGGCCGAGAAATGTAATTTTGATGTTAACTCCCAAACCGCTGCGCAGAAGTCAACCAAACTTCACCCATTAGTGTATTGTATCACAATCTAGTAGTTACATGTGGAAATTTGGTTCTAGGACATTTGATTTGAGCGCAATCCTCAAACTTAGGTCAAAAAAGCCATTTAAGCCTTTTCACAGTGAGATCTATGCGATATGGCCGAGAAATGTAATTTTGATGTTAACTCCCAAACCGCTGCGCAGAAGTCAACCAAACTTCACCCAATAGTGTATTGTATCACAATCTAGTAGTTACATTTGAAAATTTTGTTCTAGGACATTTTGATTGAGCGCAATCATCAAACTTAATTAAAAAAGTCATTTAAGCCTTTTCACAGTGAGATCTATGCGATATGGCCGAGAAATGTAATTTTGATGTTAACTCCCAAACCGCTGCGCAGAAGTCAACCAAACTTCACCCATTAGTGTATTGTATCACAATCTAGTAGTTACATGTGGAAATTTGGTTCTAGGACATTTGATTTGAGCGCAATCCTCAAACTTAGGTCAAAAAAGCCATTTAAGCCTTTTCACGGTGAGATCTATGCGATATGGCCGAGAAATGTAATTTTGATGTTAACTCCCAAACCGCTGCGCAGAAGTCAACCAAACTTCACCCAATAGTGTATTGTATCACAATCTAGTAGTTACATTTGAAAATTTCGTTCTAGGACATTTGGTTTGAGCGCAATCATTAAACTTAGGTCAAAAAAGCCTTTTAAGCCTTTTCACAGTGAGATCTATGCGATATGGCCGAGAAATGTAATTTTGATGTTAACTCCCAAACCGCTGCGCAGAAGTCAACCAAACTTCACCCAATAGTGTATTTTATCACAATCTAGTAGTTACATTTGGAAATTTAGTTCTAGGACATTTGATTTGAGCGCAATCTTCAAACTTAATTAAAAAAAGTCATTTAAGCCTTTTCACAGTGAGATCTATGCGATATGGCCGAGAAATGTAATTTTGATGTTCACTCCCAAACCGCTGCGCAGAAGTCAACCAAACTTCAACCATTAGTGTATTGTATCACAATCTAGTAGTTACATGTGGAAATTTGGTTCTAGGACATTTGATTTGAGCGCAATCCTCAAACGTAGGTCAAAAAAGCCATTTAAGCCTTTTCACAGTTAGATCTATGCGATATGGCCGAGAAATGTAATTTTGATGTTAACTCCCAAACCGCTGCGCAGAAGTCAACCAAACTTCACCCAATAGTGTATTGTATCACAATCTAGTAGTTACATTTGAAAATTTTGTTCTAGGACATTTTGATTGAGCGCAATCATCAAACTTAATTAAAAAAGTCATTTAAGCCTTTTCACAGTGAGATCTATGCGATATGGCCGAGAAATGTAATTTTGATGTTAACTCCCAAACCGCTGCGCAGAAGTCAACCAAACTTCACCCATTAGTGTATTGTATCACAATCTAGTAGTTACATGTGGAAATTTGGTTCTAGGACATTTGATTTGAGCGCAATCCTCAAACTTAGGTCAAAAAAGCCATTTAAGCCTTTTCACGGTGAGATCTATGCGATATGGCCGAGAAATGTAATTTTGATGTTAACTCCCAAACCGCTGCGCAGAAGTCAACCAAACTTCACCCAATAGTGTATTGTATCACATTCTAGTAGTTACATTTGAAAATTTCGTTCTAGGACATTTGATTTGAGCGCAATCCTCAAACTTAGGTCAAAAAAGCCATTTAAGCCTTTTCACAGTGAGATCTATGCGATATGGCCGAGAAATGTAATTTTGATGTTAACTCCCAAACCGCTGCGCAGAAGTCAACCAAACTTCACCCATTAGTGTATTGTATCACAATCTAGTAGTTACATGTGGAAATTTGGTTCTAGGACATTTGATTTGAGCGCAATCCTCAAACTTAGGTCAAAAAAGCCATTTAAGCCTTTTCACAGTGAGATCTATGCGATATGGCCGAGAAATGTAATTTTGATGTTAACTCCCAAACCGCTGCGCAGAAGTCAACCAAACTTCACCCAATAGTGTATTGTATCACATTCTAGTAGTTACATTTGAAAATTTCGTTCTAGGACATTTGGTTTGAGCGCAATCATTAAACGTAGGTCAAAAAAGCCATTTAAGCCTTTTCACAGTGAGATCTATGCGATATGGCCGAGAAATGTAATTTTGATGTTAACTCCCAAACCGCTGCGCAGAAGTCAACCAAACTTCACCCATTAGTGTATTGTATCACAATCTAGTAGTTACATTTTAAAATTTGGTTATAGGACATTTTGTTTGAACGCAATCATCAAACTTAATTAAAAAAGTCATTTAAGCCTTTTCACAGTGAGATCTATGCGATATGGCCGAGAAATGTAATTTTGATGTTAACTCCCAAACCGCTGCGCAGAAGTCAACCAAACTTCACCCAATAGTGTATTGTATCACAATCTAGTAGTTACATTTGAAAATTTTGTTCTAGGACATTTTGTTTGAGCGCAATCCTCAAACTTAGGTCAAAAAAGCCATTTAAGCCTTTTCACAGTGAGATCTATGCGATATGGCCGAGAAATGTAATTTTGATGTTAACTCCCAAACCGCTGCGCAGAAGTCAACCAAACTTCACCCATTAGTGTATTGTATCACAATCTAGTAGTTACATGTGGAAATTTGGTTCTAGGACATTTGATTTGAGCGCAATCCTCAAACTTAGGTCAAAAAAGCCATTTAAGCCTTTTCACAGTGAGATCTATGCGATATGGCCGAGAAATGTAATTTTGATGTTAACTCCCAAACCGCTGCGCAGAAGTCAACCAAACTTCACCCAATAGTGTATTGTATCACAATCTAGTAGTTACATTTGAAAATTTTGTTCTAGGACATTTTGATTGAGCGCAATCATCAAACTTAATTAAAAAAGTCATTTAAGCCTTTTCACAGGGAGATCTATGCGATATGGCCGAGAAATGTAATTTTGATGTTAACTCCCAAACCGCTGCGCAGAAGTCAACCAAACTTCACCCATTAGTGTATTGTATCACAATCTAGTAGTTACATGTGGAAATTTGGTTCTAGGACATTTGATTTGAGCGCAATCCTCAAACTTAGGTCAAAAAAGCCATTTAAGCCTTTTCACGGTGAGATCTATGCGATATGGCCGAGAAATGTAATTTTGATGTTAACTCCCAAACCGCTGCGCAGAAGTCAACCAAACTTCACCCAATAGTGTATTGTATCACATTCTAGTAGTTACATTTGAAAATTTCGTTCTAGGACATTTGGTTTGAGCGCAATCATTAAACTTAGGTCAAAAAAGCCTTTTAAGCCTTTTCACAGTGAGATCTATGCGATATGGCCGAGAAATGTAATTTTGATGTTAACTCCCAAACCGCTGCGCAGAAGTCAACCAAACTTCACCCATTAGTGTATTGTATCACAATCTAGTAGTTACATGTGGAAATTTGGTTCTAGGACATTTGATTTGAGCGCAATCCTCAAACTTAGGTAAAAAAAAGCCATTTAAGCCTTTTCACAGTGAGATCTATGCGATATGGCCGAGAAATGTAATTTTGATGTTAACTCCCAAACCGCTGCGCAGAAGTCAACCAAACTTCACCCAATAGTGTATTGTATCACATTATAGTAGTTACATTTGAAAATTTCGTTCTAGGACATTTGGTTTGAGCGCAATCATTAAACGTAGGTCAAAAAAGCCATTTAAGCCTTTTCACAGTGAGATCTATGCGATATGGCCGAGAAATGTAATTTTGATGTTAACTCCCAAACCGCTGCGCAGAAGTCAACTAAACTTCACCCAATAGTGTATTGTATCACATTCTAGTAGTTACATTTGAAAATTTCGTTCTAGGACATTTGGTTTGAGCGCAATCATTAAACTTAATTAAAAAAGTCATTTAAGCCTTTTCACAGTGAGATCTATGCGATATGGCCGAGAAATGTAATTTTGATGTTAACTCCCAAACCGCTGCGCAGAAGTCAACCAAACTTCACCCATTAGTGTATTGTATCACAATTTAGTAGTTACATGTGGAAATTTGGTTCTAGGACATTTGATTTGAGCGCAATCCTCAAACCTAGGTCAAAAAAGCCATTTAAGCCTTTTCACAGTGAGATCTATGCGATATGGCCGAGAAATGTAATTTTGATGTTAACTCCCAAACCGCTGCGCAGAAGTCAACCAAACTTGACCAAATAGTGTAT
Organism: Corythoichthys intestinalis; assembly: GCF_030265065.1. NCBI lineage: Eukaryota > Metazoa > Chordata > Actinopteri > Syngnathiformes > Syngnathidae > Corythoichthys > Corythoichthys intestinalis. Next base: position 36,452,785 of record NC_080416.1, on the reverse strand, counting down.
TGTATCACAATCTAGTAGTTACATTTGAAAATTTCGTTCTAGGACATTTTGTTTGAGCGCAATCCTCAAACTTAGGTCAAAAAAGCCATTTAAGCCTTTTCACAGTGAGATCTATGCGATATGGCCGAGAAATGTAATTTTGATGTTAACTCCCAAACCGCTGCGCAGAAGTCAACCAAACTTCACCCAATAGTGTATTGTATCACATTCTAGTAGTTACATTTGAAAATTTCGTTCTAGGACATTTGGTTTGAGCGCAATCATTAAACTTAGGTCAAAAAAGCCATTTAAGCCTTTTCACAGTGAAATCTATGCGATATGGCCGAGAAATGTAATTTTGATGTTAACTCCCAAACCGCTGCGCAGAAATAAAACCAAACTTCACCCATTAGTGTATTGTATCACAATCTAGTAGTTACATGTGGAAAATTGGTTCTAGGACATTTGATTTGAGCGCAATCCTCAAACTTAGGTCAAAAAAGCCATTTAAGCCTTTTCACAGTGAGATCTATGCGATATGGCCGAGAAATGTAATTTTGATGTTAACTCCCAAACCGCTGCGCAGAAGTCAATTAAACTTCACCCAATAGTGTATTGTATCACAATCTAGTAGTTACATTTGAAAATTTTGTTCTAGGACATTTTGTTTGAGCGCAATCCTCAAACTTAGGTCAAAAAAGCCATTTAAGCCTTTTCACAGTGAGATCTATGCGATATGGCCGAGAAATGTAATTTTGATGTTAACTCCCAAACCGCTGCGCAGAAGTCAACCAAACTTCACCCATTAGTGTATTGTATCACAATCTAGTAGTTACATGTGGAAATTTGGTTATAGGACATTTGATTTGAGCGCAATCCTCAAACTTAGGTCAAAAAAGCCATTTAAGCCTTTTCACAGTGAGATCTATGCGATATGGCCGAGAAATGTAATTTTGATGTAAACTCCCAAACCGCTGCGCAGAAGTCAACCAAACTTCACCCAATAGTGTATTTTATCACAATCTAGTAGTTACATTTGGAAATTTAGTTCTAGGACATTTGATTTGAGCGCAATCTTCAAACTTAATTAAAAAAAGTCATTTAAGCCTTTTCACAGTGAGATCTATGCGATATGGCCGAGAAATGTAATTTTGATGTTCACTCCCAAACCGCTGCGCAGAAGTCAACCAAACTTCAACCATTAGTGTATTGTATCACAATCTAGTAGTTACATGTGGAAATTTGATTCTAGGACATTTGATTTGAGCGCAATCCTCAAACTTAGGTCAAAAAAGCCATTTAAGCCTTTTCACAGTGAGATCTATGCGATATGGCCGAGAAATGTAATTTTGATGTTAACTCCCAAACCGCTGCGCAGAAGTCAACCAAACTTCACCCAATAGTGTATTGTATCACAATCTAGTAGTTACATTTGAAAATTTTGTTCTAGGACATTTTGATTGAGCGCAATCATCAAACTTAATTAAAAAAGTCATTTAAGCCTTTTCACAGTGAGATCTATGCGATATGGCCGAGAAATGTAATTTTGATGTTAACTCCCAAACCGCTGCGCAGAAGTCAACCAAACTTCACCCATTAGTGTATTGTATCACAATCTAGTAGTTACATGTGGAAATTTGGTTCTAGGACATTTTGTTTGAACGCAATCATCAAACTTAATTAAAAAAGTCATTTAAGCCTTTTCACAGTGAGATCTATGCGATATGGCCGAGAAATGTAATTTTGATGTTAACTCCCAAACCGCTGCGCAGAAGTCAACCAAACTTCACCCAATAGTGTATTGTATCACATTCTAGTAGTTACATTTGAAAATTTCGTTCTAGGACATTTGGTTTGAGCGCAATCATTAAACGTAGGTCAAAAAAGCCATTTAAGCCTTTTCACAGTGAGATCTATGCGATATGGCCGAGAAATGTAATTTTGATGTTAACTCCCAAACCGCTGCGCAGAAGTCAACCAAACTTCACCCATTAGTGTATTGTATCACAATCTAGTAGTTACATTTTAAAATTTGGTTATAGGACATTTTGTTTGAACGCAATCATCAAACTTAATTAAAAAAGTCATTTAAGCCTTTTCACAGTGAGATCTATGCGATATGGCCGAGAAATGTAATTTTGATGTTAACTCCCAAACCGCTGCGCAGAAGTCAACCAAACTTCACCCAATAGTGTATTGTATCACAATCTAGTAGTTACATTTGAAAATTTTGTTCTAGGACATTTTGTTTGAGCGCAATCCTCAAACTTAGGTCAAAAAAGCCATTTAAGCCTTTTCACAGTGAGATCTATGCGATATGGCCGAGAAATGTAATTTTGATGTTAACTCCCAAACCGCTGCGCAGAAGTCAACCAAACTTCACCCATTAGTGTATTGTATCACAATCTAGTAGTTACATGTGGAAATTTGGTTCTAGGACATTTGATTTGAGCGCAATCCTCAAACTTAGGTCAAAAAAGCCATTTAAGCCTTTTCACAGTGAGATCTATGCGATATGGCCGAGAAATGTAATTTTGATGTTAACTCCCAAACCGCTGCGCAGAAGTCAACCAAACTTCACCCAATAGTGTATTGTATCACAATCTAGTAGTTACATTTGAAAATTTTGTTCTAGGACATTTTGATTGAGCGCAATCATCAAACTTAATTAAAAAAGTCATTTAAGCCTTTTCACAGGGAGATCTATGCGATATGGCCGAGAAATGTAATTTTGATGTTAACTCCCAAACCGCTGCGCAGAAGTCAACCAAACTTCACCCATTAGTGTATTGTATCACAATCTAGTAGTTACATGTGGAAATTTGGTTCTAGGACATTTGATTTGAGCGCAATCCTCAAACTTAGGTCAAAAAAGCCATTTAAGCCTTTTCACGGTGAGATCTATGCGATATGGCCGAGAAATGTAATTTTGATGTTAACTCCCAAACCGCTGCGCAGAAGTCAACCAAACTTCACCCAATAGTGTATTGTATCACATTCTAGTAGTTACATTTGAAAATTTCGTTCTAGGACATTTGGTTTGAGCGCAATCATTAAACTTAGGTCAAAAAAGCCTTTTAAGCCTTTTCACAGTGAGATCTATGCGATATGGCCGAGAAATGTAATTTTGATGTTAACTCCCAAACCGCTGCGCAGAAGTCAACCAAACTTCACCCATTAGTGTATTGTATCACAATCTAGTAGTTACATGTGGAAATTTGGTTCTAGGACATTTGATTTGAGCGCAATCCTCAAACTTAGGTAAAAAAAGCCATTTAAGCCTTTTCACAGTGAGATCTATGCGATATGGCCGAGAAATGTAATTTTGATGTTAACTCCCAAACCGCTGCGCAGAAGTCAACCAAACTTCACCCAATAGTGTATTGTATCACATTCTAGTAGTTACATTTGAAAATTTCGTTCTAGGACATTTGGTTTGAGCGCAATCATTAAACGTAGGTCAAAAAAGCCATTTAAGCCTTTTCACAGTGAGATCTATGCGATATGGCCGAGAAATGTAATTTTTATGTTAACTCCCAAACCGCTGCGCAGAAGTCAACTAAACTTCACCCAATAGTGTATTGTATCACATTCTAGTAGTTACATTTGAAAATTTCGTTCTAGGACATTTGGTTTGAGCGCAATCATTAAACTTAATTAAAAAAGTCATTTAAGCCTTTTCACAGTGAGATCTATGCGATATGGCCGAGAAATGTAATTTTGATGTTAACTCCCAAACCGCTGCGCAGAAGTCAACCAAACTTCACCCATTAGTGTATTGTATCACAATTTAGTAGTTACATGTGGAAATTTGGTTCTAGGACATTTGATTTGAGCGCAATCCTCAAACCTAGGTCAAAAAAGCCATTTAAGCCTTTTCACAGTGAGATCTATGCGATATGGCCGAGAAATGTAATTTTGATGTTAACTCCTAAACCGCTGCGCAGAAGTCAACCAAACTTGACCAAATAGTGTATTGTATCACAATCTAGTAGTTACATTTGAAAATTTCGTTCTAGGACATTTTGTTTGAGCGCAATCCTCAAACTTAGGTCAAAAAAGCCATTTAAGCCTTTTCACAGTGAGATCTATGCGATATGGCCGAGAAATGTAATTTTGATGTTAACTCCCAAACCGCTGCGCAGAAGTCAACCAAACTTCACCCAATAGTGTATTGTATCACATTCTAGTAGTTACATTTGAAAATTTCGTTCTAGGACATTTGGTTTGAGCGCAATCATTAAACTTAGGTCAAAAAAGCCATTTAAGCCTTTTCACAGTGAAATCTATGCGATATGGCCGAGAAATGTAATTTTGATGTTAACTCCCAAACCGCTGCGCAGAAATAAAACCAAACTTCACCCATTAGTGTATTGTATCACAATCTAGTAGTTACATGTGGAAAATTGGTTCTAGGACATTTGATTTGAGCGCAATCCTCAAACTTAGGTCAAAAAAGCCATTTAAGCCTTTTCACAGTGAGATCTATGCGATATGGCCGAGAAATGTAATTTTGATGTTAACTCCCAAACCGCTGCGCAGAAGTCAATTAAACTTCACCCAATAGTGTATTGTATCACAATCTAGTAGTTACATTTGAAAATTTTGTTCTAGGACATTTTGTTTGAGCGCAATCCTCAAACTTAGGTCAAAAAAGCCATTTAAGCCTTTTCACAGTGAGATCTATGCGATATGGCCGAGAAATGTAATTTTGATGTTAACTCCCAAACCGCTGCGCAGAAGTCAACCAAACTTCACCCATTAGTGTATTGTATCACAATCTAGTAGTTACATGTGGAAATTTGGTTATAGGACATTTGATTTGAGCGCAATCCTCAAACTTAGGTCAAAAAAGCCATTTAAGCCTTTTCACAGTGAGATCTATGCGATATGGCCGAGAAATGTAATTTTGATGTAAACTCCCAAACCGCTGCGCAGAAGTCAACCAAACTTCACCCAATAGTGTATTTTATCACAATCTAGTAGTTACATTTGGAAATTTAGTTCTAGGACATTTGATTTGAGCGCAATCTTCAAACTTAATTAAAAAAAGTCATTTAAGCCTTTTCACAGTGAGATCTATGCGATATGGCCGAGAAATGTAATTTTGATGTTCACTCCCAAACCGCTGCGCAGAAGTCAACCAAACTTCAACCATTAGTGTATTGTATCACAATCTAGTAGTTACATGTGGAAATTTGATTCTAGGACATTTGATTTGAGCGCAATCCTCAAACTTAGGTCAAAAAAGCCATTTAAGCCTTTTCACAGTGAGATCTATGCGATATGGCCGAGAAATGTAATTTTGATGTTAACTCCCAAACCGCTGCGCAGAAGTCAACCAAACTTCACCCAATAGTGTATTGTATCACAATCTAGTAGTTACATTTGAAAATTTTGTTCTAGGACATTTTGATTGAGCGCAATCATCAAACTTAATTAAAAAAGTCATTTAAGCCTTTTCACAGTGAGATCTATGCGATATGGCCGAGAAATGTAATTTTGATGTTAACTCCCAAACCGCTGCGCAGAAGTCAACCAAACTTCACCCATTAGTGTATTGTATCACAATCTAGTAGTTACATGTGGAAATTTGGTTCTAGGACATTTTGTTTGAACGCAATCATCAAACTTAATTAAAAAAGTCATTTAAGCCTTTTCACAGTGAGATCTATGCGATATGGCCGAGAAATGTAATTTTGATGTTAACTCCCAAACCGCTTCGCAGAAGTCAACCAAACTTCACCCAATAGTGTATTGTATCACAATCTAGTAGTTACATTTAAAAATTTCGTTCTAGGACATTTTGTTTGAGCGCAATCCTCAAACTTAGGTCAAAAAAGCCATTTAAGCCTTTTCACAGTGAGATCTATGCGATATGGCCGAGAAATGTAATTTTGATGTTAACTCCCAAACCGCTGCGCAGAAGTCAACCAAACTTCACCCAATAGTGTATTGTATCACATTCTAGTAGTTACATTTGAAAATTTCGTTCTAGGACATTTGGTTTGAGCGCAATCATTAAACTTAGGTCAAAAAAGCCATTTAAGCCTTTTCACAGTGAGATCTATGCGATATGGCCGAGAAATGTAATTTTGATGTTAACTCCCAAACCGCTGCGCAGAAATAAAACCAAACTTCACCCATTAGTGTATTGTATCACAATCTAGTAGTTACATGTGGAAAATTGGTTCTAGGACATTTGATTTGAGCGCAATCCTGAAACTTAGGTCAAAAAAGCCATTTAAGCCTTTTCACAGTGAGATCTATACGATATGGCCGAGAAATGTAATTTTGATGTTAACTCCCAAACCGCTGCGCAGAAGTCAATTAAACTTCACCCAATAGTGTATTGTATCACAATCTAGTAGTTACATTTGAAAATTTTGTTCTAGGACATTTTGTTTGAACGCAATCATCAAACTTAATTAAAAAAGTCATTTAAGCCTTTTCAAAGTGAGATCTATGCGATATGGCCGAGAAATTTAATTTTGATGTTAACTCCCAAACCGCTGCGCAGAAGTCAACCAAACTTCACCCAATAGTGTATTGTATCACAATCTAGTAGTTACATTTGAAAATTTTGTTCTAGGACATTTTGTTTGAGCGCAATCCTCAAACTTAGGTCAAAAAAGCCATTTAAGCCTTTTCACAGTGAGATCTATGCGATATGGCCGAGAAATGTAATTTTGATATCAACTCCCAAACCGCTGCGCAGAAGTCAACCAAACTTCACCCATTAGTGTATTGTATCACAATCTAGTAGTTACATGTGGAAATTTGGTTATAGGACATTTGATTTGTGCGCAATCCTCAAACTTAGGTCAAAAAAGCCATTTAAGCCTTTTCACAGTGAGATCTATGCGATATGGCCGAGAAATGTAATTTTGATGTTAACTCCCAAACCGCTGCGCAGAAGTCAACCAAACTTCACCCAATAGTGTATTTTATCACAATCTAGTAGTTACATTTGGAAATTTAGTTCTAGGACATTTGATTTGAGCGCAATCTTCAAACTTAATTAAAAAAAGTCATTTAAGCCTTTTCACAGTGAGATCTATGCGATATGGCCGAGAAATGTAATTTTGATGTTCACTCCCAAACCGCTGCGCAGAAGTCAACCAAACTTCAACCATTAGTGTATTGTATCACAATCTAGTAGTTACATGTGGAAATTTGGTTCTAGGACATTTGATTTGAGCGCAATCCTCAAACTTAGGTCAAAAAAGCCATTTAAGCCTTTTCACAGTGAGATCTATGCGATATGGCCGAGAAATGTAATTTTGATGTTAACTCCCAAACCGCTGCGCAGAAGTCAACCAAACTTCACCCAATAGTGTATTGTATCACAATCTAGTAGTTACATTTGAAAATTTTGTTCTAGGACATTTTGATTGAGCGCAATCATCAAACTTAATTAAAAAAGTCATTTAAGCCTTTTCACAGTGAGATCTATGCGATATGGCCGAGAAATGTAATTTTGATGTTAACTCCCAAACCGCTGCGCAGAAGTCAACCAAACTTCACCCATTAGTGTATTGTATCACAATCTAGTAGTTACATGTGGAAATTTGGTTCTAGGACATTTGATTTGAGCGCAATCCTCAAACTTAGGTCAAAAAAGCCATTTAAGCCTTTTCACGGTGAGATCTATGCGATATGGCCGAGAAATGTAATTTTGATGTTAACTCCCAAACCGCTGCGCAGAAGTCAACCAAACTTCACCCAATAGTGTATTGTATCACATTCTAGTAGTTACATTTGAAAATTTCGTTCTAGGACATTTGGTTTGAGCGCAATCATTAAACTTAGGTCAAAAAAGCCATTTAACCCTTTTCACAGTGAGATCTATGCGATATGGCCGAGAAATGTAATTTTGATGTTAACTCCCAAACCGCTGCGCAGAAGTCAACCAAACTTCACCCATTAGTGTATTGTATCACAATCTAGTAGTTACATGTGGAAATTTGGTTCTAGGACATTTGATTTGAGCGCAATCCTCAAACTTAGGTCAAAAAAGCCATTTAAGCCTTTTCACAGTGAGATCTATGCGATATGGCCGAGAAATGTAATTTTGATGTTAACTCCCAAACCGCTGCGCAGAAGTCAACCAAACTTCACCCAATAGTGTATTGTATCACATTCTAGTAGTTATATTTGAAAATTTCGTTCTAGGACATTTGATTTGAGCGCAATCCTCAAACTTAGGTCAAAAAAGCCATTTAAGCCTTTTCACAGTGAGATCTATGCGATATGGCCGAGAAATGTAATTTTGATGTTAACTCCCAAACCGCTGCGCAGAAGTCAACCAAACTTCACCCAATAGTGTATTGTATCACAATCTAGTAGTTACATTTGAAAATTTTGTTCTAGGACATTTTGTTTGAACGCAATCATCAAACTTAATTAAAAAAGTCATTTAAGCCTTTTCACAGTGAGATCTATGCGATATGGCCGAGAAATGTAATTTTGATGTTAACTCCCAAACCGCTGCGCAGAAGTCAACCAAACTTCACCCAATAGTGTATTGTATCACAATCTAGTAGTTACATTTGAAAATTTTGTTCTAGGAAATTTTGTTTGAGCGCAATCATCAAACTTAATTAAAAAAGTCATTTAAGCCTTTTCACAGTGAGATCTATGCGATATGGCCGAGAAATGTAATTTTGATGTTAACTCCCAAACCGCTGCGCAGAAGTCAACCAAACTTCACCCATTAGTGTATTGTATCACAATCTAGTAGTTACATGTGGAAATTTGGTTCTAGGACATTTGATTTGAGCACAATCCTCAAACCTAGGTCAAAAAAGCCATTTAAGCCTTTTCACAGTGAGATCTATGCGATATGGCCGAGAAATGTAATTTTGATGTTAACTCCCAAACCGCTGCGCAGAAGTCAACCAAACTTCACCCAATAGTGTATTGTATCACAATCTAGTAGTTACATTTGAAAATTTTGTTCTAGGACATTTTGTTTGAACGCAATCATCAAACTTAATTAAAAAAGTCATTTAAGCCTTTTCACAGTGAGATCTATGCGATATGGCCGAGAAATGTAATTTTGATGTTAACTCCCAAACCGCTGCGCAGAAGTCAACCAAACTTCACCCAATAGTGTATTGTATCACAATCTAGTAGTTACATTTAAAAATTTTGTTCTAGGACATTTTGTTTGAGCGCAATCCTCAAACTTAGGTCAAAAAAGCCAGTTAAGCCTTTTCACAGTGAGATCTATGCGATATGGCCGAGAAATGTAATTTTGATGTTAACTCCCAAACCGCTGCGCAGAAGTCAACCAAACTTCACCCAATAGTGTATTGTATCACATTCTAGTAGTTACATTTGAAAATTTCGTTCTAGGACATTTGGTTTGAGCGCAATCATTAAACTTAGGTCAAAAAAGCCATTTAAGCCTTTTCACAGTGAGATCTATGCGATATGGCCGAGAAATGTAATTTTGATGTTAACTCCCAAACCGCTGCGCAGAAGTCAATTAAACTTCACCCAATAGTGTATTGTATCACAATCTAGTAGTTACATTTGAAAATTTTGTTCTAGGACATTTTGTTTGAACGCAATCATCAAACTTAATTAAAAAAGTCATTTAAGCCTTTTCACAGTGAGATCTATGCGATATGGCCGAGAAATTTAATTTTGATGTTAACTCCCAAACCGCTGCGCAGAAGTCAACCAAACTTCACCCAATAGTGTATTGTATCACAATCTAGTAGTTACATTTGAAAATTTTGTTCTAGGACATTTTGTTTGAGCGCAATCCTCAAACTTAGGTCAAAAAAGCCATTTAAGCCTTTTCACAGTGAGATCTATGCGATATGGCCGAGAAATGTAATTTTGATGTTAACTCCCAAACCGCTGCGCAGAAGTCAACCAAACTTCACCCATTAGTGTATTGTATCACAATCTAGTAGTTACATGTGGAAATTTGGTTATAGGACATTTGATTTGAGCGCAATCCTCAAACTTAGGTCAAAAAAGCCATTTAAGCCTTTTCACAGTGAGATCTATGCGATATGGCCGAGAAATGTAATTTTGATGTTAACTCCCAAACCGCTGCGCAGAAGTCAACCAAACTTCACCCAATAGTGTATTTTATCACAATCTAGTAGTTACATTTGGAAATTTAGTTCTAGGACATTTGATTTGAGCGCAATCTTCAAACTTAATTAAAAAAAGTCATTTAAGCCTTTTCACAGTGAGATCTATGCGATATGGCCGAGAAATGTAATTTTGATGTTCACTCCCAAACCGCTGCGCAGAAGTCAACCAAACTTCAACCATTAGTGTATTGTATCACAATCTAGTAGTTACATGTGGAAATTTGGTTCTAGGACATTTGATTTGAGCGCAATCCTCAAACGTAGGTCAAAAAAGCCATTTAAGCCTTTTCACAGTGAGATCTATGCGATATGGCCGAGAAATGTAATTTTGATGTTAACTCCCAAACCGCTGCGCAGAAGTCAACCAAACTTCACCCAATAGTGTATTGTATCACAATCTAGTAGTTACATTTGAAAATTTTGTTCTAGGACATTTTGATTGAGCGCAATCATCAAACTTAATTAAAAAAGTCATTTAAGCCTTTTCACAGTGAGATCTATGCGATATGGCCGAGAAATGTAATTTTGATGTTAACTCCCAAACCGCTGCGCAGAAGTCAACCAAACTTCACCCATTAGTGTATTGTATCACAATCTAGTAGTTACATGTGGAAATTTGGTTCTAGGACATTTGATTTGAGCGCAATCCTCAAACTTAGGTCAAAAAAGCCATTTAAGCCTTTTCACGGTGAGATCTATGCGATATGGCCGAGAAATGTAATTTTGATGTTAACTCCCAAACCGCTGCGCAGAAGTCAACCAAACTTCACCCAATAGTGTATTGTATCACATTCTAGTAGTTACATTTGAAAATTTCGTTCTAGGACATTTGATTTGAGCGCAATCCTCAAACTTAGGTCAAAAAAGCCATTTAAGCCTTTTCACAGTGAGATCTATGCGATATGGCCGAGAAATGTAATTTTGATGTTAACTCCCAAACCGCTGCGCAGAAGTCAACCAAACTTCACCCATTAGTGTATTGTATCACAATCTAGTAGTTACATGTGGAAATTTGGTTCTAGGACATTTGATTTGAGCGCAATCCTCAAACTTAGGTCAAAAAAGCCATTTAAGCCTTTTCACAGTGAGATCTATGCGATATGGCCGAGAAATGTAATTTTGATGTTAACTCCCAAACCGCTGCGCAGAAGTCAACCAAACTTCACCCAATAGTGTATTGTATCACATTCTAGTAGTTACATTTGAAAATTTCGTTCTAGGACATTTGGTTTGAGCGCAATCATTAAACGTAGGTCAAAAAAGCCATTTAAGCCTTTTCACAGTGAGATCTATGCGATATGGCCGAGAAATGTAATTTTGATGTTAACTCCCAATCCGCTGCGCAGAAGTCAACTAAACTTCACCCAATAGTGTATTGTTTCACATTCTAGTAGTTACATTTGAAAATTTCGTTCTAGGACATTTGGTTTGAGCGCAATCATTAAACTTAATTAAAAAAGTCATTTAAGCCTTTTCACAGTGAGATCTATGCGATATGGCCGAGAAATGTAATTTTGATGTTAACTCCCAAACCGCTGCGCAGAAGTCAACCAAACTTCACCCATTAGTGTATTGTATCACAATCTAGTAATTACATGTGGAAATTTGGTTCTAGGACATTTGATTTGAGCGCAATCCTCAAACTTAGGTCAAAAAAGCCATTTAAGCCTTTTCACAGTGAGATCTATGCGATATGGCCGAGAAATGTAATTTTGATGTTAACTCCCAAACCGCTGCGCAGAAGTAAACCAAACTTCACCCATTAGTGTATTGTATCACAATCTAGTAGTTACATGTGGAAATTTGGTTCTAGCACATTTGATTTGAGCGCAATCCTCAAACTTAGGTCAAAAAAGCCATTTAAGCCTTTTCACAGTGAGATCTATGCGATATGGCCGAGAAATGTAATTTTGATGTTAACTCCCAAACCGCTGCGCAGAAGTCAACCAAACTTCACCCAATAGTGTATTGTATCACAATCTAGTAGTTACATTTGAAAATTTTGTTCTAGGACATTTTGATTGAGCGCAATCATCAAACTTAATTAAAAAAGTCATTTAAGCCTTTTCACAGTGAGATCTATGCGATATGGCCGAGAAATGTAATTTTGATGTTAACTCCCAAACCGCTGCGCAGAAGTCAACCAAACTTCACCCATTAGTGTATTGTATCACAATCTAGTAGTTACATGTGGAAATTTGGTTCTAGGACATTTGATTTGAGCGCAATCCTCAAACATAGGTCAAAAAAGCCATTTAAGCCTTTTCACGGTGAGATCTATGCGATATGGCCGAGAAATGTAATTTTGATGTTAACTCCCAAACCGCTGCGCAGAAGTCAACCAAACTTCACCCAATAGTGTATTGTATCACATTCTAGTAGTTACATTTGAAAATTTCGTTCTAGGACATTTGGTTTGAGCGCAATCATTAAACTTAGGTCAAAAAAGCCATTTAACCCTTTTCACAGTGAGATCTATGCGATATGGCCGAGAAATGTAATTTTGATGTTAACTCCCAAACCGCTGCGCAGAAGTCAACCAAACTTCACCCATTAGTGTATTGTATCACAATCTAGTAGTTACATGTGGAAATTTGGTTCTAGGACATTTGATTTGAGCGCAATCCTCAAACTTAGGTCAAAAAAGCCATTTAAGCCTTTTCACAGTGAGATCTATGCGATATGGCCGAGAAATGTAATTTTGATGTTAACTCCCAAACCGCTGCGCAGAAGTCAACCAAACTTCACCCAATAGTGTATTGTATCACATTCTAGTAGTTACATTTGAAAATTTCGTTCTAGGACATTTGGTTTGAGCGCAATCATTAAACGTAGGTCAAAAAAGCCATTTAAGCCTTTTCACAGTGAGATCTATGCGATATGGCCGAGAAATGTAATTTTGATGTTAACTCCCAAACCGCTGCGCAGAAGTCAACTAAACTTCACCCAATAGTGTATTGTATCACATTCTAGTAGTTATATTTGAAAATTTCGTTCTAGGACATTTGGTTTGAGCGCAATAATTAAACTTAATTAAAAAAGTCATTTAAGCCTTTTCACAGTGAGATCTATGCGATATGGCCGAGAAATGTAATTTTGATGTTAACTCCCAAACCGCTGCGCAGAAGTCAACCAAACTTCGCCCATTAGTGTATTGTATCACAATCTAGTAATTACATGTGGAAATTTGGTTCTAGGACATTTGATTTGAGCGCAATCCTCAAACTTAGGTCAAAAAAGCCATTTAAGCCTTTTCACAGTGAGATCTATGCGATATGGCCGAGAAATGTAATTTTGATGTTAACTCCCAAACCGCTCCGCAGAAGTCAACCAAACTTCACCCAATAGTGTATTGTATCACAATCTAGTAGTTACATTTGAAAATTTTGTTCTAGGACATTTTGTTTGAACGCAATCATCAAACTTAATTAAAAAAGTCATTTAAGCCTTTTCACAGTGAGATCTATGCGATATGGCCGAGAAATGTAATTTTGATGTTAACTCCCAAACCGCTGCGCAGAAGTCAACCAAACTTCACCCAATAGTGTATTGTATCACAATCTAGTAGTTACATTTGAAAATTTTGTTCTAGGAAATTTTGTTTGAGCGCAATCATCAAACTTAATTAAAAAAGTCATTTAAGCCTTTTCACAGTGAGATCTATGCGATATGGCCGAGAAATGTAATTTTGATGTTAACTCCCAAACCGCTGCGCAAAAGTCAACCAAACTTCACCCATTAGTGTATTGTATCACAATCTAGTAGTTACATGTGGAAATTTGGTTCTAGGACATTTGATTTGAGCACAATCCTCAAACCTAGGTCAAAAAAGCCATTTAAGCCTTTTCACAGTGAGATCTATGCGATATGGCCGAGAAATGTAATTTTGATGTTAACTCCCAAACCGCTGCGCAGAAGTCAACCAAACTTCACCCAATAGTGTATTGTATCACAATCTAGTAGTTACATTTGAAAATTTTGTTCTAGGACATTTTGTTTGAACGCAATCATCAAACTTAATTAAAAAAGTCATTTAAGCCTTTTCACAGTGAGATCTATGCGATATGGCCGAGAAATGTAATTTTGATGTTAACTCCCAAACCGCTGCGCAGAAGTCAACCAAACTTCACCCAATAGTGTATTGTATCACAATCTAGTAGTTACATTTAAAAATTTTGTTCTAGGACATTTTGTTTGAGCGCAATCCTCAAACTTAGGTCAAAAAAGCCATTTAAGCCTTTTCACAGTGAGATCTATGCGATATGGCCGAGAAATGTAATTTTGATGTTAACTCCCAAACCGCTGCGCAGAAGTCAACCAAACTTCACCCAATAGTGTATTGTATCACATTCTAGTAGTTACATTTGAAAATTTCGTTCTAGGACATTTGGTTTGAGCGCAATCATTAAACTTAGGTCAAAAAAGCCATTTAAGCCTTTTCACAGTGAGATCTATGCGATATGGCCGAGAAATGTAATTTTGATGTTAACTCCCAAACCGCTGCGCAGAAGTCAATTAAACTTCACCCAATAGTGTATTGTATCACAATCTAGTAGTTACATTTGAAAATTTTGTTCTAGGACATTTTGTTTGAACGCAATCATCAAACTTAATTAAAAAAGTCATTTAAGCCTTTTCACAGTGAGATCTATGCGATATGGCCGAGAAATTTAATTTTGATGTTAACTCCCAAACCGCTGCGCAGAAGTCAACCAAACTTCACCCAATAGTGTATTGTATCACAATCTAGTAGTTACATTTGAAAATTTTGTTCTAGGACATTTTGTTTGAGCGCAATCCTCAAACTTAGGTCAAAAAAGCCATTTAAGCCTTTTCACAGTGAGATCTATGCGATATGGCCGAGAAATGTAATTTTGATGTTAACTCCCAAACCGCTGCGCAGAAGTCAACCAAACTTCACCCAATAGTGTATTTTATCACAATCTAGTAGTTACATTTGGAAATTTAGTTCTAGGACATTTGATTTGAGCGCAATCTTCAAACTTAATTAAAAAAAGTCATTTAAGCCTTTTCACAGTGAGATCTATGCGATATGGCCGAGAAATGTAATTTTGATGTTCACTCCCAAACCGCTGCGCAGAAGTCAACCAAACTTCAACCATTAGTGTATTGTATCACAATCTAGTAGTTACATGTGGAAATTTGGTTCTAGGACATTTGATTTGAGCGCAATCCTCAAACGTAGGTCAAAAAAGCCATTTAAGCCTTTTCACAGTGAGATCTATGCGATATGGCCGAGAAATGTAATTTTGATGTTAACTCCCAAACCGCTGCGCAGAAGTCAACCAAACTTCACCCAATAGTGTATTGTATCACAATCTAGTAGTTACATTTGAAAATTTTGTTCTAGGACATTTTGATTGAGCGCAATCATCAAACTTAATTAAAAAAGTCATTTAAGCCTTTTCACAGTGAGATCTATGCGATATGGCCGAGAAATGTAATTTTGATGTTAACTCCCAAACCGCTGCGCAGAAGTCAACCAAACTTCACCCATTAGTGTATTGTATCACAATCTAGTAGTTACATGTGGAAATTTGGTTCTAGGACATTTGATTTGAGCGCAATCCTCAAACTTAGGTCAAAAAAGCCATTTAAGCCTTTTCACGGTGAGATCTATGCGATATGGCCGAGAAATGTAATTTTGATGTTAACTCCCAAACCGCTGCGCAGAAGTCAACCAAACTTCACCCAATAGTGTATTGTATCACATTCTAGTAGTTACATTTGAAAATTTCGTTCTAGGACATTTGATTTGAGCGCAATCCTCAAACTTAGGTCAAAAAAGCCATTTAAGCCTTTTCACAGTGAGATCTATGCGATATGGCCGAGAAATGTAATTTTGATGTTAACTCCCAAACCGCTGCGCAGAAGTCAACCAAACTTCACCCATTAGTGTATTGTATCACAATCTAGTAGTTACATGTGGAAATTTGGTTCTAGGACATTTGATTTGAGCGCAATCCTCAAACTTAGGTCAAAAAAGCCATTTAAGCCTTTTCACAGTGAGATCTATGCGATATGGCCGAGAAATGTAATTTTGATGTTAACTCCCAAACCGCTGCGCAGAAGTCAACCAAACTTCACCCAATAGTGTATTGTATCACATTCTAGTAGTTACATTTGAAAATTTCGTTCTAGGACATTTGGTTTGAGCGCAATCATTAAACGTAGGTCAAAAAAGCCATTTAAGCCTTTTCACAGTGAGATCTATGCGATATGGCCGAGAAATGTAATTTTGATGTTAACTCCCAAACCGCTGCGCAGAAGTCAACTAAACTTCACCCAATAGTGTATTGTTTCACATTCTAGTAGTTACATTTGAAAATTTCGTTCTAGGACATTTGGTTTGAGCGCAATCATTAAACTTAATTAAAAAAGTCATTTAAGCCTTTTCACAGTGAGATCTATGCGATATGGCCGAGAAATGTAATTTTGATGTTAACTCCCAAACCGCTGCGCAGAAGTCAACCAAACTTCACCCATTAGTGTATTGTATCACAATCTAGTAATTACATGTGGAAATTTGGTTCTAGGACATTTGATTTGAGCGCAATCCTCAAACTTAGGTCAAAAAAGCCATTTAAGCCTTTTCACAGTGAGATCTATGCGATATGGCCGAGAAATGTAATTTTGATGTTAACTCCCAAACCGCTGCGCAGAAGTAAACCAAACTTCACCCATTAGTGTATTGTATCACAATCTAGTAGTTACATGTGGAAATTTGGTTCTAGCACATTTGATTTGAGCGCAATCCTCAAACTTAGGTCAAAAAAGCCATTTAAGCCTTTTCACAGTGAGATCTATGCGATATGGCCGAGAAATGTAATTTTGATGTTAACTCCCAAACCGCTGCGCAGAAGTCAACCAAACTTCACCCAATAGTGTATTGTATCACAATCTAGTAGTTACATTTGAAAATTTTGTTCTAGGACATTTTGTTTGAACGCAATCATCAAACTTAATTAAAAAAGTCATTTAAGCCTTTTCACAGTGAGATCTATGCGATATGGCCGAGAAATGTAATTTTGATGTTAACTCCCAAACCGCTGCGCAGAAGTCAACCAAACTTCACCCAATAGTGTATTGTATCACAATCTAGTAGTTACATTTAAAAATTTTGTTCTAGGACATTTTGTTTGAGCGCAATCCTCAAACTTAGGTCAAAAAAGCCATTTAAGCCTTTTCACAGTGAGATCTATGCGATATGGCCGAGAAATGTAATTTTGATGTTAACTCCCAAACCGCTGCGCAGAAGTCAACCAAACTTCACCCAATAGTGTATTGTATCACATTCTAGTAGTTACATTTGAAAATTTCGTTCTAGGACATTTGGTTTGAGCGCAATCATTAAACTTAGGTCAAAAAAGCCATTTAAGCCTTTTCAGAGTGAGATCTATGCGATATGGCCGAGAAATGTAATTTTGATGTTAACTCCCAAACCGCTGCGCAGAAGTCAATTAAACTTCACCCAATAGTGTATTGTATCACAATCTAGTAGTTACATTTGAAAATTTTGTTCTAGGACATTTTGTTTGAACGCAATCATCAAACTTAATTAAAAAAGTCATTTAAGCCTTTTCACAGTGAGATCTATGCGATATGGCCGAGAAATTTAATTTTGATGTTAACTCCCAAACCGCTGCGCAGAAGTCAACCAAACTTCACCCAATAGTGTATTGTATCACAATCTAGTAGTTACATTTGAAAATTTTGTTCTAGGACATTTTGTTTGAGCGCAATCCTCAAACTTAGGTCAAAAAAGCCATTTAAGCCTTTTCACAGTGAGATCTATGCGATATGGCCGAGAAATGTAATTTTGATGTTAACTCCCAAACCGCTGCGCAGAAGTCAACCAAACTTCAACCATTAGTGTATTGTATCACAATCTAGTAGTTACATGTGGAAATTTGGTTATAGGACATTTGATTTGAGCGCAATCCTCAAACTTAGGTCAAAAAAGCCATTTAAGCCTTTTCACAGTGAGATCTATGCGATATGGCCGAGAAATGTAATTTTGATGTTAACTCCCAAACCGCTGCGCAGAAGTCAACCAAACTTCACCCTATAGTGTATTTTATCACAATCTAGTAGTTACATTTGGAAATTTAGTTCTAGGACATTTGATTTGAGCGCAATCTTCAAACTTAATTAAAAAAAGTCATTTAAGCCTTTTCACAGTGAGATCTATGCGATATGGCCGAGAAATGTAATTTTGATGTTCACTCCCAAACCGCTGCGCAGAAGTCAACCAAACTTCAACCATTAGTGTATTGTATCACAATCTAGTAGTTACATGTGGAAATTTGGTTCTAGGACATTTGATTTGAGCGCAATCCTCAAACGTAGGTCAAAAAAGCCATTTAAGCCTTTTCACAGTGAGATCTATGCGATATGGCCGAGAAATGTAATTTTGATGTTAACTCCCAAACCGCTGCGCAGAAGTCAACCAAACTTCACCCAATAGTGTATTGTATCACAATCTAGTAGTTACATTTGAAAATTTTGTTCTAGGACATTTTGATTGAGCGCAATCATCAAACTTAATTAAAAAAGTCATTTAAGCCTTTTCACAGTGAGATCTATGCGATATGGCCGAGAAATGTAATTTTGATGTTAACTCCCAAACCGCTGCGCAGAAGTCAACCAAACTTCACCCAATAGTGTATTGTATCACAATCTAGTAGTTACATTTAAAAATTTTGTTCTAGGACATTTTGTTTGAGCGCAATCCTCAAACTTAGGTCAAAAAAGCCATTTAAGCCTTTTCACAGTGAGATCTATGCGATATGGCCGAGAAATGTAATTTTGATGTTAACTCCCAAACCGCTGCGCAGAAGTCAACCAAACTTCACCCAATAGTGTATTGTATCACATTCTAGTAGTTACATTTGAAAATTTCGTTCTAGGACATTTGGTTTGAGCGCAATCATTAAACTTAGGTCAAAAAAGCCATTTAAGCCTTTTCACAGTGAGATCTATGCGATATGGCCGAGAAATGTAATTTTGATGTTAACTCCCAAACCGCTGCGCAGAAGTCAATTAAACTTCACCCAATAGTGTATTGTATCACAATCTAGTAGTTACATTTGAAAATTTTGTTCTAGGACATTTTGTTTGAACGCAATCATCAAACTTAATTAAAAAAGTCATTTAAGCCTTTTCACAGTGAGATCTATGCGATATGGCCGAGAAATTTAATTTTGATGTTAACTCCCAAACCGCTGCGCAGACGTCAACCAAACTTCACCCAATAGTGTATTGTATCACAATCTAGTAGTTACATTTGAAAATTTTGTTCTAGGACATTTTGTTTGAGCGCAATCCTCAAACTTAGGTCAAAAAAGCCATTTAAGCCTTTTCACAGTGAGATCTATGCGATATGGCCGAGAAATGTAATTTTGATGTTAACTCCCAAACCGCTGCGCAGAAGTCAACCAAACTTCACCCATTAGTGTATTGTATCACAATCTAGTAGTTACATGTGGAAATTTGGTTATAGGACATTTGATTTGAGCGCAATCCTCAAACTTAGGTCAAAAAAGCCATTTAAGCCTTTTCACAGTGAGATCTATGCGATATGGCCGAGAAATGTAATTTTGATGTTAACTCCCAAACCGCTGCGCAGAAGTCAACCAAACTTCACCCAATAGTGTATTTTATCACAATCTAGTAGTTACATTTGGAAATTTAGTTCTAGGACATTTGATTTGAGCGCAATCTTCAAACTTAATTAAAAAAAGTCATTTAAGCCTTTTCACAGTGAGATCTATGCGATATGGCCGAGAAATGTAATTTTGATGTTCACTCCCAAACCGCTGCGCAGAAGTCAACCAAACTTCAACCATTAGTGTATTGTATCACAATCTAGTAGTTACATGTGGAAATTTGGTTCTAGGACATTTGATTTGAGCGCAATCCTCAAACGTAGGTCAAAAAAGCCATTTAAGCCTTTTCACAGTGAGATCTATGCGATATGGCCGAGAAATGTAATTTTGATGTTAACTCCCAAACCGCTGCGCAGAAGTCAACCAAACTTCACCCAATAGTGTATTCTATCACAATCTAGTAGTTACATTTGAAAATTTTGTTCTAGGACATTTTGATTGAGCGCAATCATCAAACTTAATTAAAAAAGTCATTTAAGCCTTTTCACAGTGAGATCTATGCGATATGGCCGAGAAATGTAATTTTGATGTTAACTCCCAAACCGCTGCGCAGAAGTCAACCAAACTTCACCCATTAGTGTATTGTATCACAATCTAGTAGTTACATGTGGAAATTTGGTTCTAGGACATTTGATTTGAGCGCAATCCTCAAACTTAGGTCAAAAAAGCCATTTAAGCCTTTTCACGGTGAGATCTGTGCGATATGGCCGAGAAATGTAATTTTGATGTTAACTCCCAAACCGCTGCGCAGAAGTCAACCAAACTTCACCCAATAGTGTATTGTATCACATTCTAGTAGTTACATTTGAAAATTTCGTTCTAGGACATTTGATTTGAGCGCAATCCTCAAACTTAGGTCAAAAAAGCCATTTAAGCCTTTTCACAGTGAGATCTATGCGATATGGCCGAGAAATGTAATTTTGATGTTAACTCCCAAACCGCTGCGCAGAAGTCAACCAAACTTCACCCATTAGTGTATTGTATCACAATCTAGTAGTTACATGTGGAAATTTGGTTCTAGGACATTTGATTTGAGCGCAATCCTCAAACTTAGGTCAAAAAAGCCATTTAAGCCTTTTCACAGTGAGATCTATGCGATATGGCCGAGAAATGTAATTTTGATGTTAACTCCCAAACCGCTGCGCAGAAGTCAACCAAACTTCACCCAATAGTGTATTGTATCACATTCTAGTAGTTACATTTGAAAATTTCGTTCTAGGACATTTGGTTTGAGCGCAATCATTAAACGTAGGTCAAAAAAGCCATTTAAGCCTTTTCACAGTGAGATCTATGCGATATGGCCGAGAAATGTAATTTTGATGTTAACTCCCAAACCGCTGCGCAGAAGTCAACTAAACTTCACCCAATAGTGTATTGTTTCACATTCTAGTAGTTACATTTGAAAATTTCGTTCTAGGACATTTGGTTTGAGCGCAATCATTAAACTTAATTAAAAAAGTCATTTAAGCCTTTTCACAGTGAGATCTATGCGATATGGCCGAGAAATGTAATTTTGATGTTAACTCCCAAACCGCTGCGCAGAAGTCAACCAAACTTCACCCATTAGTGTATTGTATCACAATCTAGTAATTACATGTGGAAATTTGGTTCTAGGACATTTGATTTGAGCGCAATCCTCAAACTTAGGTCAAAAAAGCCATTTAAGCCTTTTCACAGTGAGATCTATGCGATATGGCCGAGAAATGTAATTTTGATGTTAACTCCCAAACCGCTGCGCAGAAGTAAACCAAACTTCACCCATTAGTGTATTGTATCACAATCTAGTAGTTACATGTGGAAATTTGGTTCTAGCACATTTGATTTGAGCGCAATCCTCAAACTTAGGTCAAAAAAGCCATTTAAGCCTTTTCACAGTGAGATCTATGCGATATGGCCGAGAAATGTAATTTTGATGTTAACTCCCAAACCGCTGCGCAGAAGTCAACCAAACTTCACCCAATAGTGTATTGTATCACAATCTAGTAGTTACATTTGAAAATTTTGTTCTAGGACATTTTGTTTGAACGCAATCATCAAACTTAATTAAAAAAGTCATTTAAGCCTTTTCACAGTGAGATCTATGCGATATGGCCGAGAAATGTAATTTTGATGTTAACTCCCAAACCGCTGCGCAGAAGTCAACCAAACTTCACCCAATAGTGTATTGTATCACAATCTAGTAGTTACATTTGAAAATTTTGTTCTAGGAAATTTTGTTTGAGCGCAATCATCAAACTTAATTAAAAAAGTCATTTAAGCCTTTTCACAGTGAGATCTATGCGATATGGCCGAGAAATGTAATTTTGATGTTAACTCCCAAACCGCTGCGCAGAAGTCAACCAAACTTCACCCATTAGTGTATTGTGTCACAATCTAGTAGTTACATGTGGAAATTTGGTTCTAGGACATTTGATTTGAGCGCAATCCTCAAACCTAGGTCAAAAAAGCCATTTAAGCCTTTTCACAGTGAGATCTATGCGATATGGCCGAGAAATGTAATTTTGATGTTAACTCCCAAACCGCTGCGCAGAAGTCAACCAAACTTCACCCAATAGTGTATTGTATCACAATCTAGTAGTTACATTTGAAAATTTTGTTCTAGGACATTTTGATTGAGCGCAATCATCAAACTTAATTAAAAAAGTCATTTAAGCCTTTTCACAGTGAGATCTATGCGATATGGCCGAGAAATGTAATTTTGATGTTAACTCCCAAACCGCTGCGCAGAAGTCAACCAAACTTCACCCATTAGTGTATTGTATCACAATCTAGTAGTTACATGTGGAAATTTGGTTCTAGGACATTTGATTTGAGCGCAATCCTCAAACTTAGGTCAAAAAAGCCATTTAAGCCTTTTCACGGTGAGATCTATGCGATATGGCCGAGAAATGTAATTTTGATGTTAACTCCCAAACCGCTGCGCAGAAGTCAACCAAACTTCACCCAATAGTGTATTGTATCACATTCTAGTAGTTACATTTGAAAATTTCGTTCTAGGACATTTGATTTGAGCGCAATCCTCAAACTTAGGTCAAAAAAGCCATTTAAGCCTTTTCACAGTGAGATCTATGCGATATGGCCGAGAAATGTAATTTTGATGTTAACTCCCAAACCGCTGCGCAGAAGTCAACCAAACTTCACCCATTAGTGTATTGTATCACAATCTAGTAGTTACATGTGGAAATTTGGTTCTAGGACATTTGATTTGAGCGCAATCCTCAAACTTAGGTCAAAAAAGCCATTTAAGCCTTTTCACAGTGAGATCTATGCGATATGGCCGAGAAATGTAATTTTGATGTTAACTCCCAAACCGCTGCGCAGAAGTCAACCAAACTTCACCCAATAGTGTATTTTATCACAATCTAGTAGTTACATTTGGAAATTTAGTTCTAGGACATTTGATTTGAGCGCAATCTTCAAACTTAATTAAAAAAAGTCATTTAAGCCTTTTCACAGTGAGATCTATGTGATATGGCCGAGAAATGTAATTTTGATGTTCACTCCCAAACCGCTGCGCAGAAGTCAACCAAACTTCACCCAATAGTGTATTGTATCACAATCTAGTAGTTACATTTAAAAATTTTGTTCTAGGACATTTTGTTTGAGCGCAATCCTCAAACTTAGGTCAAAAAAGCCATTTAAGCCTTTTCACAGTGAGATCTATGCGATATGGCCGAGAAATGTAATTTTGATGTTAACTCCCAAACCGCTGCGCAGAAGTCAACCAAACTTCACCCAATAGTGTATTGTATCACATTCTAGTAGTTACATTTGAAAATTTCGTTCTAGGACATTTGGTTTGAGCGCAATCATTAAACTTAGGTCAAAAAAGCCATTTAAGCCTTTTCACAGTGAGATCTATGCGATATGGCCGAGAAATGTAATTTTGATGTTAACTCCCAAACCGCTGCGCAGAAGTCAATTAAACTTCACCCAATAGTGTATTGTATCACAATCTAGTAGTTACATTTGAAAATTTCGTTCTAGGACATTTGGTTTGAGCGCAATCATTAAACTTAATTAAAAAAGTCATTTAAGCCTTTTCACAGTGAGATCTATGCGATATGGCCGAGAAATGTAATTTTGATGTTAACTCCCAAACCGCTGCGCAGAAGTCAACCAAACTTCACCCATTAGTGTATTGTATCACAATCTAGTAATTACATGTGGAAATTTGGTTCTAGGACATTTGATTTGAGCGCAATCCTCAAACTTAGGTCAAAAAAGCCATTTAAGCCTTTTCACAGTGAGATCTATGCGATATGGCCGAGAAATGTAATTTTGATGTTCACTCCCAAACCGCTGCGCAGAAGTCAACCAAACTTCAACCATTAGTGTATTGTATCACAATCTAGTAGTTACATGTGGAAATTTGGTTCTAGGACATTTGATTTGAGCGCAATCCTCAAACGTAGGTCAAAAAAGCCATTTAAGCCTTTTCACAGTGAGATCTATGCGATATGGCCGAGAAATGTAATTTTGATGTTAACTCCCAAACCGCTGCGCAGAAGTCAACCAAAATTCACCCATTAGTGTATTGTATCACAATCTAGTAATTACATGTGGAAATTTGGTTCTAGGACATTTGATTTGAGCGCAATCCTCAAACTTAGGTCAAAAAAGTCATTTAAGCCTTTTCACAGTGAGATCTATGCGATATGGCCGAGAAATGTAATTTTGATGTTAACTCCCAAACCGCTGCGCAGAAGTCAACCAAACTTCACCCATTAGTGTATTGTATCACAATCTAGTAATTACATGTGGAAATTTGGTTCTAGGACATTTGATTTGAGCGCAATCCTCAAACTTAGGTCAAAAAAGCCATTTAAGCCTTTTCACAGTGAGATCTATGCGATATGGCCGAGAAATGTAATTTTGATGTTAACTCCCAAACCGCTGCGCAGAAGTAAACCAAACTTCACCCATTAGTGTATTGTATCACAATCTAGTAGTTACATGTGGAAATTTGGTTCTAGCACATTTGATTTGAGCGCAATCCTCAAACTTAGGTCAAAAAAGCCATTTAAGCCTTTTCACAGTGAGATCTATTCGATATGGCCGAGAAATGTAATTTTGATGTTAACTCCCAAACCGCTGCGCAGAAGTCAACCAAACTTCACCCAATAGTGTATTGTATCACAATCTAGTAGTTACATTTGAAAATTTTGTTCTAGGACATTTTGTTTGAACGCAATCATCAAACTTAATTAAAAAAGTCATTTAAGCCTTTTCACAGTGAGATCTATGCGATATGGCCGAGAAATGTAATTTTGATGTTAACTCCCAAACCGCTGCGCAGAAGTCAACCAAACTTCACCCAATAGTGTATTGTATCACAATCTAGTAGTTACATTTGAAAATTTTGTTCTAGGAAATTTTGTTTGAGCGCAATCATCAAACTTAATTAAAAAAGTCATTTAAGCCTTTTCACAGTGAGATCTATGCGATATGGCCAAGAAATGTAATTTTGATGTTAACTCCCAAACCGCTGCGCAGAAGTCAACCAAACTTCACCCAATAGTGTATTGTATCACAATCTAGTAGTTACATTTGAAAATTTTGTTCTAGGAAATTTTGTTTGAGCGCAATCATCAAACTTAATTAAAAAAGTCATTTAAGCCTTTTCACAGTGAGATCTATGCGATATGGCCGAGAAATGTAATTTTGATGTTAACTCCCAAACCGCTGCGCAGAAGTCAACCAAACTTCACCCATTAGTGTATTGTGTCACAATCTAGTAGTTACATGTGGAAATTTAGTTCTAGGACATTTGATTTGAGCGCAATCCTCAAACCTAGGTCAAAAAAGCCATTTAAGCCTTTTCACAGTGAGATCTATGCGATATGGCCGAGAAATGTAATTTTGATGTTAACTCCCAAACCGCTGCGCAGAAGTCAACCAAACTTCACCCAATAGTGTATTGTATCACAATCTAGTAGTTACATTTAAAAATTTTGTTCTAGGACATTTTGTTTGAGCGCAATCCTCAAACTTAGGTCAAAAAAGCCATTTAAGCCTTTTCACAGTGAGATCTATGCGATATGGCCGAGAAATGTAATTTTGATGTTAACTCCCAAACCGCTGCGCAGAAGTCAACCAAACTTCACCCAATAGTGTATTGTATCACATTCTAGTAGTTACATTTGAAAATTTCGTTCTAGGACATTTGGTTTGAGCGCAATCATTAAACTTAGGTCAAAAAAGCCATTTAAGCCTTTTCACAGTGAGATCTATGCGATATGGCCGAGAAATGTAATTTTGATGTTAACTCCCAAACCGCTGCGCAGAAGTCAATTAAACTTCACCCAATAGTGTATTGTATCACAATCTAGTAGTTACATTTGAAAATTTCGTTCTAGGACATTTGGTTTGAGCGCAATCATTAAACTTAATTAAAAAAGTCATTTAAGCCTTTTCACAGTGAGATCTATGCGATATGGCCGAGAAATGTAATTTTGATGTTAACTCCCAAACCGCTGCGCAGAAGTCAACCAAACTTCACCCATTAGTGTATTGTATCACAATCTAGTAATTACATGTGGAAATTTGGTTCTAGGACATTTGATTTGAGCGCAATCCTCAAACTTAGGTCAAAAAAGCCATTTAAGCCTTTTCACAGTGAGATCTATGCGATATGGCCGAGAAATGTAATTTTGATGTTCACTCCCAAACCGCTGCGCAGAAGTCAACCAAACTTCAACCATTAGTGTATTGTATCACAATCTAGTAGTTACATGTGGAAATTTGGTTCTAGGACATTTGATTTGAGCGCAATCCTCAAACGTAGGTCAAAAAAGCCATTTAAGCCTTTTCACAGTGAGATCTATGCGATATGGCCGAGAAATGTAATTTTGATGTTAACTCCCAAACCGCTGCGCAGAAGTCAACCAAAATTCACCCATTAGTGTATTGTATCACAATCTAGTAATTACATGTGGAAATTTGGTTCTAGGACATTTGATTTGAGCGCAATCCTCAAACTTAGGTCAAAAAAGTCATTTAAGCCTTTTCACAGTGAGATCTATGCGATATGGCCGAGAAATGTAATTTTGATGTTAACTCCCAAACCGCTGCGCAGAAGTCAACCAAACTTCACCCATTAGTGTATTGTATCACAATCTAGTAATTACATGTGGAAATTTGGTTCTAGGACATTTGATTTGAGCGCAATCCTCAAACTTAGGTCAAAAAAGCCATTTAAGCCTTTTCACAGTGAGATCTATGCGATATGGCCGAGAAATGTAATTTTGATGTTAACTCCCAAACCGCTGCGCAGAAGTAAACCAAACTTCACCCATTAGTGTATTGTATCACAATCTAGTAGTTACATGTGGAAATTTGGTTCTAGCACATTTGATTTGAGCGCAATCCTCAAACTTAGGTCAAAAAAGCCATTTAAGCCTTTTCACAGTGAGATCTATTCGATATGGCCGAGAAATGTAATTTTGATGTTAACTCCCAAACCGCTGCGCAGAAGTCAACCAAACTTCACCCAATAGTGTATTGTATCACAATCTAGTAGTTACATTTGAAAATTTTGTTCTAGGACATTTTGTTTGAACGCAATCATCAAACTTAATTAAAAAAGTCATTTAAGCCTTTTCACAGTGAGATCTATGCGATATGGCCGAGAAATGTAATTTTGATGTTAACTCCCAAACCGCTGCGCAGAAGTCAACCAAACTTCACCCAATAGTGTATTGTATCACAATCTAGTAGTTACATTTGAAAATTTTGTTCTAGGAAATTTTGTTTGAGCGCAATCATCAAACTTAATTAAAAAAGTCATTTAAGCCTTTTCACAGTGAGATCTATGCGATATGGCCAAGAAATGTAATTTTGATGTTAACTCCCAAACCGCTGCGCAGAAGTCAACCAAACTTCACCCAATAGTGTATTGTATCACAATCTAGTAGTTACATTTGAAAATTTTGTTCTAGGAAATTTTGTTTGAGCGCAATCATCAAACTTAATTAAAAAAGTCATTTAAGCCTTTTCACAGTGAGATCTATGCGATATGGCCGAGAAATGTAATTTTGATGTTAACTCCCAAACCGCTGCGCAGAAGTCAACCAAACTTCACCCATTAGTGTATTGTGTCACAATCTAGTAGTTACATGTGGAAATTTGGTTCTAGGACATTTGATTTGAGCGCAATCCTCAAACCTAGGTCAAAAAAGCCATTTAAGCCTTTTCACAGTGAGATCTATGCGATATGGCCGAGAAATGTAATTTTGATGTTAACTCCCAAACCGCTGCGCAGAAGTCAACCAAACTTCACCCAATAGTGTATTGTATCACAATCTAGTAGTTACATTTAAAAATTTTGTTCTAGGACATTTTGTTTGAGCGCAATCCTCAAACTTAGGTCAAAAAAGCCATTTAAGCCTTTTCACAGTGAGATCTATGCGATATGGCCGAGAAATGTAATTTTGATGTTAACTCCCAAACCGCTGCGCAGAAGTCAACCAAACTTCACCCAATAGTGTATTGTATCACATTCTAGTAGTTACATTTGAAAATTTCGTTCTAGGACATTTGGTTTGAGCGCAATCATTAAACTTAGGTCAAAAAAGCCATTTAAGCCTTTTCACAGTGAGATCTATGCGATATGGCCGAGAAATGTAATTTTTTATGTTAACTCCCAAACCGCTGCGCAGAAGTCAATTAAACTTCACCCAATAGTGTATTGTATCACAATCTAGTAGTTACATTTGAAAATTTTGTTCTAGGACATTTTGTTTGAACGCAATCATCAAACTTAATTAAAAAAGTCATTTAAGCCTTTTCACAGTGAGATCTATGCGATATGGCCGAGAAATTTAATTTTGATGTTAACTCCCAAACCGCTGCGCAGAAGTCAACCAAACTTCACCCAATAGTGTATTGTATCACAATCTAGTAGTTACATTTGAAAATTTTGTTCTAGGACATTTTGTTTGAGCGCAATCCTCAAACTTAGGTCAAAAAAGCCATTTAAGCCTTTTCACAGTGAGATCTATGCGATATGGCCGAAAAATGTAATTTTGATGTTAACTCCCAAACCGCTGCGCAGAAGTCAACCAAACTTCACCCATTAGTGTATTGTATCACAATCTAGTAGTTACATGTGGAAATTTGGTTATAGGACATTTGATTTGAGCGCAATCCTCAAACTTAGGTCAAAAAAGCCATTTAAGCCTTTTCACAGTGAGATCTATGCGATATGGCCGAGAAATGTAATTTTGATGTTAACTCCCAAACCGCTGCGCAGAAGTCAACCAAACTTCACCCAATAGTGTATTTTATCACAATCTAGTAGTTACATTTGGAAATTTAGTTCTAGGACATTTGATTTGAGCGCAATCTTCAAACTTAATTAAAAAAAGTCATTTAAGCCTTTTCACAGTGAGATCTATGCGATATGGCCGAGAAATGTAATTTTGATGTTCACTCCCAAACCGCTGCGCAGAAGTCAACCAAACTTCACCCATTAGTGTATTGTATCACAATCTAGTAGTTACATGTGGAAATTTGGTTCTAGGACATTTGATTTGAGCGCAATCCTCAAACGTAGGTCAAAAAAGCCATTTAAGCCTTTTCACAGTGAGATCTATGCGATATGGCCGAGAAATGTAATTTTGATGTTAACTCCCAAACCGCTGCGCAGAAGTCAACCAAACTTCACCCAATAGTGTATTGTATCACAATCTAGTAGTTACATTTGAAAATTTTGTTCTAGGACATTTTGATTGAGCGCAATCATCAAACTTAATTAAAAAAGTCATTTAAGCCTTTTCACAGTGAGATCTATGCGATATGGCCGAGAAATGTAATTTTGATGTTAACTCCCAAACCGCTGCGCAGAAGTCAACCAAACTTCACCCATTAGTGTATTGTATCACAATCTAGTAGTTACATGTGGAAATTTGGTTCTAGGACATTTGATTTGAGCGCAATCCTCAAACTTAGGTCAAAAAAGCCATTTAAGCCTTTTCACGGTGAGATCTATGCGATATGGCCGAGAAATGTAATTTTGATGTTAACTCCCAAACCGCTGCGCAGAAGTCAACCAAACTTCACCCAATAGTGTATTGTATCACATTCTAGTAGTTACATTTGAAAATTTCGTTCTAGGACATTTGATTTGAGCGCAATCCTCAAACTTAGGTCAAAAAAGCCATTTAAGCCTTTTCACAGTGAGATCTATGCGATATGGCCGAGAAATGTAATTTTGATGTTAACTCCCAAACCGCTGCGCAGAAGTCAACCAAACTTCACCCATTAGTGTATTGTATCACAATCTAGTAGTTACATGTGGAAATTTGGTTCTAGGACATTTGATTTGAGCGCAATCCTCAAACTTAGGTCAAAAAAGCCATTTAAGCCTTTTCACAGTGAGATCTATGCGATATGGCCGAGAAATGTAATTTTGATGTTAACTCCCAAACCGCTGCGCAGAAGTCAACCAAACTTCACCCAATAGTGTATTGTATCACATTCTAGTAGTTACATTTGAAAATTTCGTTCTAGGACATTTGGTTTGAGCGCAATCATTAAACGTAGGTCAAAAAAGCCATTTAAGCCTTTTCACAGTGAGATCTATGCGATATGGCCGAGAAATGTAATTTTGATGTTAACTCCCAAACCGCTGCGCAGAAGTCAACTAAACTTCACCCAATAGTGTATTGTTTCACATTCTAGTAGTTACATTTGAAAATTTCGTTCTAGGACATTTGGTTTGAGCGCAATCATTAAACTTAATTAAAAAAGTCATTTAAGCCTTTTCACAGTGAGATCTATGCGATATGGCCGAGAAATGTAATTTTGATGTTAACTCCCAAACCGCTGCGCAGAAGTCAACCAAACTTCACCCATTAGTGTATTGTATCACAATCTAGTAATTACATGTGGAAATTTGGTTCTAGGACATTTGATTTGAGCGCAATCCTCAAACTTAGGTCAAAAAAGCCATTTAAGCCTTTTCACAGTGAGATCTATGCGATATGGCCGAGAAATGTAATTTTGATGTTAACTCCCAAACCGCTGCGCAGAAGTCAACCAAACTTCACCCAATAGTGTATTGTATCACATTCTAGTAGTTACATTTGAAAATTTCGTTCTAGGACATTTGGTTTGAGCGCAATCATTAAACTTAGGTCAAAAAAGCCATTTAAGCCTTTTCACAGTGAGATCTATGCGATATGGCCAAGAAATGTAATTTTGATGTTAACTCCCAAACCGCTGCGCAGAAGTCAACCAAACTTCACCCATTAGTGTATTGTATCACAATCTAGTAGTTACATGTGGAAATTTGGTTCTAGGACATTTGATTTGAGCGCAATCCTCAAACTTAGGTCAAAAAAGCCATTTAAGCCTTTTCACAGTGAGATCTATGCGATATGGCCGAGAAATGTAATTTTGATGTTAACTCCCAAACCGCTGCGCAGAAGTCAACCAAACTTCACCCAATAGTGTATTGTATCACATTCTAGTAGTTACATTTGAAAATTTCGTTCTAGGACATTTGGTTTGAGCGCAATCATTAAACTTAGGTCAAAAAAGCCATTTAAGCCTTTTCACAGTGAGATCTATGCGATATGGCCGAGAAATGTAATTTTGATGTTAACTCACAAACCGCTGCGCAGAAGTCAACTAAACTTCACCCAATAGTGTATTGTATCACATTCTAGTAGTTACATTTGAAAATTTCGTTCTAGGACATTTGGTTTGAGCGCAATCATTAAACTTAATTAAAAAAGTCATTTAAGCCTTTTCACAGTGAGATCTATGCGATATGGCCGAGAAATGTAATTTTGATGTTAACTCCCAAACCGCTGCGCAGAAGTCAACCAAACTTCACCCATTAGTGTATTGTATCACAATCTAGTAATTACATGTGGAAATTTAGTTCTAGGACATTTGATTTGAGCGCAATCCTCAAACTTAGGTCAAAAAAGTCATTTAAGCCTTTTCACAGTGAGATCTATGCGATATGGCCGAGAAATGTAATTTTGATGTTAACTCCCAAACCGCTGCGCAGAAGTCAACCAAACTTCACCCATTAGTGTATTGTATCACAATCTAGTAATTACATGTGGAAATTTGGTTCTAGGACATTTGATTTGAGCGCAATCCTCAAACTTAGGTCAAAAAAGCCATTTAAGCCTTTTCACAGTGAGATCTATGCGATATGGCCGAGAAATGTAATTTTGATGTTAACTCCCAAACCGCTGCGCAGAAGTAAACCAAACTTCACCCATTAGTGTATTGTATCACAATCTAGTAGTTACATGTGGAAATTTGGTTCTAGCACATTTGATTTGAGCGCAATCCTCAAACTTAGGTCAAAAAAGCCATTTAAGCCTTTTCACAGTGAGATCTATTCGATATGGCCGAGAAATGTAATTTTGATGTTAACTCCCAAACCGCTGCGCAGAAGTCAACCAAACTTCACCCAATAGTGTATTGTATCACAATCTAGTAGTTACATTTGAAAATTTTGT
The DNA here is from genome assembly GCF_030265065.1 of Corythoichthys intestinalis. Taxonomy (NCBI): domain Eukaryota; kingdom Metazoa; phylum Chordata; class Actinopteri; order Syngnathiformes; family Syngnathidae; genus Corythoichthys; species Corythoichthys intestinalis. Next base: position 36,420,514 of record NC_080416.1, on the reverse strand, counting down.
TCTAGGACATTTTGTTTGAACGCAATCATCAAACTTAATTAAAAAAGTCATTTAAGCCTTTTCACAGTGAGATCTATGCGATATGGCCGAGAAATGTAATTTTGATGTTAACTCCCAAACCGCTGCGCAGAAGTCAACCAAACTTCACCCAATAGTGTATTGTATCACAATCTAGTAGGTACATTTGAAAATTTTGTTCTAGGAAATTTTGTTTGAGCGCAATCATCAAACTTAATTAAAAAAGTCATTTAAGCCTTTTCACAGTGAGATCTATGCGATATGGCCAAGAAATGTAATTTTGATGTTAACTCCCAAACCGCTGCGCAGAAGTCAACCAAACTTCACCCATTAGTGTATTGTATCACAATCTAGTAGTTACATGTGGAAATTTGGTTCTAGGACATTTGATTTGAGCGCAATCCTCAAACCTAGGTCAAAAAAGCCATTTAAGCCTTTTCACAGTGAGATCTATGCGATATGGCCGAGAAATGTAATTTTGATGTTAACTCCCAAACCGCTGCGCAGAAGTCAACCAAACTTCACCCAATAGTGTATTGTATCACAATCTAGTAGTTACATTTGAAAATTTTGTTCTAGGAAATTTTGTTTGAGCGCAATCATCAAACTTAATTAAAAAAGTCATTTAAGCCTTTTCACAGTGAGATCTATGCGATATGGCCAAGAAATGTAATTTTGATGTTAACTCCCAAACCGCTGCGCAGAAGTCAACCAAACTTCACCCATTAGTGTATTGTATCACAATCTAGTAGTTACATGTGGAAATTTGGTTCTAGGACATTTGATTTGAGCGCAATCCTCAAACCTAGGTCAAAAAAGCCATTTAAGCCTTTTCACAGTGAGATCTATGCGATATGGCCGAGAAATGTAATTTTGATGTTAACTCCCAAACCGCTGCGCAGAAGTCAACCAAACTTCACCCAATAGTGTATTGTATCACAATCTAGTAGTTACATTTAAAAATTTTGTTCTAGGACATTTTGTTTGAGCGCAATCCTCAAACTTAGGTCAAAAAAGCCATTTAAGCCTTTTCACAGTGAGATCTATGCGATATGGCCGAGAAATGTAATTTTGATGTTAACTCCCAAACCGCTGCGCAGAAGTCAACCAAACTTCACCCAATAGTGTATTGTATCACATTCTAGTAGTTACATTTGAAAATTTCGTTCTAGGACATTTGGTTTGAGCGCAATCATTAAACTTAGGTCAAAAAAGCCATTTAAGCCTTTTCACAGTGAGATCTATGCGATATGGCCGAGAAATGTAATTTTGATGTTAACTCCCAAACTGCTGCGCAGAAGTCAATTAAACTTCACCCAATAGTGTATTGTATCACAATCTAGTAGTTACATTTGAAAATTTTGTTCTAGGACATTTTGTTTGAACGCAATCATCAAACTTAATTAAAAAAGTCATTTAAGCCTTTTCACAGTGAGATCTATGCGATATGGCCGAGAAATTTAATTTTGATGTTAACTCCCAAACCGCTGCGCAGAAGTCAACCAAACTTCACCCAATAGTGTATTGTATCACAATCTAGTAGTTACATTTGAAAATTTTGTTCTAGGACATTTTGTTTGAGCGCAATCATCAAACTTAATTAAAAAAGTCATTTAAGCCTTTTCACAGTGAGATCTATGCGATATGGCCAAGAAATGTAATTTTGATGTTAACTCCCAAACCGCTGCGCAGAAGTCAACCAAACTTCACCCATTAGTGTATTGTATCACAATCTAGTAGTTACATGTGGAAATTTGGTTCTAGGACATTTGATTTGAGCGCAATCCTCAAACCTAGGTCAAAAAAGCCATTTAAGCCTTTTCACAGTGAGATCTATGCGATATGGCCGAGAAATGTAATTTTGATGTTAACTCCCAAACCGCTGCGCAGAAGTCAACCAAACTTCACCCAATAGTGTATTGTATCACAATCTAGTAGTTACATTTGAAAATTTTGTTCTAGGAAATTTTGTTTGAGCGCAATCATCAAACTTAATTAAAAAAGTCATTTAAGCCTTTTCACAGTGAGATCTATGCGATATGGCCAAGAAATGTAATTTTGATGTTAACTCCCAAACCGCTGCGCAGAAGTCAACCAAACTTCACCCATTAGTGTATTGTATCACAATCTAGTAGTTACATGTGGAAATTTGGTTCTAGGACATTTGATTTGAGCGCAATCCTCAAACCTAGGTCAAAAAAGCCATTTAAGCCTTTTCACAGTGAGATCTATGCGATATGGCCGAGAAATGTAATTTTGATGTTAACTCCCAAACCGCTGCGCAGAAGTCAACCAAACTTCACCCAATAGTGTATTGTATCACAATCTAGTAGTTACATTTAAAAATTTTGTTCTAGGACATTTTGTTTGAGCGCAATCCTCAAACTTAGGTCAAAAAAGCCATTTAAGCCTTTTCACAGTGAGATCTATGCGATATGGCCGAGAAATGTAATTTTGATGTTAACTCCCAAACCGCTGCGCAGAAGTCAACCAAACTTCACCCAATAGTGTATTGTATCACATTCTAGTAGTTACATTTGAAAATTTCGTTCTAGGACATTTGGTTTGAGCGCAATCATTAAACTTAGGTCAAAAAAGCCATTTAAGCCTTTTCACAGTGAGATCTATGCGATATGGCCGAGAAATGTAATTTTGATGTTAACTCCCAAACCGCTGCGCAGAAGTCAATTAAACTTCACCCAATAGTGTATTGTATCACAATCTAGTAGTTACATTTGAAAATTTTGTTCTAGGACATTTTGTTTGAACGCAATCATCAAACTTAATTAAAAAAGTCATTTAAGCCTTTTCACAGTGAGATCTATGCGATATGGCCGAGAAATTTAATTTTGATGTTAACTCCCAAACCGCTGCGCAGAAGTCAACCAAACTTCACCCAATAGTGTATTGTATCACAATCTAGTAGTTACATTTGAAAATTTTGTTCTAGGACATTTTGTTTGAGCGCAATCCTCAAACTTAGGTCAAAAAAGCCATTTAAGCCTTTTCACAGTGAGATCTATGCGATATGGCCGAGAAATGTAATTTTGATGTTAACTCCCAAACCGCTGCGCAGAAGTCAACCAAACTTCACCCATTAGTGTATTGTATCACAATCTAGTAGTTACATGTGGAAATTTGGTTATAGGACATTTGATTTGAGCGCAATCCTCAAACTTAGGTCAAAAAAGCCATTTAAGCCTTTTCACAGTGAGATCTATGCGATATGGCCGAGAAATGTAATTTTGATGTTAACTCCCAAACCGCTGCGCAGAAGTCAACCAAACTTCACCCAATAGTGTATTTTATCACAATCTAGTAGTTACATTTGGAAATTTAGTTCTAGGACATTTGATTTGAGCGCAATCTTCAAACTTAATTAAAAAAAGTCATTTAAGCCTTTTCACAGTGAGATCTATGCGATATGGCCGAGAAATGTAATTTTGATGTTAACTCCCAAACCGCTGCGCAGAAGTCAACCAAACTTCACCCAATAGTGTATTGTATCACATTCTAGTAGTTACATTTGAAAATTTCGTTCTAGGACATTTGGTTTGAGCGCAATCATTAAACTTAGGTCAAAAAAGCCATTTAAGCCTTTTCACAGTGAGATCTATGCGATATGGCCGAGAAATGTAATTTTGATGTTAACTCCCAAACCGCTGCGCAGAAGTCAATTAAACTTCACCCAATAGTGTATTGTATCACAATCTAGTAGTTACATTTGAAAATTTTGTTCTAGGACATTTTGTTTGAACGCAATCATCAAACTTAATTAAAAAAGTCATTTAAGCCTTTTCACAGTGAGATCTATGCGATATGGCCGAGAAATTTAATTTTGATGTTAACTCCCAAACCGCTGCGCAGAAGTCAACCAAACTTCACCCAATAGTGTATTGTATCACAATCTAGTAGTTACATTTGAAAATTTTGTTCTAGGACATTTTGTTTGAGCGCAATCCTCAAACTTAGGTCAAAAAAGCCATTTAAGCCTTTTCACAGTGAGATCTATGCGATATGGCCGAGAAATGTAATTTTGATGTTAACTCCCAAACCGCTGCGCAGAAGTCAACCAAACTTCACCCATTAGTGTATTGTATCACAATCTAGTAGTTACATGTGGAAATTTGGTTATAGGACATTTGATTTGAGCGCAATCCTCAAACTTAGGTCAAAAAAGCCATTTAAGCCTTTTCACAGTGAGATCTATGCGATATGGCCGAGAAATGTAATTTTGATGTTAACTCCCAAACCGCTGCGCAGAAGTCAACCAAACTTCACCCAATAGTGTATTTTATCACAATCTAGTAGTTACATTTGGAAATTTAGTTCTAGGACATTTGATTTGAGCGCAATCTTCAAACTTAATTAAAAAAAGTCATTTAAGCCTTTTCACAGTGAGATCTATGCGATATGGCCGAGAAATGTAATTTTGATGTTCACTCCCAAACCGCTGCGCAGAAGTCAACCAAATTTCAACCATTAGTGTATTGTATCACAATCTAGTAGTTACATGTGGAAATTTGGTTCTAGGACATTTGATTTGAGCGCAATCCTCAAACGTAGGTCAAAAAAGCCATTTAAGCCTTTTCACAGTGAGATCTATGCGATATGGCCGAGAAATGTAATTTTGATGTTAACTCCCAAACCGCTGCGCAGAAGTCAACCAAACTTCACCCAATAGTGTATTGTATCACAATCTAGTAGTTACATTTGAAAATTTTGTTCTAGGACATTTTGATTGAGCGCAATCATCAAACTTAATTAAAAAAGTCATTTAAGCCTTTTCACAGTGAGATCTATGCGATATGGCCGAGAAATGTAATTTTGATGTTAACTCCCAAACCGCTGCGCAGAAGTCAACCAAACTTCACCCATTAGTGTATTGTATCACAATCTAGTAGTCACATGTGGAAATTTGGTTCTAGGACATTTGATTTGAGCGCAATCCTCAAACTTAGGTCAAAAAAGCCATTTAAGCCTTTTCACGGTGAGATCTATGCGATATGGCCGAGAACTGTAATTTTGATGTTAACTCCCAAACCGCTGCGCAGAAGTCAACCAAACTTCACCCAATAGTGTATTGTATCACATTCTAGTAGTTACATTTGAAAATTTCGTTCTAGGACATTTGATTTGAGCGCAATCCTCAAACTTAGGTCAAAAAAGCCATTTAAGCCTTTTCACAGTGAGATCTATGCGATATGGCCGAGAAATGTAATTTTGATGTTAACTCCCAAACCGCTGCGCAGAAGTCAACCAAACTTCACCCATTAGTGTATTGTATCACAATCTAGTAGTTACATGTGGAAATTTGGTTCTAGGACATTTGATTTGAGCGCAATCCTCAAACTTAGGTCAAAAAAGCCATTTAAGCCTTTTCACAGTGAGATCTATGCGATATGGCCGAGAAATGTAATTTTGATGTTAACTCCCAAACCGCTGCGCAGAAGTCAACCAAACTTCACCCAATAGTGTATTGTATCACATTCTAGTAGTTACATTTGAAAATTTCGTTCTAGGACATTTGGTTTGAGCGCAATCATTAAACGTAGGTCAAAAAAGCCATTTAAGCCTTTTCACAGTGAGATCTATGCGATATGGCCGAGAAATGTAATTTTGATGTTAACTCCCAAACCGCTGCGCAGAAGTCAACTAAACTTCACCCAATAGTGTATTGTTTCACATTCTAGTAGTTACATTTGAAAATTTCGTTCTAGGACATTTGGTTTGAGCGCAATCATTAAACTTAATTAAAAAAGTCATTTAAGCCTTTTCACAGTGAGATCTATGCGATATGGCCGAGAAATGTAATTTTGATGTTAACTCCCAAACCGCTGCGCAGAAGTCAACCAAACTTCACCCATTAGTGTATTGTATCACAATCTAGTAATTACATGTGGAAATTTGGTTCTAGGACATTTGATTTGAGCGCAATCCTCAAACTTAGGTCAAAAAAGCCATTTAAGCCTTTTCACAGTGAGATCTATGCGATATGGCCGAGAAATGTAATTTTGATGTTAACTCCCAAACCGCTGCGCAGAAGTAAACCAAACTTCACCCATTAGTGTATTGTATCACAATCTAGTAGTTACATGTGGAAATTTGGTTCTAGCACATTTGATTTGAGCGCAATCCTCAAACTTAGGTCAAAAAAGCCATTTAAGCCTTTTCACAGTGAGATCTATGCGATATGGCCGAGAAATGTAATTTTGATGTTAACTCCCAAACCGCTGCGCAGAAGTCAACCAAACTTCACCCAATAGTGTATTGTATCACAATCTAGTAGTTACATTTGAAAATTTTGTTCTAGGACATTTTGTTTGAACGCAATCATCAAACTTAATTAAAAAAGTCATTTAAGCCTTTTCACAGTGAGATCTATGCGATATGGCCGAGAAATGTAATTTTGATGTTAACTCCCAAACCGCTGCGCAGAAGTCAACCAAACTTCACCCAATAGTGTATTGTATCACAATCTAGTAGTTACATTTGAAAATTTTGTTCTAGGAAATTTTGTTTGAGCGCAATCATCAAACTTAATTAAAAAAGTCATTTAAGCCTTTTCACAGTGAGATCTATGCGATATGGCCGGGAAATGTAATTTTGATGTTAACTCCCAAACCGCTGCGCAGAAGTCAACCAAACTTCACCCATTAGTGTATTGTATCACAATCTAGTAGTTACATGTGGAAATTTGGTTCTAGGACATTTGATTTGAGCGCAATCCTCAAACTTAGGTCAAAAAAGCCATTTAAGCCTTTTCACAGTGAGATCTATGCGATATGGCCGAGAAATGTAATTTTGATGTTAACTCCCAAACCGCTGCGCAGAAGTCAACCAAACTTCACCCAATAGTGTATTGTATCACAATCTAGTAGTTACATTTAAAAATTTTGTTCTAGGACATTTTGTTTGAGCGCAATCCTCAAACTTAGGTCAAAAAAGCCATTTAAGCCTTTTCACAGTGAGATCTATGCGATATGGCCGAGAAATGTAATTTTGATGTTAACTCCCAAACCGCTGCGCAGAAGTCAACCAAACTTCACCCAATAGTGTATTGTATCACATTCTAGTAGTTACATTTGAAAATTTCGTTCTAGGACATTTGGTTTGAGCGCAATCATTAAACTTAGGTCAAAAAAGCCATTTAAGCCTTTTCACAGTGAGATCTATGCGATATGGCCGAGAAATGTAATTTTGATGTTAACTCCCAAACCGCTGCGCAGAAGTCAATTAAACTTCACCCAATAGTGTATTGTATCACAATCTAGTAGTTACATTTGAAAATTTTGTTCTAGGACATTTTGTTTGAACGCAATCATCAAACTTAATTAAAAAAGTCATTTAAGCCTTTTCACAGTGAGATCTATGCGATATGGCCGAGAAATTTAATTTTGATGTTAACTCCCAAACCGCTGCGCAGAAGTCAACCAAACTTCACCCAATAGTG